>NW_023494795.1:1632788-1685288 GCF_904425465.1 Colossoma macropomum
TGGCACTTGAAACTGTTTAGAGTCAGTTCAAGTTGACGGCCGACCTCGGCATTGTTGTTAACGATTGTAGCTCTGCTCGGGTTAATTGCTTTTTAAAATGGTCAAATTGACAAAATCCTCTCACACGTTTGTGCTCCTCTGTCCCGACGTACAAAAATACGCACAGACCAAACTTCACACATACACACTCCCACGCATGTACCAGTGCATATTGTTGGAGCCTTTAGTTTTTTGTAGAGTTGTAGTTATTATCTAATTAGAGCTGTGCATTTCTAAAAGGCTAATGCAGCTAAGAAGTGAGGGAAGCTTATACAGCACAAATTAGCATCATACAGATCGCATACTTAATCATCACAACCCCAGACTAACAGTACAGTGCAAAGGTCAAAGATCACACTTCATTTATTTAATTTCCAGTCAAAACATCCATTAAGTACAAGGTATTAATTTTTAGGGGATATTTCTGAGATGATTAGGTATGAGAGAATCCACTTTCATAAGGATGGAGAAAGAAATGGAAGCAGAAAATGGGTGTAAATACAGGACAAATAGAACTCCTAACGACCCTGCAAGATCTGGTAGACCACCAGACCTGCCACTGTTCAATAAAAAGAGTGGAAGCTGTAAAAAACGTTAAAGGTGGATATACTCAATACTGATGCATGTGAAATATGTAACTGTTGTTATTTTCTAATGTATGTTTTCAGATTTTTTTTCCTGACACTGAAAAATGACTTAAAATAATTAAATGAAGGGTCTCTGACTTTTGCACAGTACTATAAAGTTCAAGCCTCCAGATGTTTGCTTCTATTGTTTTTTAGCTGTGCAACACACTTTTGCAGCGCACAGCGCAGGTCGCTTTAAGGAAAGTGTGTAGTGATTTAGCTTCAGCTTTGCTGGCTGGTGAGATACACGCCTCCAGCTTCTGACACCAAACAAGTCTTGGCCATTCCACTACAACTGGAGAGAAGAACATTGTGTAAATTGATTTTTCACCAAACTGTTCCTTTAATGATAAATAAAATCTGTTGTTAAAAAAAAAGTAAAAAAAAAAAAATAATAAAATAAAATCTTGTCCTTTGGTAAATGTAATACCTTCATAGTCAAAAAAGGTTCAGAAGTTCATGGGCTTTAGGTTTTTTGAGCAAGGTATTAAGCCTCAGGTAGCTCCAGAAGACAGTGGCTATAGTTGTTTACTCTTGAGTAATTTTGGACACAGGTTATGGCCGAAGTCACTGTTTATAAAGATCAAGCTAGTTCTGCAGCTTCCATGCAGCTTCTTCCAAATAATTCAGGTAGCCAGTGGCATCCAAACAGATCAGCTTGTGAAGCAGAGATGAGGTCCAGAAAGTGACCGCATTACATTTCCTTGTATTTCTGTTTTGTTTTTTTTTTTTTGTCAACAGACCAATTTTCAAAAATTGCTGTCATCAGGGTTGCCTCACAATCACCAGGTAGTGTTTTGGAAACTACCTGTAAAAGCCTCTCCAGGGACACATCACTATCCCTCTGGAGTGTTGCTGTAAATATGGGAAATGAATGACGGTCAGTCGGAGCTGAATCACCACAAAATTGTCTGACAAACGTTGGTGTCACACTGAAAGTGGCAAATGGAAAAGCAAATAGCAGAGCTGACCTAGAGGAGTCGTTCAGCACCAGATGATAGATTTCACCCATTATTAATGTTGTCAGCACTTAATAAATATTGATTAAAGTCAGTCAACTAATGTCATTCCTCCCTACCTCAGCCGTGTTTGAGTGAGGAGCTAAATACGGTTCCTCTTTCAGAGTCTTTCAGAAGTAAAGATGGGCAGGATTTCTGTAAAAGACTGCACTGGCAAATGGGGCAACATTTCAAGAATAACTTTTCTCTACATAAAATAGCAGAGAACTTGGGAATTTTTTCATATACAACACATTATAAAATAAAAGGATTCAGAGAATCTGGAGAAATCTCTGTATGTGAGGGACAAGGCCAAAAAACAGTATTTGCTGGCCGTGATCTTTGGGCCCTCAGACGGCACTGCATTAAAAACAGACATGATTCTGTAGTGGAAATCACTGCATGGGCTCAGAAACACTTCTGAAAACCACTGTCTGTGAACACAGTTCATCACTGCATCCACAAATGCAAGTTAAGACTCTAAAATGCAAAGAAAAAAACATATATAAATATGATCCAGAAACACTGCCGCCTTCTCTGGGCCCGAGCTCAGATGGACCAAGGGGAAGTGGAAAAGTGTCCTGGGATCTGATGAATCAACATTTGAAATCACGTCCTCTTAGCTAAAGACCACCCAGCTTGTTATCAGTGCACAGTTCAAAAGCCAGTATTCATGATCATTAGTGCACATGGTATGGGTGACTTACACATCTGTGAAGGCTCCATTAATGCTGAATGATATATACATGTTTTGGCAACATATGCTGAGATCCAGGCAACGTCTTTTTCTGGGAAGACCTTGATTATTTCAGCAAGACAATGACAAACCACATTCTGAATGTATTACAGCAGCATGGCTCTGTATTAAAAGAGTCCTGGTGATAAACTGACCTGTCTGCAGTCCAGACCTGTCACCACTGAAAACATTTGGCATATTATGAAATGAAAAATATGACAAAGGAGACCCTGAACTGTTGAGCCATTTCAGCCATTGAACATTTCACTTTCTAAACTACAGCAGGGTCTCCTCAGTTCCCAAACACTTTGTTGTTAAAAGAAGGGGTGATGCATAAACATGCCTCTGTCCCAGTGTTTTTGGAGCGTGTTGCTGGCATCAAATTTAAAATGAGCATATATTTTTGAAAATACAATGAAATTTCTCAGTTTCAACATTTGATTTGTTGCCTTTATAGTATTTTCCTTTAAAAAATGGTTTATGTGATCTGCACATCACTTTATTCTGTTTTTATTTACATTTTGCACAGCGTCCCAAATTTTTTGGAAATCAGGTTGTAATTGGGGTTGGTTAATAGACTAGACAGTTGTGCTGGTTATCAGGTTTAAAAATGATAAATATTTTAGAATTTTAGCATTCATGTCTAAAAGTGTTAATATTAAGTAGAAATATGGGAACCCTCAGGGCCTTGCACTGCTGCACCTCTTAAAGTGGATCAGAAAATTTGAATAAGATGATATTTCAGCTACATTAGAAAGTGTTCATGTGGATCGCTGTTAGCCTAGCGCTACTAGAGTCATATAGGGATGCTAGCAGAAGTTGCCAACAGTGTTGAGGTGTTTTTTCCTCATATACTGGCCGAGTTTTTACATTTATGGCTCAAATTCAAGACCAAACTCTAATAGTCATGATTTGCCACTGAAACCCAGCAAACAGCTGTGTGATGAGCTCTTACTTCATACTGTGCAAACATCTGAAACCCACTTTGACTTGGTTTTTATTTCCTCTCCAACAAATGTAAACCTGTTTAAAACAACAGATGTTTGTTCTTGATATTTCCTTGTGTATGTATCATACCTGCTTTCCTGTGTGTTTCTCAGGATGCAGCTGAGAAATTTGGACCACCAAACTGTGAGACCCCACATTTCCATTTTACTTAATTAGTGGAAAAAAGGTCAATGCTATATTTGCTGTGCTGCTATTAGAAGAAAAGTCCATTGTTCTGAATGTCACATTTGCATGTGTGTTTGCAAACAATGCAAACATTTTCATATTAGTTTCTGTGTATCTGCATAAAACATCCATTATGTGTGTCACTCAAAAATACATCCAGTAATCACCAATTTTCTGAAGATTAGTTATGTTTAAAAAAGGGATTTGAGAAAATTTTAAGTGCAAGAGTAGAGTTTATTTTTATAAAATACGACTACACTTCAAGGGTTCTTTAAAGACAATGGTTCTATATAGAACCTTAAACACTCAAAGTACTATTTGCATGCTTAAAAGGTTCTTTGCATCATGAAATGGTTCTTCTAACGTGTTACAGGTCTAAAGTGTTCTACTGTTACAAGCTTGACATTGTAACAGTAGAAGAACCCATTTTGTTGCTAAATAGAATGCTTTTAAAATGGTTCTATACAGAACCATGTACAACCCTTTCTCCATCAATCTGAAGACCTATTTCATGATGTAAGTAACCCTTTAAGCATGCATATGGTTATTTGAGTGTTTATGGTTCTGTATTGAACCATTTTATTTACTAAAGAACCCTTGAAGAACCTTTTTAAGAGTGTAGAGCTGTGCGAACATTGCAAAGTAAACTGACTGTAAATATGGCCATGTAGTGAGATTCTGTTTGGACACTGTAAAAATATATAATTAGAGAGCACCTGAAAAAACACAGTAAGTGTTGATTGTTAACTTTGCCAGTCAGAGTTAACAGAGTTAAGAGTTAACAGAGTTAAGAGTTTACAGAGTTAAGAGTTAACAGTTAAAAGTTAAGAGTTAACAGAGTTAAGAGTTAATAGAGTTAAGATTTAACAGAGTTAACAGAGTTAAGAGTTAACAGAGTTAAGAGTTAACAGAGTTAAGAGTTAGAGTTAAGAGTTAACAGAGTTAAGAGTTAACAGAGTTAAGAGTTAACAGAGTTAAGAGTTAACAGAGTTGAGTTAAGAGAGTTAAGAGTTAACAGAATTAAGAGTTAACAGAGTTAAGAGTTAACAGAGTTCAGTTAAGAGAGTTAAGAGTTAACAGAGTTGAGTTAAGAGAGTTAAGAGTTAACAGAATTAAGAGTTAGAGTTAAGAGTTAACAGAGTTAAGAGTTAACAGAGTTAAGAGTTAACAGAGTTAACAGAGTTAAGAGTTAACAGAGTTAAGAGTTAACAGAGTTAAGAGTTAACAGAGTTAAGAGAGTTAAGAGTTAAGAGAGTTAAGAGTTAACAGAGTTAAGAGTTAACAGAGTTAAGAGTTAACAGAGTTAACAGAGTTAAGAGTTAACAGAGTTAAGAGAGTTAAGAGTTAAGAGAGTTAAGAGTTAACAGAGTTAAGAGTTAACAGAGTTAAGAGAGTTAAGAGTTAAGAGAGTTAAGAGTTAAGAGAGTTGAGAGTTAAGTGAGTTAAGAGTTAACAGAGTTAAGAGAGTTGAGAGTTAAGAGAGTTGAGAGTTAAGAGAGTTAAGAGTTAACAGAGTTAAGAGTTAACAGAGTTAACAGAGTTAAGAGTTAACAGAGTTAAGAGTTAACAGAGTTAAGAGAGTTAAGAGTTAAGAGAGTTAAGAGTTAACAGAGTTAAGAGTTAACAGAGTTAAGAGAGTTAAGAGTTAAGAGAGTTAAGAGTTAAGAGAGTTGAGAGTTAAGTGAGTTAAGAGTTAACAGAGTTAAGAGAGTTGAGAGTTAAGAGAGTTAAGAGTTAACAGAGTTAAGAGAGTTGAGAGTTAACAGAGTTGAGAGTTAAGAGTTAACAGAGTTAAGAGTTAACAGAGTTAAGAGTTAACAGAGTTTAGAGTTAACAGAGTTAAGAGAGTTAAGAGTTAACAGAGTTAAGAGAGTTAAGAGTTAACAGAGTTAAGAGACTTAAGAGTTAAGAGAGTTAAGAGTCAGAGTTAAGAGTTAACAGAGTTAAGAGTTAACAGAGTTGAGTTAAGAGTTAAGAGAGTTAAGAGTTAAGAGAGTTGAGAGTTAAGAGAGTTAAGAGTTAACAGAGTTAAGAGAGTTGAGAGTTAAGAGAGTTAAGAGTTAACAGAGTTAAGAGAGTTAAGAGTTAACAGAGTTAACCGAGTTAAGAGTTAACAGAGTTAACAGAGTTAAGAGTTAACAGAGTTAAGAGAGTTGAGAGTTAAGAGAGTTAAGAGTTAACAGAGTTAACCGAGTTAAGAGTTAACAGAGTTAACAGAGTTAAGAGAGTTAAGAGTTAACAGTGGAAAAGCTTTTTGTATTCAGTTTATATCCTCACATTTCTAATATAACAGCCTGGATCCTTTCAGCTCCAGCCTTTCCATCACCATCATAATCATTATTACTATCATCATCATTATGATGTATCATCGTCATCAAAGCGTTCCGACTGTTTCTCTTGCAGAGCCGCTCCCTCAGCGTCTGGAACACACGGTTTATTTGTTTGTCAAAGCTAAGTGCTCTTTTTCTTTCCAAATAAATGGATGAGTGGTCTCAGTGCAGTTAAAATAACCGGATTGAATTCTCTGTCACAAGAAAAATAAACAGTCCACAGCGTTGGTCAGTTCTCACTTCTCAGAGCGTTGCAAAAGCAACAGGTGCACTGTAAACTTTTCCTTATATGATTAGCTTTGGACGACACATGATGACAAGCTGGACTGATGCTTTATTGCACTGCCAACACAAGTGCATTTAATGTGGTCAGTGTAGTTGACAAAGACATAAATGTATGCATTACTCTGACCACTTTGAATAACACTATTTATTGAGGAGATTTTGGCCATGTTCAGATTCATGTTCAGATTCATGTTCAGATTCACGTTCCGATTCATGTTCAGATTCATGTTCAGATTCATGTTCAGATTCATGTTCAGATTCATATTCAGATTCATGTTCAGATTCATATTCAGATTCATGTTCAGATTCATATTCAGATTCATATTCAGATTCATGTTCAGATTCATATTCAGATTCATGTTCAGATTCATATTCAGATTCATATTCAGATTCATGTTCAGTGCTCTGTAACCTCACTTCCCTTGCCCAGTAAAAGTTGTCAAGTAAAGGCTTCTATATTAATCTAGAATTGACAAAAATGCTCATTGCCACTGGGGTTTACCCCTTGTGTGGTGTTCAGGTCTGTGGGATCCATTTTCAGTGTTTACCAAAATAAAAAATGATGTGAATATTTTTATTATTTCAATCTCAGATTCTTTGTCTTTTTTCATTTTCTGTGAAGACCATTTAAAATAACCCATTTTCAGTGTCTTCACTCTGTTCAGCACCCACACATTTATATCACACATGTGGTGTTGGGCTGAACCCACAGGGAGTAAAGGTGTGGAGGTGCTGTGTCCTTCACTCTGTTCTCCTCCTACATGGCCTGCTGTTAGTGTGTGTGTGTGTGTGTGTGTGTGTGTGTGTGTGTGAGGGTGGACAACATGGACAGGCTGCTGACTGGCTACAGCTGCTAAATGAGAACCCTACACTGGACACTTGTGATATTTTACACATCTGGTATTTTTACATAAATTATTGTGGCTGTATTAATTTAATAAACCAATAATGTGATGGTTCACCAGACCACTGAGTAACAAACACATCAACACCACAGAAGGGTTTATGGTGGAACGGAAATTTTGGATAATCAGCCTTGTCAGGAAGTGTAAATCACTGTTAGCTTAGCATAATAAACTGCTACAACTTTGTATGGGCACAAGCAGAAGTTAGCACTGAGGCAGAGGTGAGTTTTTCCTCATGTTTTGACAGATTTTTTTACATTTTTTACATGTTCCACTGATTTTTACCGCGACACACAGCTGCCTGCTCAGCTTTAGTTTTCAAAGGAAATTTCAGAGATGATGATTTATCCCCAGGCTGACACTGTTCATCGGACAGTGTTGAGAAGCGCCATCTCCCCTTGCTTTGAGCTCTGCCTTCACGAGGCTTTGGATTGGTTTAAAAAGTTTCCCACTCTGTTTGTTCTCACTCTGATAAGTCTGCATTCTCACCCACATTTAGCCCGAACATTTCTCATAGTTGTTCTCAGATGTTCTCATAACAGCATCACGTCTGGACCTGCGAGGCTACTGCGAGTCCAGAACCAGCCCTAGTTAAACCCCTAATGTTAGGGTTGCATTCTTACACTGTAGGAACTCCCAGCCCAACTTGCTGGTGGGGTTTGTTGGATGTTAATGGCTAAAAAAACATATCATTCCATTTATTCTTGATACAGATATAGTTTGAAATTCACCAGTGGTACTTTTTTCTGTGACTCAGGTTGGATTATTCATCATCTTGCTAGATATTTAGAGGTCAAACCTGATTTTCTGTCCAAATTCTCAAAAATCATGGTTCTGTTTTAGACCTGAGTCACTCTTCTAAGAGCAGACTTTATTGTACTGTACCTGTGTTTTGATTAAAAGATGACACAGGTAATTGCAAAGTGAAATAGCTTCAGTTCTTTCACAGTGTTTCTTTGGATCTGATTGGCAGGGAGGTTGTAGTGGCTGCACACTTGACTGGTTTTGCAGCCGTGCTCAGGCTTCACGCTGCCGAGTGCATCAGAACAGGTGTGACTCACACACATGGGCAGCTTTGCCGTCATTGTGCTGCTTTTAGCCCACCAAGCTGTGCGGCTAAAGCTGGACCAGTCACACAATGGTCTGATTGTCAGTGGCCCTTGGAACGCTGCTGCCCGCATGTGAGAAAGTGAGTGTGGTGCCACCACAGATGTTCCACAAAGGAAAGACTACCGCAGAATACAGATCATGGAGCTGAGGACGCATGACTTTTACCACTTATACCAATTTACAAGACTTTTACCACTAATATGTTATTCTCTGTCCACATACAAGCACTGCATGATACAATAAACAATTATCATTCTACCGCGTTTGTGGCATGTATAGAAATGCAGAGCAGGCTGAGTTGATCTCAGTCTTGGATCAAGATGACATGAGAAAAAGATCTAAATGACTTTGAAAGTTCATTATTGGTGCACAGATGGCAGGAGCTCAACTGGTTAATGTTTCAGTAGAAACAGTGACTAAAGTGACAGCTGCATTTATATTTATGGGAAAGACATTAATAAATAGGGCTAGAAACTGTGGTTAAAGTGCACATTCAGTGACAGTGATGCTCGTAGACGAAGTAGTTAGAAGAACAAAGTTCAGTTCCAGGTGTCGCCTCGAAGCCCCCAAAATGGCACTGATTTGTTTAATTCCATCACCAGTACACTTGATTTAACACAATAAAGTAATGATTGAGTCCAACCAGGTGCTGGACGATAACTACTAATACCAGGCCTTCACGAGTAGAGCTTTGGAAATAGAACATGCTGACATACATATAATCAACACTTATTGTAGTAATATTACTTCTGTTTAGGTACCACTTCAGAATAACACTACACTTATAAAGAGATTATGAATGGTTAAAAAGCAATTAATTAATGGTTATTAATCAGGTCATACACGCCTTAAAACTTATTAATAAGCAGTTACAACACATAAATAAAAAGGGAAACAGTGGCCTGTTGTTTGCCTAATAATAAACACACGTTCATCTATGCTATAAAAGCTCAGATGGTGCTGGTTACTGATCTTTTTCATCACTCAGCATTAAACCTGTCAGCTTCATCACATATTCATCAGATATAACAGCTCACTTTTTAGTAATGTGTTATAACTGTTTATTCTTGCTTTGTAAGGTGTTTATGGCCTAATTAATAATCAGTAGTAAAGTTATTTAAAATAATTATCTTTATAAGGGTGGTCTTATTCTAAAGTGGTCCCTCTGTTTGTCTATATGTGATTGTGATTTTAACGATGCCGGTTTTTATGCTCAGAGGCACCAGTTCAGCTTGTACTGCTGTGATAGGAATGAGCAGGTAGTGATGTTCAGCTTCACTGTTTCCTCATTTAAGGAGTTTGTTGCAACATAAAACAATCCGTTAAACGTTGGTGTTTTATGACCAATGGATTTTCAGCAGCATCAGTAAATCTGCTTGACCTCAATCAGCCAACATCATAAGTTATATGTTATGTGTAACATTAACCAGTATGTTTGTTGGGCCCTGCTAATAATCATTTCATGATCACATTTTTGTTTCAGTTGATTTTAAAGGCTATGGTGAAAACTGCAGGTTGCTAATGCATTTCTTATCATTCATAATCAAGATATCATTCATTTTGGTCATGTTGTCAATATAATATTCTATCTTGTGTCTAAATACGGCTTTTTCTGCTGCAGTATTAACTGAACTGCACTGCAGCTGCAGTGCTTATAATAAATATCTGAAATCTTTCTTAGAACAGGGATGTATTTCTCATATTAGCCAAATGAGGATGGCCGTGATGGCCTGGCCTCTCTATCCCACAAGAAGGACACTTCTTTAGATGGGGATTAAACAAAAGGAAGTCCAAAGCTGTCAAATATTGACTCATAAATTCAGAAGCTTACACAAGCAGCTTATAATCCCTTGTGGAGGCCAAATCCCTGCTATTAATCGATTTGCCACTGCTGAATTGCATTTATTTAAGGAAAGAGCTTAATCCAAATATATCCTAGCATTTGCTTTGATTCATTACATAAAAGTCTATTTGTGTTGCTAGTGTCCCATGTTTGCTGTTGGTCCTCAGAAATGTTTGTTATTTAAGCTCGTGTTGGCGTATTTCAGAGAACAGGCTCTATTTATAGCTCCTGATGTGGAGACGCTGAATGCAAATGCTTCATTGCTCCGATTTATCCTTGTTCTATAATGTCCAACAAAGACCCAGTGTGTTTAGCTTACATTCCTGCCCTGAAAATGAAGGGGACGATTTTTAATAGTGTGTTTTCTGTAGTTTGGTTAAATGTGCAGAATCAGAGATCCGTCTTGAGGTCTGGAACATAAGGAACATTCATATATTTTCAATGCTGATAAATTCTAAATTCTTATTTATACCACAGTACTAAACTCAGCATACAGTGAATATAAAACCTTTATACACTCTTACTGAATTCAGAAATATATATGTAAAGCTAAAAATTAAGATAACTAATGTCAGACATTTCCATCTTTAATATTACCTTGTAAACAACAAAATTCAAAGAGAAAAACAAAAGAGATTAGGAAAAAAACTGACCCTGGTTGTGTAAGTGTACACACCCTGAATACTTTGTTGAAGCACCAACTTCATTTATCATAGGAATCTTTAAGTAAATAAGTCTCGGTCAGCACTTCACACCTTGACTTCTGTGGTTTTCAAGCTCTTCCAGATTATCAGGTGATCTACATACAGCTGGATTAAGTTCGTTCCACAGGTTTTCTGTGGGAATGAGGTCTGGGCTCTGGCTGAGCCATTCCACACCTTAATGTTCCTTTGAAACCATTCTTTGGTTGATTTAGGGTTGGACTGCAGATCGTTATCATGTGGGCGAAATTCATCTTCAGCATTCTGTAAGAGGCCAGCAGGTTTCACCCAAATACCTTAATATTTTGTCAATACTGCATCTTGACTGGAGTCCCTGTCTTTGCTGAAGAGAACCTGCCCCAAAACATGATGCTCCCACCATCATGCTTCGTGGTAGATATGGTGACATATGCAGAATAAGGGGATTGTTGTCACATAAGGAGTAAGGAGTGGCCAGTACCTGCTAAAAATTCCATCTTTTTTAATGTTGCTTTAAAACTCTTTTTAGCATCCTTGGTAAGTTTTCTTCCCATCATCAGTTGTGGAGGGTGTTAGATTGCCTGTAGTTGTCAAATCCTCATGGACCATAGAAATCCCAGAAAGATGCAGTCAGGAACAACTACAGGAACTGCTGAATTTTAATTATTTATTTTATAATATTTTGCTTTTTTTGTACATCATTTTGAATGTGATTAGTTATTTAGTAACACAGATCAGACACTACATTGACAGTACAGTTATTTTCCAAATAATTACCTATTTTAGCTCTTTAATTTTTTTGGTTGTGAGGTCTCCTTAAAAGATGGGCTTGAAAAATGTCTGACATGATTTTCTAAATTTCTGGTTTTACTAGTTTACTACTGGGTTCACACTACTGTGGTCAATTACCTCAACTTGTCAGTAATCTGTCTTCTTCTTCTCCTTGAAAAACACCTGGAATACTGGAATGATATTCTGTCAGTCTTGCTCCAGATTCTTTAATCTGTACAGTCTTTCTGATAAAGCTACATATGCTGCATCTGTCCAGTGCCCATCCTCTTGGTACCTACACGCGCCTCTGCTCGACCTCATTCCATCGCATTATAATCCTCACCTAAAACTGTTCTGTGGGCCAGCACCAAATCCACTATGAAATGTACTTAATCCCATCAAAATTGTCCCTAATCCCATCAAAATTGGCCCTAATCTTGTGAAGGCAGCTCTATCAGCGATGACATTTTGAAGCGAATAGAACATGGAGCACGCCCCCCTCTGCTGGGCTGCTGAGGTAACCAAGGAAACAGGCTGGCCAAGAGCTCATTGTGCTGCTCATGACATGCCTGACAAGGTTAATTTGATGACCTTGAGCAACTGACTGGAGCCTTTTTACTTTTACCAAAAGTGCTGCTCGCAGGGCAGCAGCTCTCCTGCCTTCATCTGTAAGTTGTATGAAACCTGGCTGGTGGACGTGAGACAGTCCTGCAGCGCTTTTCAGAGTAGATGAATTGTGCATTCAACATGCTGATTAGAGGGAGTGTGTTGTGATAGACAGCAGGTCTAATATCATGACTGTCACCACGACAGCTGTGAGGACGCTTTGTGTGGACTCCTCCTTTAATGTATGATGAGTAACTGATTGGTTAAACACATATTACTTAATAGTGACAGACCTGGGGTGACTCCAGTGATTCAAACCAAATAGAGAAACAATGACGTTAGAGCACTTATTGAAGACATCAACATAAAATTAAGTGTCCCTGGTGAGCTTGAATCATAAAGAAGAATTCAGGATATGAGCATCAGGTTTTCATCCCTCTTCTGAGAGCAGCAGGGGGGCCTGATGTAATGGCGTGCTTATTAGCGGAAGAGTCCAGGCCAAACTGAAGAAGGAGCATCTGGTCACCTGCTGGGCTCATTACTGAGGACTGAGGAAGGTTCCACCTTTGATTTTTAAACATCCCTGATTCTCATGAGGAAAGCCATTGGCAGCCTATAAATAGACCACCATTCCTGTGTAAGTCTTGCCTCTCCACAGCATCAATTACTGTCTTCATTTTCTTCACTGTGGACTTTCCCACTGTGGAGAGAGAGAGCTGCACTGACACTGATGTAGCAGTGATCACCAGGACCACTTGTGCAAGTTGATAACTAAGGGTGATACATGGCTAATGGCACAGCTAGAAGGACATCTTCTCTACTGCTGTAGAATAGCATCGAGGTTCTTCATGTATCTCAGGCCAGGAGCTGGGTTAAGAGTGAGCCGTGTGGCCAGGCCGGAAAGTGAGTAAGTGGTAAGCTTGGAATAGGAAGCGTAAGAGTGTGGAATATCTGAAGTGGGCTGTGTGAGTCGGTCATCAAGCAACTGTAGGTCAAGTAGCTTAAACATGGTGCTGTGCTGTGAGAGACTTTCAATGGACTGACTTTAACTGTTGGTGTCTACAGCCAGTCAAACTCCCTTAAATCCTTCAGCTCTGATAATAAACTCTTTAAAATAAAGGCCGTCTCTCGGATATGAATTTGGGCAGTGGCTGGGTCTCTGGTAGCAGGAACATAGAGACACTAACGACTCAGTAACGTGACATGGAGGCAGAAACAGGACGGCACGTACCAAAAACATTGACTGGGCTGTTCGCCACTGTATCGCAATACTGTCGTTATTAGAATGGGATATTCCCATCATTTCATCAGTGTTTTCGTATCATTTCATCAGTGTTTTCGTATCATTTGCACTAAATCATGTGTCAGTGTTTTAAACAGTTAAGCCTTTCTTCTTCGATTAACGCTGTTTGATTAACACTGCTAGCATAATGCTAATTTCCATTAGTATTGCTAGTGCTTAAACACAGTTAATTAATGACTGCATAGACATTCAATTCAGATTTCAGTAACATTTTATCTGATCCTTTCAGTGAAGATTCAAACTTAAAGTAAAGTGAATAGACATCCCTGTTTTCCGGGAACAGTTCCCCTTATTGGTGACCTGTCCCCAGCTGGAGCTGTCCCCGGAAATGTCTCCATTCTCTTATTAGTGGTGTGCTACCCCCCCACCCCCCTTCACCTTGCGTTCCACGTGGAGGGCAGTGTTGTTACCTTCTTTGCTAATAAACTGCACACTGGAATACATATCTTATGTGTGTGAATGAAGAGTGTATAGCAGGTGTGTTTGCGCAGCTCGGAGGCTGTAGAGACTCCTGTGTCTCCGGGCAGACTCAACACAGCTCTCTCACTCACTGCCACCTCCCTCTCTCTCTCTCTCCTCTCTCTCTCTCTCTCTCTCTCTCTCTCTCTCTCTCTCTCTCTCTTTCTCTCTCTCTCTGTTGTCTGTCTGACGTCAATGCCAGCCTTTCATCAGCGCTGCCATTAATCAGCGGATCACTCAAAGCTGATTTGCTCCTCTTGCTGTTTTCCTCCGCACCTGTATTTCTCTTTCTGGTTGTGTCACTGCTGTCTGTCTACCTCCTCTCCTGCAGCTGCACGTTACTGTTTCTCATTTACTTTCTTTATATGACTTTCTGTCCATCTTTCTTCAGTGTTGCCCTCTTACAGTGACATCAGTGCTCGGATGATTTCTGAGGTTCTCAACATAACCTACAGAATCTGCAGAGCTCTCTGGAGTAGAGCTTGAAATATTTGTCTGAACCGGATGGAACCCAGCGATTCACTTTGGATTCAGTTTGGGCATCATTTCTCAAATATTTGCTGGACTAGAATCAGATTCACATTTCCTGTTCAGGTTTTTATTGCCTGTCTCCAAACTTTAAAAGATTTTGACCTGGATCTACCCCTGCTGTAGTTTTTCTTCCTACTGTATTCTTATTCTTAATTCTTATTAACTTTTATTAGCTTAAAAATAATTTATCTGTCTCCAAAACAGGGAAGGGAAGACGCTGCTGCAGTGCATGTTAGTATTTACACCATAAAGAAAAGAAGCTTTTTAGGAGCCTTTTTGTCTCACAATGTTTTTATAAAGTTAAGAAGAAATCATGTAGAAATGAACAGCTTTGAAGGGCTTATAAAAATGTTACATTTTGTATGTTTATTAATATCCTAATATCACATAGTTAATGTCCAAATAGTGGAAAATACTATGATATAAACTTCCTGTATAAAGTTCCTATTCTCCCTTCATCAGAATATCATTAATAAGGAGCTTTATTAACTTTGATGGGCTTATAAAATTATTAAAAATAAGTAAATAAACAAATAAAGATCATGATGGTAATTACTATTATTGTTATCGCATTACATCATTTGAACATGTGATATGAATAAGTTCATGTTGCTCATCCTTACTTCGGATGGAATTTTGTTGTCAAGACTGAAGCTTTACTCCAGAGCTCTTCTCTAAAAACTCTTTTCAGATGGCCACACTTGAGGTCATTACTACCTTCCTCCTCGCCCTGCATGTGGAGCGACTCACGTACAGTAACTGCCTGATTGGATTAAAGACACACTGTGAGGAAATAAGCAGCATCTGGCCACCTGCTTCCCTTTCATAGTGATCTGATGATAACAGCACAGAACTGTGCACAGTGTGTGTGTTTATATGTGTGTGTGTGTGTGTGTGTGTGTGTGTGTGTGTGTGAATGAAATAGTGCCAAGTTTTCAGAGTGTGTCTATGTATTTATGTCGAGAGCATCCCTGTGTGTATGTGCATGTGTGTGTGTGTGTGTGTGTGTGTGTGTGTGTGTGTGTGTTTGTGTGTGTGTGTGTATGTGCATGTGTGTGTGTGTACAACACATTCTGAGTGCAGTGTTGCCGTATGTGCAGGTCATGTGACGAGCACAAGAGGCAGAGAGCTTCAGTTATCAGACACATACACAAACACATCCTCTCCATCCTCTGCTAATGGCAGTACCCACTACTGCACTCTTCCCACTTTAATGCGCCACAGCCCTGGCGCCGTAGCCCCCCGCAGCCCACCTCACAGCAGACTGAACGCCGTTCCCTCTCTTAGTTCCATTTGCTTTTCTGCCTTTCATTTCTTTTATGCTCTGTACTTTCTTCTAAAGCTGGCACTGATCCAGTAACCAGCACCAACATTTGGGCTGATTCGGGAAGAAATCTGATCCTCTGACAAATGTAGCCGTTAATATCACAGAGTTGTCTGCAGTGCAGTGTAACATAAAAAGAAGTGAAGTAGGTCATGTGATGACAGCAGGTCACATTTTGGTCGTGTCTCATTGACGAGGTTGGGACTTTCGTGCTCCCGTTTCTTGGCTGCGTACGTCGTAAACTCTGTCCCATTTCAAAAGAACATGGAGGATCCTTGAAATTCGGCCAAAACACGCATCGTCCTTTTGTTCTGAATCTGAGGAAGCACCAATGTACCATTCTCAGCTTTGAGCTCCCATAAGCCTCTGCCATGCAGAGTACTACCAAAACGGAGAGCCGGTTTAGGGGGGCTGAGGGAGAGCTTGTTTTTGAATGTATGTTGCCCCCATTTGTTGACGGGATCGTAGGTGAGAGCGAGGAGTCAACGTGTCTTTGCTAATGCAGCTTTAAGTAAGTTACACTCCAGATGGAGCAGCTTTAGTGTTGTTTCTTCAGTCAGATCGAATGATGATCAGAATCGTACGCAACGGCTTTTAGAAATTAAAAAATAGCCTCGTGTCATTCTTAACCAACAAAGTAAGAAGAAAATAGTAAAATTACACAGTACTTGTTTAGCTGGGAATAACAGGCCTGTCAGCTACTGTTTGTGTGGTGCTCCAGGGTGGAAGTTGAGTTGTGAAAAGCGGAGATTTGGCCAGTGTTTTAAAGGAATGTTTGGCGGCTGATTGATAGTAACAGTGTTTTCTTTAGGTCATTTGAAAATGAATAAACAAATGGCAGATTGGAAACTGATTGTTCCCTGTGCGCTGATAACACTGTCCTCTGAACCTGCCGTCTCAAGTGTTTTTGAGAGCTGCTCTGTTGTGATTGGTTTTCAGGACTTTTAGATCTTTCAAACTGAGCTTTTCTTCTAATTGGTTCACGAGCTACACATTTATTTTTACTCTGTAATGGTAATGAAAATGTGAAATTAGCTCAAGTAAAAGTGCAATAATTTAATTCTACTCAGAAAAAGTCATTACAGTGAAAAAATAACTCAAGTACAGCAATGAGAGTAAATATAATTTGTTACTTTCCAGCTCTGGTAAAGGTTTAACCCTTGTGTGGTTATTGTTGTTTAAATCGATACAGCCATAACAATTTATGTAAAAATACCAGATGTTTGAAATATTGCAAGTGTCCAGCAAAGGGTTCTCCTTTAGCAGCTGTAGCCAGTCAGCAGCCTGTCCATGTTGTCCACCCTCACACACACACACACACACACACACTAACAGCAGGCCATGTAGGAGGAGAACAGAGTGAAGGACACAGCACCTCCACACTTTTACTCCCCGCAGGTTCAGCCCAACACCATGTGTAATATAAATGTGTGGGGGGTGAACAGAGTGAAGACACTGAAAATGGGTTATTTTATATGTTCTTCACAGAAAATGAACAAAGGCCAAGAATCTGAGGCTGAAATAATAATAAATCACATCATTTTTTTCTGGTAATTTTCTAGTATTTTCTTCTGGTAAACATTAAACATTAGTCCCACAGACCTGAACACCACACAAGGGTTAATACAGTAGTCAAGATCTTGAACAACGAGGGGGGAGAAGATACAGTTGAAACCAAAACAAAAAATCTTACTTAAAATAAAACTAGATCATTAAAAGCTGACGATACCAGCTGAAGTTAAAACTGTAATTGAACTGCGCGACTGACTGGGGAGCAGCAGCAGTTACAACATTAACTAATTTCTGCAGTGATAGTTCAACTTTGGTGGTCAGTTTGAGGATTAGGAGCAGAGAAAACACGTGTAAGACTTCTTACTGAAACTTTTCACAGGTTTCGAAAATACTGCAAGCTGTCGATAGAAATTAGGCTGCTTATATTTGTTAATTTCAGTTTAATCTCCTCTCTTATTATATTATCTCGATAGCTGCCTTCCTTGACTCTCACTGACTGTTCAAACACCTAGGACCACATTTTACATTTACATTTACATCATTTAGCAGGCGCTCTTATCCAGAGCGACTTACAAAAAGTGCTTTGTCTATCCAGAGAAAGTATCTTCGCTAGCTACCGATAGGTTAGAGAGAAAGCCAGTCCTGAGCTCAGATACTGCTAGAATCAGAAAGTCATTGACACATACAATACAATACATAAGTGCAGTACAATACATTACAATCAATACTTAATTCAGTGCTCATTTAAGTGCTGTATAAACAGATGTGTCTTCAGTCTGCGTTTGAAGACAGCGAGAGACTCTGCTGTACGGACAGCCAGTGGGAGTTCGTTCCACCACCTTTGTGTCAGCACAGAGATCAGCTGTTCAGGGATCAGGAATTACGACGCTGCTGCACTGATGAATCCTTGTTAGACCGTATCTTTTGGCGCTGGATCCAGAGAAAGGCTCTTCCGCTGACCGCTGCTGCTGAGGACGCTGCAAAGAACATCTTTCAAGTGAGACACACTGACAGTCTCAGGCCCTCGAATAGGAGGACTTGGGCCCAAAGAAAAAAGGGCAACCTGGGTGATCTTATAGCACAAAGCATCTACTTTAAATGGATTAGGCCTAATTTAAAAGCTAATGTGTGTGGAGTCTCAACCAAAGACTCCTATAAGCAGCCTTACATAATGCAGTTCCATGCTAACATGCACGTTGCCAGGTGAGATATCCTGTTTTCAAGGCAGTAGTGCTACTAAATAAAAGGAGAAAACAAAGTTATAACCCTTTTTCAGAAGGTCATCTCTTTAAGAGCACTGCATGTCCATGTTTATACTTGAATCAGAACTTGGTTTATCAAGTTATTAGTGGCCTTTACTACCAACATTATGTTTGGTTGTTCAAAATGACCACAAGTGATTTCCTGAGTGTCCATTGGTCAGTTTCACACAGAATGTAGATGGACACGTGAATCCACCGGTTCCACACGGTGAGAGGCAGATGACGTGTATCTCAGCCCCTCTTCATAGGCTCATAACTCCGGATGTGAGTCTCATATGATCTCGTGATAAGATGGAATGGAAAGGGCGACTCTACAGATTCAGGAAGTGTTTGAACTGGATTTCTGAGCTGGATTATGACACAATTGTGTGAACACACAAATCTGATCTTTTCAAATCAGATCGGAACCTCTTTTATATGTGGTTCTAGATGCATATCTGATTACTGGTCATGCGACCTTCAGAACGCTCGGATCAGAATTCACGCTTTTTTCACTGCTCATGCACCATCATTCCGTGATAACATGGCAGCAGCGCCTAATCTCAAGTTAGTGCCAGTAAACAGTGCAAAAACGTAAATCTGACCCTTTTTCACATTCGTCTTGCTGTAATACTGAAACACTGAGAGCTGCTCAGAGATTATCCTCACACGGAAGGCTTGTTCTGCTGGTTAGTTTGTCGCTATGGTTCTTTCATGTGACGTTATTGATTAAGATGCACATGCGGGTCATTTCAGAACCGAAGCTCGTTCACATTAAGGACAAATTTGAGTCACCTTCATGAATGTGAACCACTGAGTTAGAAAGATCAGATCTGAACAAAAAATCTGAATTGAGGTTTAAAATGTGAACATAGCCTTAGATGGTCATCTTGAGTGAAGTGCTTCAATAAAAATATCTCAGTAAGCTTAGTTTTTAACAGAAAACTAAAAACAATAGCAGCTGTATTTGGTGAAAGGTACCAAACCTTTACACAGTGTGTAAATATTTGTTTATTTTGACTCTCTTTTTCCAGAACACAGTCAGTTTACTGGGGCTGTTGTTTCTTGTTTCTATAGACCAAGAGTGAAGGCTAAACCCAGTCTGTCTATCTGTCTGTCTGTCTGTCTGGGTTTATCTGTCTGTCAGTGCGCTGACCGTGCTGGTTTATAGAGTTGTGGCAGGCTGTGGTTTGAGTAGTGCTGTAGGGAGTTTGGGATTATGGCATTTCCATAACAAAGCCCCCAAAAAATTGCTTTCCCGTCTCCTGAAAGCTGCCACTGCTATTTCTATTCTACAGCTGCAGAGTGTGACCAGCCCCGGAGACAGCGCGGCAGCACAGTGTGTGTGTGTGTGTGTGTGTGTGTGTGTGTGTGTGTGTGTCTAACCTACAATGGTCCTGACTTTGCAAAGTGCTTTTTTTGTTTGTTTGTTTTTTGTTGTTGTATTTTTTGACAAGGTGGATAAAATTATTTTCTTCTGGTTACTGAGGTTGAAGTTAAGGTTGGGCTTATAGGTTTAAGCTTATATGTATTGGGGCTGTCGAACAATTAAAATGATTTATCTAAGTGAAAATGAGAATTAATTAATTGCATTAATTTTTGTAATCTTGATTGATTTGCTTTTGTCATATTTGACCATAATTATGTTTTTCCTCTTTAAAAGCAGTGATGTTTTGCAGCTATTTGAGAGGACAAAATTAGCTTCATCAGAATGTATTTATTACTTATAATAATTCAGTAACATTATTTTCATCACTTGAATGCAGGATTCACATCAACTTTAACATGAAGGTAGTGAAGTGAATTTTCCAGTTTTCACCACCAACATCTAGCGAGAGTGAAAGTGGCTGCATGTTTCAACCAATAAGTAAGTATATACAGTCATATGCAGTTACTGTTTATTTGATGAATTTAACATATTGGGAAAAAGTAACTCTGGAGCAGTGGAAATGTGTTCTGTGGAGTGACGAATCACGCTCCTCTATCGGTCAGTCTGATGGACGAGTCTGGGTTTGGCGAATGCCAGGAGAACGTTACCTGCCTGACTGACTTTTATGGATTTAATGGGCAAAAATTCCCACAGACTCTCTCCATCTTGTAGAAGCTTCCCAGAAGAGTGGAAGCTGTTAGAGCTGCAAAGGGGGACCAACTCCATATTAATGCCTATGGATTTAGAATGGGATTCATAAAAGCTCCTGTAGGTGTGATGTGTAGGTGTCCCAAAACTTATGTCCATATTGTGTATGAGAAAATGAGAATTTTTTTATTTAAAAAGCTGTTTAATTGGGCAGTAAGTATTTAATATTTGAATTTTACTAGCGGGTGAAATTGGAGACGACTAAATTGGGGAGAAAATCGGGTAAAAAATAAATAAATAAATATTAATAGGCTTATTAATCCTACATTATTTTAAATCCAGTCTGCTGTTAATAGGGTTAAAGAAACACGTGATGACTGGGGCTTTCGAGGAGACAACTAAAAACAAACATTCTTCAAACCAGCTCACAAGAAATCAGCTACTTTTTGAAAACAATAAATTCTCGTTACTGTATTTATGTTTTTTTTTAGATTTATTCTATAGATATACGACCAGCCCCTGTAGTAACCTATTAGAACTGGCCACCTCACTGACAACATGGAATACAGTGCTATCTGTAAAGCATCACTCAGTAAAGTGAGCCAGATAAATGCAGTTTCCCCCTTGAAACTATAGAAATAGTGCTAAAATTCACACCCAAGTTTGTTACTGTGGGTTGTTTACTGCCTACATAAACCTGCTGCATATATTTTTAGAAAACTTGTAAGGTGGACTAAAAAGCTAGGAGTGTCTAATAGAGTGGACAGTGAGTGGACACAGTGTTTAAAAACTCCAGCAGCACTGCTGTGTCTGATCCACTCGCACCAGCGCAACACACACCAACACACCACCACCACGTCAGTGTTACTGCAGTGCTGAGCATGACCCACCACCCAAATAGTACCTGCTCTGTGGTGGTCCTGTGGAGGACCTGACCATTGAAGGACAGGGTTAAAGGGGGGATAACAAAGTATACAGAGCAACTACAGTCTGTAATTAGAGAACTACATTGAAACTACAAGGGATTGTACTTAATGAAGTGGCCGGTCAGTGTGTGTATGACTCCATTTCCTGACATTGTATAAAAACATGCTTGTGAGTATGAATGTGTATGTGAATGTGTGTGAGAGAGAGAGAGACAGAATAAGAGAGAGAGAACAGGGAGGGAGAGAGAGAGAGACAGAATAAGAGAGAGAGAACAGGGAGGGAGAGAGAGAGAGACAGAATAAGAGAGAGAGAACAGGGAGGGAGGGAGAGAGAGAGAGACAGAATAAGAGAGAAAGAACAGGGAGGGAGAGAGAGAGAGACAGAATAAGAGAGAGAGAACAGGGAGGGAGAGAGAGAGAGACAGAATAAGAGAGAGAGAACAGGGAGGGAGGGAGAGAGAGAGAGACAGAATAAGAGAGAAAGAACAGGGAGGGAGAGAGAGAGAGACAGAATAAGAGAGAGAGAACAGGGAGGGAGAGAGAGAGAGAGAGAGAGAGTCCCTCTCGTTCCTGATCTGTAAAATAGGGTATGACAGCATGGCTGTCAGTCACACTGAGTGTTGATGCTCTCGTGTCTCTTGAGAGCACCTGAACCAACCTGAACCAACCTCGTGCGCCTGCTGTCGGCCTGATGACAGACCAGCACAACATCAAAACAAAACGGAGCTGCTCTGGTGCTTCAGGCGACAGCTGTGGTTGAGAGTCAAGGTGGAACGATAATTGAATAAATTCACATTATGTAGATGAACCTGCCTCACAGCTGAACTACAGAGGGTTTTGTATTCAAACGTGTTGTTGTGTTTTGTCTCTGTGAACTTATGTTATGCAACATCCTTTTGGGTGTGAACTCCTGTAACAAACTTGCGTTCCATGTTAACATAAAAGCTGCTAGTTTAAACTCAGAGTTAGTGGCTGCACAAAGCTCAGAGACAGCACACTGTTGGACATAATCCAACTGATAGAGCTTAAATAATGATTTTGTTGAGTTTGTGTTGTTAATGTGAGTTTTTGATGTTTCTTGATGGTTTTTGTTTATGATTGCCTTGCCAGCAAAACATTCGGAGACTTTGGCTTTGTCCCCTTTAACTCATTAAAATCCGTCTTATGTTTTGCTATTTATGGAGGCCCGATATTGATATATTTTAGTGGATCAGGTTTTGGCAAAAATAAGCTTGATCCAGTTTCCATCCTTTCTTTGTTTATTGCTCTCTTTACTTCACTGTCGCACAGATGCTGTAAGCAAACATTTTCCACAGCATGCAGCAGTAAGGCCGTAAAGCACGATAATCAAGAGGCAAAACACAGGGGGTCCTGGAGGTACAGGACCCCCGAAGTAACCCCTGAAGTCATCAGGGCCCCAAGATTTATTACACATTTCTATAAACTAAGAGTAGCTCAGCCAGTTTCCATTGAAGTCCCTGTAGTTACTAAATAATAAGCTTCTTGGACCCCCTGAATGTCTCAGAACTCTGAGGGGTCCCTGAAAATAAACTAAATATCACATTATGCTGTTTGTTAGGAAAAAATAGATGCTTTAATTCAAAGTCAGGGAAACATCATTATTTAGCCTGTTTCACTGATAATCTGTCTTTGGAAATAATTAACAAGAGCTGTAGCACCACTCTGCCTCAGGGTGGTGCTGTTGCAATCTGGTTTATCCAGTTGGTCCTTCATAGGCTAGCTACTGTAAATATGCCCAATATACCTCTGAAAAATTTGACAGTGTTGCCGTAGAATATTTGTGACTTTGAAAACGTGCCCAGTGAGTTGTTACTCAGGACAGAAGAGGAGATGTGTAAGATCTTGATTGATGTGTGGAGGAGCGCATCACCAAACCACGAAAGAGCATTTCCAAAAGATGAATTGTTAAACCAAACATTTTGTTGCAGTCAAAGTGAGCATCAGCGCCACCATGGCAAGTGACACTGAGTAGCCAGCCAGCATCGGACCTGCCGAATGCCAGGGGGCATTTAGATCACTAAAGGTAATAAGGTGGTCTTGTGCGATGCTGCTGAGTGGCACAATTGTTGGCCCTGTTATCAGGAGATCACTGGTTCGATACCCAATGAGGTCACAGCCATCTGCTGCTGGGAGTCCAGGAGAGTATTATGGACTTTGCTCTGTCTGGGTGGGAAAGATGACCCTCCCTCTCCCCGTCACTCAGGTGTCTGTTAGCTGACATAACAGAACTGACAGTCTCTGCCAAGCATGTTGAGCTGTCCAGTGACGTTTACAGCAGTTTGAAAAGATGTGGTAGCTGCCTTCACATGACTCAGAGCAAGCATGTGCTAGTCTTCACTCTCCTAATGCTGGTAGTATTGTGTACCTGGGGGAGACCCAGCTAGTGGGTGGAGCTGGACACAACTAAAATGGGTAAAACAGTGGGAAAAAACAAAAAAGAAACTCTAACATCTACACTCATGTTTAAACTATCTATCTTTTACCTAAACATGAGTGCATAAATGGTGAGCCAGTGGCTGTCATGGTGTAGAGTCTTCTGTCTCGTGCAGCGCTGGTGTAGCAGCACACATTTAAAAACGTTATTCTATTCATAAGTGGCCAGATTGACTTTTCATCATATGAGTAATGGAGGCTCTTTCTTCAAATGGACTAATACGCTAACAGAGCTAACCGATACAGCAGTGGATGCTGATGAGGAATGAGAGGCTTTACTGATGAAAACACAATCCAAAATTGAATAAACAGGCATAGGTCAGATCCAAAAAGGGCAAAAAACACAGAAGCACAAACATAACCAAGCAAACAATCCAAAAAGGGGTCAGGCAAAGGTCAAGTCAAAAACCAGGCAAAAATGTCAGAACCAGAGTAACACAAACAGATATAAACGCTCAGTAGCTCTACGAACAGAAGCAACACCTCACAAAGAACCTTTCCTACAAGTCCGGGCTTTATACTAAACTAACCAATAAACTGCAGGTGAACATGATCAGTACTCTGGAGAGTTAGAGCACTGATTAAAGCGCGAGAGTGAGGCAGGTGTCACATGATCCCCCAGGGGGTTCTGGGAGATTGAGTCCAAAGAAACCTCAGAGCCGAAGGGAGTTGTGACAAAAATAATCTTTCAAAGAATGGATCGGACTCTGTATCAGCTGATGCT
This sequence comes from Colossoma macropomum, assembly GCF_904425465.1. NCBI lineage: Eukaryota > Metazoa > Chordata > Actinopteri > Characiformes > Serrasalmidae > Colossoma > Colossoma macropomum. Next base: position 1,657,442 of record NW_023494795.1, read on the forward strand.
CAATATTAAAGGACTCTCATCAGATCGGAAAAAAAAAAAAATTAAATAAATAAAATCAGGGCATCCCTTATTAAATTGTAAGATGATACTTACAATTGTTAAATAGAGTCATCATGAATTAAACAAATCCAGAATAGTCTGGCATTCAAAAACGTCCAGCTGACAGAGGTCAAAACTAGCTTTTAAAGAAAGACTAGAGGTCAGCAGGACTGAAAACCCAGTTAAAGCAGTAAAAAGGTTGTAAGATTTGCACCGATATCAGTGTTTTTTCCACCACTCACTGTAAGTAAAGCAGACCTAAACACATGCCGTTGTTATGTAAAGGATGAGGTATTATTTTGCTATGCTGAGATCTTAAAAAGTATTAAAAATCATTAGATTTTGCATGAGCAAATGTGCATAATAGCATTTGGAGTCTCTCACAGGTGCACCTGGCTGATGTTGTGTAGCTTTTAGCCAAGCAGCTAACTTTGGCAACTTTTGTGAACAAGCGATATGTGGACATTAGCTCACTTTGATAACAGCTGCATAAAAAGTGTCCATGTTAGTTCATTCAATATAATGATATAATTCATATGGACATTTGATGTTTGGTTTATTTATGGTCAATAATGTCATGTTTTCCATGTTTGGCAGCCATCGTCTGTTACATTACCGCATAGTGACCAAGGCTGAAACCACTGGTTTAAGAAGGTAGAACTCTGGAATAGACAGGAATGAGTTTGAATTAGTATTGAGAAAAAAATGATGAGGTAACGTCCACTTATATACCGTGACTTAGCCATCAAACTCTGACACTGTAACAACCCTAAAGCTGGGTCTTTGTGTCTGTTAATATCACTGTATAAAACGAGATGCTGCCTTTATTGTTAGATACCCTGTGATTGATTGAGCACACTCAGGACAGAATTCAGGTCAGGACTTTTTCATCAGACTAAAATATGACTGACTTTAAAGTCTGTTTTTTAATAATTACTAAACAATAAGCAAGTAATAAATGATGCCCCAGTAAACAGAAACATACCATTTAAAACCAAGCTTATAAATGTAGTATAACTGTATTTATAAGGTGTGTTAATAAAGTCGTCTGTGAATTAGTTATTAACTGTTTGCTCACTAATGAATTAAATATTAATTAATTGTAATCTTTAAGTTGTAAGCGTACTCAACATGTTGTGTTATGAATGTTTGTACGCCCTTTGTCAGCTTTTACTATGTAAGTCAAACAGAACAAAGTTTATTTAGATTGCTAAGTATAAATAACCTAAAGCCGTCCCTCTGATCTGTATGATGGTTAAAGGAGGAGCTTATGAATGTTTACAAACTATTTAGAATAGTCTGCAAATGATAAAATAAATGTAAAAAGATCTTTGTTAATGAATTTGCGAGACCATAACAGTATAACTATACTATAACCACTACTTTATGCTTAGTCAGCACTTACTAATGATGTTTCCAGCTTATAAACTGTTTATCATGAATATTTATTCCCAATCGTGACAGTTCAATACTGTAACGTAAGAAAACAGTTGTTGTAAATTATTATGTAGTTTACTGTAACATTACAGTGTTCCATTTATAAAACATGACCAATTAATTTCATGTGTGGTTGTTATGAATTGATATAATAATTATCTGTTTATATTCCTTCATTAATTACGCTTGAAAGTAGAAGATTACAATGAATTAATATTCAACTTATTAGTCAACTGTTAATAACTAATTTACAGAAGTCCTGTTATAGTTACGTTATAGACACATTTATAACACATTTCTAAGCTTGCTAACAAATTATATGTTTCTGTTTACTGGGGCATTATTAATTGCTTGGTAATAGTTAACAAATTGCTAAGAAGCAGACTTTAATATATTTAGAGAAGTATAATCTTGGCATTTGTTTTCTTGCTCATGCAAATCATGAGCCCACGCATTAGATTTTCAGCTTTGGTAAATAATGTTCTTTACAATGTTAAATAGACCACATTATTAAAGAAGAAGATTTTTTTTGATTCAGTATTAAACTCTTAAATGACTGTCTCTCCTCTGCACCCATATTGTTTTAAAATCAGCTGAAGTGCTACATAAATTATAGTCCTGTTCCAGCCTGGTATGTTTAAGGACCCTCATGCTATTTCTGCCGTCACGAACATCAAGCGCGATTAACCCCAGTGGGCCAGATATCGGTCCATTAACGCTCGGTCTGCTGGGCAGAGTGTATTGGGTAGAGTTATATAACCAGACCTCTCGCCACTCCAGGTTGCCTTGGTGTTGCTTTGGTGTGGACAGGCCATTAATTGACTCCTCGGACAAAAGCAGAGGACTTTCCATTGGGAAGGGACAATGTGGCATCGGCCTTCTCAGCACACTGGAAAGATAAATACGACTGTGCAGACAGTGCAGTGACACACAAACGTGGCCCACAGTGACGTTTCATTTCACATCCCGCTCACTTCATCCAAACCCCTCTGCACTGAGGCTGACACTGTATTAGCAATCAAGCTATCTACTGATTATTTTGACAGTTGAGTAATGAATGAACCCCTTAAAATCTCAGGCTTATTACATACTGAGGCTTATTATTCAGTAACTACAGGGACTTCATTTCAAATTGGTTGATCTAATCCTAAGTTATAGAAGTGTAGTAAAACTTTGGGCCCACCAGCAGGCCCTGGCTGTTTAAGCTTTTAAGCAATATTTTGTTTTTAAAAAGCAACAATAAAAATATACCTAACTGAACAAGACCATGCATAAACCATGCATAGCTTTCGAAAGATTTAAAAATACTTAATTGGAAAAAGAATCAGAAAACACTGTGCATAAATATAAACGAGTATGTCCATCAGGCTCAGCTTCTTACTGTAACAACACATCTGTAAAAGAATGGAGTATCCTGTGGCATTTCACCATAACAATTATAATAATTATTATTAGTAGCTATATGATTAAAATGATCAACGTTAATAAAATAATACATAACATTTTAAAAACTGTTTACATCTCCTCCGGTCCCAGCTGTGTCAAAGCACTTGGGCTGATAGAGCCTTAAACAAATGTACAGGTGAGAAATTGTATTTATTAGATATAGTTTAGATAATGTTTATTTAGATATACAACAATATATAAAACACTGTATCAAAATTGTATATAAACAGTTTTGTCTCTGAGGCTCAGTTTCTACTGTAAAAAACTAATATGCTTTATCATTAGCGATGGTGCGTTACCACTTTTTAAAAACAGCAGTGTGGAAACGAATTGCTTGGCCAATCACGTTGTGCCACGTCTGGTGGAGTTAAAGGTTTGATGCTAAATGCAGGCAGTAATGAGGAATCACTGGTGCCACCTTAGCTGTTGGAGCTGCTGACTCTGCTTGTTTTTTACTCTATTTTTTCACGACATAACAAGTTAATTTCATTTGTTTTCTCATTGTCACAACACAATGAATGTTTTCTCAAGATCTCAAGATATTTGTACTTATTATGAGATGAAAAATGTTTTACCTTGATAAAACAATGTTTGTTATGTTGTGATGATGACATGAATATAATGAGATCTGGAGAAAACAACTGAAAATAACTGGCTATCGTGGAAAAACAGAGTAAATAAAGTGAATCCATGACCCTTTAAGGCTTCCGTAAATTCATTATTTCTGCCTCTAATATCAGATCTGGCATTTTGTGCTGATATCAGCCTCGTACAACACCTGGAATCTCTTATTATCTCTAATATCATCATGTAGATGTTAGCTAATGATTGTCAGTTCACACACACACACACACGTTATCTGAGGCCGCTTATCCTCCTGGGTTGCAGGGGGTGTTAGATCCTATCCCAGCAGTCATTGTGCGGATGGCATTGTCAGTCCATCAAATTCAAAGAATTTGAATTAATTACTTTTTTAATAATCAGGGACGTCTTTCTTCCACTTTGCTGGCTTTCGTGGCGAATCACTGTACGTTACGTTTAAAACGGGGTCGTCAGTGTTTGTGTGTCTGATTACTCAAACAGTGATGAGGAATCAAAACAGACAGAAATATCAGACAAACATATTGTAAATGTCAGACTAAGATGGTGAAAAAGTTGCTCTGGAAGGCAAAAATAACCTCAGTCTAAACTTAGCTCTCCTCGCTCTCTGGACTTTTAGCATCTTGGATGTAATGAATGACGTCATGTAAGTATCTTAAGAGTATGAATGAATAATGATGCATGCAGTACGCCTCATCCCCCTCTCTCTCTCTCTCTCTCCCTCTCTCTCTCTCTCTCTCTCTCTCTCTCTCTCTCTCTCTCTCTCTCGCTCTGTGCTGCAGCGCTGAGTCACTCTGAGCGCTCAAAAAAACACTGTCTACCTGCCTTAGCTTCAAATCAGTGAGTCCAAGTAAGTCTCTTTGCCCCATCACAAAAACCAAGCATGCAAATCAGGCAAGCAGAGGAAATTATAGAAGCTTGTTAGTCTGTTTCAGAAATGAAGCCTAAGAACGTTTCTTTCTTGTGAAGATTGATGCACAAAGTGTGTGTGTATAAAAAAGACCGAGTGAAGATTCTTCAATTCATCCTGAAGCAAGAGAGAGAGAGAGAGAGAGAGAGTGAATTGGAGAGTGGAGCAGTGATGTCATCGTGTTGAGTGAAGGAAGGGGGGGGGTGGCTCACACTCCTCTCACTGCCTGCTTCCACTCTCAGAGCTCAGCACAGTGACACACATACACACACTCCCGATACCGTTAGCATTAGACAGGCTCCTCAGAGCAAACCGCCCGAATATCTAACCGCACTCAAACACACACACAGCCGGGAGCAGCCATCCAGCACACACACGAGCCAGCATGCCCTCCAGAAGCATGGACTGTGATATCTCCACCCTCATCGCCTGCATGGTGGATGTTGAAGTCTTCACCAGTCAGGAGGTCAAGGTAGGACAAATTCCCCTGCAGATACTTCACTGTCAGGCGTGTCTCTGTCTTGTTTCTTTAGATCTATAGCCTCTTCAAAGCCCTAATCGTCAACACAGTGCCAGAAAGAGCTGCTGAGGAGCTTCTTTCGGCTTCTTTTGTAAAGTATGTACTGAAGTCCTCCACTATGATTTCAGAACATTCTGCAGTTTATGTCAATCACGCGCAAAAGGAGCAAAGTTTGTGTCGTCTATTCCTCCTCAGACGTTGCCCACTATAGAGCTCAGCCACTCGCATTCCCCCTTTTACAAACAGCATTCAGCTTCAAACAGAAACTGTGTTTACTGTATACTGACTCAGAGCGATGCAGGTCACAGTGATTAGGGAAGCACAATGATATCGGAATTCTATTGGTATCAGCAGATAATTGCTTTAAAAATGAACAGATGTTTAGATTGGTCAGATATTTCAAACTGATATTTGATGATGTGTTTATGGTTCTCTAGCAGAGTAGATTGTTTTGATGTGGGGTTGTTGCGCTAAAGGTCTGCATTTTGTTCATTTTACTTATCTGTGACCCTCATGCAACATTTCTCTGTAGTGCATGTTATAAGCAAGTATGTATTGGTATTTTGGCAGAAAAATAATCGGTATCAGCATCAGCCCACATATCGGTGCATCCCTAACAGTGATGCTTAAGTTCTGTTTGTTCTTTCTATTTGCACATTTATTATCTCTGTTAGGACCGCACAGTATATTGTTTGTTAATGGTTATTGTGATATTAGACCATCACAGAAGGCTACAGTATGAAAATGGTGTTTTCTGCTGGGTGCTGTGAGCATTTTGACTGATCAAAATTTCAGATGTGGTTTTCATATAATAACACAAAGCAGCTAATCTCTAGTTATCTTCAGTCGGTTGACTAACTCCTGTATTGAAAGGCACATTACGGCTGTAATTTACAGCTTTATTGTTAGCAGTTTTGTATGGAACAGCAGAAAGTTGTAGTGCTCCTGGCAGCAGGTCTGAGTGGAAGACGCTGCACTGCGTCCCAGTTCCCCCCCGCTGTGCGCTCTGCTCTGACTCACTCTTGTTGTGAGCACTCTCTCATTCACACCAGGCTCCATTCATAAAAACACACACTAAAACAACAACCCCCCACCAACTTCTCCAATGCGTCAGTTCTCCCCCCCGATCTGACACCGTCTTCCTCCTGGAGCAGGAACCGGCCCAGTCCGCTCATATCTTCCACATCACACGCCTTGTTGCACATTTGTGCTGTGATCATTCATTCCGCTTCACTAGTTCAGATAAATGGATAATCCTGGTCTCCTCTGGTTCTCTCCACCCTCAGAAGGATGATCTGCTGTCCTTTTTTCATTATGCATGGTTGCTAAGTGCAGGTAGAGAACTCGTGGTTGGTGTTCTGGGGCTAGAATTCGTGAAAGGGGGTTGGGGGTGGGGGTCCTTTGCTTTACCTTTTCATCCTGTAATTTTCTGACTCTCTTTTACACTGAAGTGGAAATGTAAAGAGATGCCGTGTGAATTGAGAATTGACTCTTAATCTCCTTCAAATAACAGAATCCAATAAAGCACAATTGAGTAAAATTGTAGTTGTAGTTTACGTGAAACTGTAATTAATCTAGTAACAAAGAACAGAATTGCAAATGTCACATGAACGTTACCGTCTTTAGCATTTGTGGTCGTTTAGCTTTCCCTTTTTTTCTGATCCATGTCATCTGAAGTCATTTTGAAACGACCTGTTTTGCCTGATGAACAAGAGCTGAGACTCTTGACCGAAGTCGTTTTTCAGTCTGAAACCTGATGCTGTTGTGCGAGGATGTCCTTAAATATTATATTAAGATTAAGTGGCCCTTATTAAAAATAATAAAATTTCACCTCCACATTTAGCCCATCTGCGCAGTGAAACACCCACATATACACTAGTGAACACAAACACTAGGGGGCAGTGAGCACACTTGCCCGGAGCGGTGGCCAGCCCTATCACCAGCGCCCGGGGAGCAGTTGGGGGTTAGATGCCTTCAGTCACGTCCTGTTGGCTCAGGAGATCGAACCGGCGACCTTCCGGTCACAAGTCTGGTTCCCAAACCTCCCGCTCACGACTGCCCCGACCATAGAGGAGGTTTTTTGCTATCTGCCTACAGCACTGAGCGCATTCAACCAGCATGCTGTGTTTCTAGAACAGTCTTATGTATGTTAGGTACAATAAATGTGGTACTAATGTAGGATATTACATCACTCAATGTTTGAAAGTTCAGTTATGTTTATGTGTGGTGAAAACTGTCTTTCTATGGTTTTCAACAACTGGCAGTTTGTTAAACTGGCAGTTTTTTCCATTGCTGTGATAACTTGGTAACTCGGTTAACCATCACTGGGAACAGAGCCAGACCCAACTGATCACATTGGGCTATATTAAGGTTTTGGGGATCAGCAAAAATCTCACTGATATTTAGAGATTTGTTTGATATTGTGACAGATAGACACACACAGTGTTAAGAAAGCTGTTCTTTTCTGAGAATTAGTGATTTATTGCTTTTATGCTGGTCTATATAAAGACTATAAAGCTGACAGTAACCCTCACTTCTGTAAACTAGTAAATTTCAACACCAAACACATGCATGCAAACCCGAACTTTGCGTAGGAATAATGTTATAACACAAACACTTTGTATAAGAGAACAGATGAAAAATGAGAGCTTATTTACAGAAATCAACAAAAATGCTAATGCTTCTTGTCAGCACTGCCTCATTACCAATATTATTTAAGATTTGTGAGAAGTTAATTTAAGAAATGTGACAGTTGGAAACTGAAAATTATATCAGTCAGTAAAGCTCTGTTTCACTGAATCTGTTGGAATTTTTGACCATATTCAGTTATTTCAGTTGTTTGATTTTTAAGGTCCTTAAAATAAATTTCATATTGAGCTGTCAGTCAAATAAGTGGACCTTGTGCAGCTTGTTTGGTGTCTCCTTAGGAACTGATCTAAGATCAGTTCGGAGCACCGAGCTGGATGTTGTCTCTGAGCCGCCGCGCTGTGTCCTGGCAGCACAGAGGCCGAGATGAGAATGTTAATGGAATCTGGAGCTGCTTGCAGAGGATCAAACAACACGCTGAATGCAAAGCAGACTAGAGAGTACGGAAGGAATGTGACTGGCTAGACATGTTCCAAAGTTCCTGCCACAAATGTTCTGGACGGCTCAAATTAAGATAGCATGATAACAATGTTACTGTGGTTGATATCGACACTTAATTACTTTAAATACTGTTCTCTGCATTAGTCCAGGTTTAGATCTTTTGGCCAGTGTCCAGATATGATGATGAGCTGTATTCTGTTTTGCCTGTTAACAGTTTTGCATGTTAGTATATTGCTAACATGATATCATCAGATGGGCTTGGAATTAAGAAGCCCCAGTGTTGGCTGAGAGGTTCTGTTTGCTGTTGAGTTTATTTTAAAAATGACATTAGTGCAGCATAATGTGTCTATAACATCTTACATCATCAAATAGACAGACCATCATCATGTCCATATATACGGTCATATACCTGTCAGACATTCATAGTGAAACAACAGAAGAACGTTTCAGGGTCGTTTACTGTTCCCCTATCAAATATCTCCATAGCTCTCCCTCGCAAGCTGCTCACGTTCCAGAATGGAAACATGCAGTGATTCCTGACCTGTCTCTCCTGCTCACTCTCTTTTTCCTCCTCTCATGTTTCCAGGCAATGGTCTCGTTGTTTGAGAGGGACTGGGCTGAGGTTCAGGCCGGCCATAATGCTGAGTAATGGCAGGAAGAGCAGCAGGTCTTTTGCGCTTTCCACATTTGTTCTCTCCACACTGGGAACACTCTGAGTCAGAAGGTCACTCGTTTGCTCTGGGAGCCATAGAGCCGACCTGCTTCCTTCAATAACAGTCAGGAGATCTTTCAGGCCAGGGAGCCCAGAGTCCATTTCCTGTCATATTAGCGTTCGTTCTCCGTGCTGTAGACTCTCAAATGGCAGATGGCCCTATCTTTATGTCTTATGTCTGGCAGGGAGAGTAAGTGTGTGTTTTAGGATGCTTTTTATGAGCTTTCCCAATAAGGTCTCGCCACTGAATCGCTGTGTATTTGCTTTTGAACTGGACAGGAAGGCCTGCGGCAGAGATTCAGCTGGTGAGTTAGTATTTCATACACGATAACAAAAGTTCAGGTGCCCTGGTCAGATTATGTTTCAATGATATTCTATGTGAAAATAAATGAACACATCATCAACAGAAAACATGCACATTTCAGTGTTTATTTGCTGAATTGAACATTGTGGAAAAAAGTAAAACATAAAAGTTATGGATCATTTAATTTTCTATTTTTTTCAGTGTGTTAAACTCAGCACGATTAAAAAACGTCATTTGACGAGGGGGTGTTCAAACTTTACAGTCGGTTGAAACTGTCCGTTACCTAGAAACAAAACTGAATCAGAACTGAATGAATTTTCTGTGGTTTTACTGGGTTTTTGCCATTTACTTTTATTATACACTTATTTTTGTACACTGTATCATTTTGTGTCATATAGCTAACCAAGTTCTTGGAGGTGCTCCTGATTTTCTGTCATGGTTAAACATATGACATCACATTAACATTTAGTGAGAGTGTGTTTGTACTTATCACACCAAATAATTATGGGATATTATTCTTTTCCTTTGTCTGTTTTATAGCTAGTTTCTTTTAGTCATTAGTGTGATTTAGCCAGATTGTTTTGGTGCTTGTCATTATTTTATACGCAGCACTTTGGACCACATGTTTACATAGTTATTACCTAGAACCTGTTGGGCATTTCATTGTAAGGTATTTAAACTCGGAACACACTACCATGTTACCCAAAATAATTCTAGTACTTGGAGGTTCTGTGGAGCTCAGAGTTACCTGGTTAATAAATCCCTAGAACTTACAGGGCTGTAAAAGAAAGACTGGACTGGGGTCAGAAGGTTTGTTTCAGAGGTTTTTTGGATCAGTGTAACCAAATTGGACAGTGGCTATGCTCTACACTGACCTCTATCTATCACTGTACTGCTCAGTAATGCGTCTCGTCCTCTTAAGGCTCTTCCCTTGATGTGCTGCAGTCTGGATTCATATTAATTATTTTCCTCAGTAGCCATTATGAAGTTGTTGTTTGATGTTTTCTTTTATCAGCATGCATAAAATAGCCTGTGTATCCTCTGCAAAGCAAACCAAAGTCTATGCTATGATTAAATTTTGCTCATAGCACGGAACAAACATCCTGCTTTCTGTGGAAGCAAGAATATCAGTAAAGGAAGCATATCAGTATTGATAGGTATTGGTATCAGGCTGATACCAGCAGATAAAGAATGAATCTGGCCCAATCCCTGTGTGGCAGTGTGGCAAACTAGGGGAGAGGAGATGGTTAGCATTAGCGTAGCTCGCAAGATAACAGCTCTGCTCACTATAGAACATGTTGGACTTTGGCTAAGTATAGCTACCTGGTTGGCATGGCGGCATCCAAATGGCAAAGTAGCTGTGTCCCAGGAACTGGAATGGTTTTGCAAAGGTTCCAAAAGCAGCTCAGACAGGCCTCAAACTGGGCTACAACAATATATATGGAAGTTTCCTCTACTGAATGTAGCCTTGAAAGTAGCCCGGGGTCACGGGTTGCTCGTTCTGTGAGGAGTAAAGGATCTTATGTGCACTTCAGTACATTCGGCCCGTTTGTTCTGTGCTTTGTCTTGTGTGGAGCTGCGTCTGTAAAAGCAGCTCAGACTGAGTTCTGTGTCACTGTGTGCAGCTCCTGAATGAGGAGAAGCTCCCCCGTCTGTCACAGTTTGCCTGTCTCAGGAGAAGCAATGGAGATTTTTCTGACAGGTCTTCTGCTTTTTTTCCAGGGTGTGAACGACACAATAAAATTTAAAAATGTCCAGTGTATAGATTTGATGCAAAAATTGTCTGAAAATGTCATATTTCCTTGCTCTGACTTTGTCATCTCTTTCTATCAGTGTCACCAATGGAAGAGCTCCCACACCACTAATCAGTGAGTCCCTCGAAAATATAAAGGGAATGTGTTTATTTAGTCATTCAGACGTAGAATAGAAATTACAGTTTCTCACTTTTGAAATACCCACATCATTTTTAAATACTGTGACATACATTATTACTCTTGAGTTTTACCTCCCAGAACATGTTTGATCATGACAGCCTACTTTTAGATGCTCATCTGAGGTGAAGTGCTTTAATTTAAAACAGCAAATTTTAAAGCTTAGTGGCTTTTGTAGAAAAAATTAGTATCAGCCAAAACTCAATAACTGTGTTAGTATCGAAACAGTAAAAATAGTATCATCTTTAGCTTGTAGGATCTCAGCTATTTCTAGTTTGAAGGAATTAGCACTTTTAGCTCAGAGGCTTTTTCACTTAAGATATATGATGTTCGTCATTCTCAGTTAACAGTCAAGTCACTTTCCACTATTTCCACTGATAGAGTGGATGTTACTTCTATAATGTCCATTTTAAGAAATGCTCCATTGCTTCGAGATGGAGAATGTAAGATATTGCATACATGCAGATGCTACTGAGATATTATCAGCAACTCTGGCTCAATCCTGCTGTTTTCTACTTCCTGTCTTGAGAGAAACATCTGGATGTTATATGAGAGCCCCACCACTGTAGAGTTATTTTAAGCCAGCAGCTCCACGACAGAGTTCGACATGAATAAGGGTAGCTTGAGTGGCTCTGGCCTGGATCTGTTTAAATGAATGGTGTGTTTCTCCAAAGGAAGAAAGAAAGTCAAAAAAGAGCACCTCCATCTTCCAGTGCAGAGAGGATCTGGTCTCAATTAAAAGGCGGGGGACTGTTAAATTTGACATTCATCGCAGGATTAATGCTAAAGTGAGGCTAAGTTTGCATTTGCTTCTCTTCCACCCCCAGTTAAGTGTGTTTTCATGCCAGTAAATGAACAGTAAACAGGAGGGCCTGGCAGTGGGACAGCTGTAATTACTTAAATGCCCACATGCATACCACACCACCCTCAAAGAAAAAACACTCGGAAAAAACAACACCTTAGACCACTTTAACTTCCACATTTATATGCACATATTTGTAGGCAGGTCTGTTTAGAATATGTGTATGTAATGGCTGTTAGACGAGCAGTCGACTAGATTCAGCCGGGCAGAGATTAAGGATTCCTGACCAGCATCTAGCAAGTCCTGAATGAACAGTTACACCAATAAGCCTATGTGGCCAATAATTAATGAAATTTAAGACTAAAACTGTTAGCTTTCATTCAGGATTGCTTTATCAACCTAGGCCTTTAATATAATCAGTGTTGACAGTGTCATCTCTTTGCTTTTTGTTCTCACAAGTGCGGTTGTCCATGTGAGAAGGTCGAGACGACCATCACTGGGGTCACTTGCTCTATTTTTAGCGTCTGCGTTATCCCAGTGGACTTTGCGTCTGCCTTGCAGGAGCGTTCTAAATGAGCGTGCCACTCTGCAGCAATTTCATGCTTTGCTGGATTGAGTTCATACGATGTAGACGTCAGCAGGGCTGTTTATAAACTCGTTGACTAGCTTTACCTCAGCATCCAAAGCAAAACAAATGATTTCCTCCTTTCTTTGTGATTTATCCTGAGTTGAACCCCTTGCTGCCCCTGCTCTCTGACCAAAAATGGATGCTGTGTGGGCTGTACAGTTACTGTAAGAAATAGCCTTAGATTTAAGTGGAAGCCTGACCTTGGCTGGTTTAAAGTGATGAAGGCACATGAAGTTTTATATTTCACACCATGAAAAAATAATGAAAGTGTCATTTCTCATTGAGATTTTTCTTACGTGGCTTTGTAATTGAAAGCAGTTCTGAGCACCATCAGCATCACACCTTTAACAAGTCCATGTGGCGGTAACAAGGAAAAATCACAAAAATGAAGAAAATAACAGTCATTTACATTCTGGGCCCAGTTTCCCAAAAACATCTTAGCAGAAAGATTATTCTTAAATGGTAGAGTGAGTATCACAGTGAACTCTCTCTCTACCATTTAAGAATCATCTTCGTACTAAGATGCTTTTGGGGAACTGGGCCCTGAACAGTCTCAGGTACAAATGAGGGCAAAGTTTGTTGTGCAGGATGTTATACTGACAGTTTCTATATAACAGAATTAAATAGTTATCCATATTGTGCTGTGGCCACTACCTCTCAACATTCAGTCCATTTTTGGATCTGAATAATGGTGATATTATTCTGCAGAAGCTCATAATACACTAAAATCTGTTCATGGCGTAATTTTCAAGTGATAAGCAAAATCCACATACCTGAGACTATAAACTGCACTTTATGGGACACTGGAGATGCCCTCAGTGAAATGAAAGACCCCTCTGTCCTCTGTGTTTTCTCCAGATAGTTGGAATGTTGATACTCACCTTTGTGCTGGGTTCTTTATATTCACGTGTGACGTGCTCCATCTGTCTGGTGGATTTGTTCGCTGTGTTTAGAGATTGGAAGGTGAATGGGGAACATGCTGTTTGGCTGTAAAATATCAGCTTTTATAGGTTCCTCAGAAAAGACAAATTGTAGTACGTGCCAGATTACTCCATTATGTTTTATTCACAGACCTGAAACTGGAGGACAGATTGCAACTAATGGCAGGTTGAGAACCATAGGCCTTGTGGAGCCTCTGCTCGGCCGTCTGCAGAGTGTATTTACATTAAATTCTTCTCAGTGAGCGTAAAGCAGACATGTGAGCACCCAAACTGAGCCTGCCTCTACCTTCGGAATCTTTCTGGGCTTTGGACTTTATTCTCTGTTCCTCATGACCTTCTCAGTGCACCAGAGAACTCACTGAGCAAACATGCCTATGTTGGATCGGGTTCATGTTTACATAAAATAAAGCCAGGAATTATATTGATAGCTTATTGAATATATGGTCAAGTCAGCATAATATTTTTCTCTGTTATTTTGAGCACAATATCAGGCTGTTGGTTGGTCAAAAATCTAATTTTCTGTACATTGCAGCATAATTTGATAGGTTAAAGTCACTCTGTTGGAGGTTCGCCATTCAAATTCATAGCTCTGAACTGGAGCACCAGTAGTTATTAAAACCGAGTGCTCATGTTCTGAAGCTCTGTTTTCTTTGATTACACTTCAGTGTTTGTTCGCAATGGGATTATAACTCTTTTACACATGTAAAAAAGGAAGAGGTTAGTCTTATATAAGGACCTATTTTACAGAATGAATACGTAAAAGGATGTTAATGAAAGCAAATAAGGTTTTAAAAGTTAAGGCTGTTCCTGCTGGGATAGGCTCCAGCTCCCCCGCAACCCAGAAGGAAAAGCGGCTTAGAAAAAAGTTGAGGTTTTGGTTGAAACATTATCAGAAAGATTAGAGAGTGCCTATCATGCTAGCTGAAGCATAGCATTGTTGATAGTGCTCCATCAGCCACTGACACAATGGCAATATGGCCTGATTCCTAACTGGAGTCTCTTAATCTTGATTCAGGTTAAGAATGGATTAGTTCACAGCCTTTAAGTGTGTTTATTGAATGATATCAGTTACTGTTTGTTCTACTTGGTTTGCTCTCTGAAGAACAGAGGTCATTCCTGAAGGTCAGAAAATGGAGAATACAGCTATCGTGTGTTATATTTAACATAGAGCAGCACAGTGTATTTGGAATCTTCAGTGCTATATTAAATCACCTTCTACTTCTATTTAATTACAGTGTAAATGGGAAAGGCTGTGCTGTGATGTGCTATATTAAACTCTCCTGTGTAGGTGGATCAATGACTCCAGAGCGCAGTAGACTGAAGCCTTTGGAATCTACAGTGAAAACAAACGCTGCCCAAAGCCTGGAATTTATTACGAACTTAACTGCACAACATAAACAAAATAGGAAGCAGGCCCTGCATTGCAGGCGTTGTTCTCGTGTGCTGCATTCTAATCTAATGGCTGATACTGAAGCAGGAATGTTCAGAACCCTGGTGTGTATTAAAAGACAGGCTGTTTGCAAGCCAGAGGTATTTTTGGAACGTAGTGTATGATATCAGTCTGTGACAAATCGACGGAAACGCGCCAGCTACGAGGGATGAAAAATGCTAAGCCTCCCTTTGGAAGCGCACATGAATTTGCACTTGCTGTGCACAAACATTTACACTGAAATGCCCAAAAAATTCAACATGGCCTGCTCTTCTCCCCTGGCTGGATTCCACCCAGTTAAGATAAAAATAAACATGTGAAGTTACAGTTATGATGAGACACATTTGAATATTTTAGCATCAGCTAGTAGATTCCTTTTTTATACATTGCCTCTGTAACAGCGAGACGCTAACGAGGTGAAAGCTGCTCATTTTACCAAATTTGTAAAGTGTGATGTTGAAAACATATTTTAGACTTTTTACTGACTTGGACCTCAGATAAAAATCTGTTTGCTTTGACTGACCCGAAACCTTAATTCTGTTTATTTCACCATGTGGCTTTGAGGGACAGGGATGCAGTCTCTCTCCTCCTGGTCTAACATGTAGTGGCTGTGGCTAAAATAAGGCTCCGCCTACCACAAAAAGATCTTTTTAAAAACAACATTAAAAAAGTATTGTTTATACAAGTTGAAATTTAGGGTTTGGGGTCTGGGACACTCCAAATATGAGTACCCTATAAATGATGATTTGTATATGTTTAGCTTATTACTGTCTAATTTATAACCTTAAATTTTAAATAGATCAGAACACAGTCTTTGTAAATAATTAAGATCTGAATACTTTGTTGTTTTTTTAAATATTTTTTTTTACTGTTGGACTGCAGTTTGATCTTTGGTAGAATGGTCCATATGTAAACAATAAAGTGCGTGTTGATTGGAATCAAGTATGCATATTGATGAAGTGGGCGGTGCGGTTCAGATCTCTGGGGAAGTGCTGATAGGTGCTCCTTTTGGGAGGTTTAACAGTCGTATCACAGAAACTTCCTATCTTTTGTCTTAAGTTAAAATCTGACAGGTCAAGGTAAGATTTTTCACAAATCCGTATTACAGAAACAAATCTGATCTAAATATAGGAATCTTATCTTACAGCATCTTATCTCAAGTTAGGAAATCTTAACTTACTCGATTGAAGTTGACAATCAACTCCGTCTCCTCATTATTCACCACCATCACTGTAATATTTCATCATCAACATTAACACACGAAGGTGATCAGAGGGGCGGTGGAGATCGAGTCTGCAGCGTCTGAGATCTTTAAAACGCAGAGTTAGAAAAGAAAATCATCTCACAGTGAAAGCAGCGTTTTACAGTAGAGATAAATGGAGCTCATTATGCTGGTAGTGAACTATGCTGCTGACACAGCTGCCTAAAAACCATAGAAACAGACCTTAAACAGAAGGTAAGACGCTCTGGGGTTGTTTTAAAGTTATGAACCTAAGAACCGTTGTTCTATAGTAGCCTCTGTCCTAAATTCAGTCCTAACTAAAGTTTCATGGTAGCTAAACAGATAAGATAAGATTTCAGACTTAAGACGTTTCTGTAATATGGCCCCAGAACTGTAATCAAAAATCTCTCATTTCACTCCAAATACAATATTTTAACATATCCATTCTTGCATTCCAACCCCAAAATGATGCCCTTAAAATGGTTAGAATAAAATGAAAATCTAGTTGAATTTGTTTCTTATTAAATTCTATTTGTAGGTCTAATGTAAGGTTTGGAAAACTGCTAGGTCTGGCAGTTGTGTTTGTATTGTATTGTATTGTGTTACATTGCACTGTATTTACCAGAGAATGTTATTGTCTAATGCAGTGGTACAGTTTGTCAGTAGTATTAGCACATTCCCAATTTAAAAAATATAAACCTGCAAGCTGGATAAATAGTGGACTTAGTGGACCGAGGTATTGAACTCATAACTTTGTGGTCAATCGCTCACGGCTCTGACCACTCAGCCGACACTGTGCCTAAAAGAGCTGTGCCATGTTTCTGCCAGGTTTCATATTTCAGACCATAGACTATCCTCCAATGTTCAAATAAATCAAACTATCTAGTAAAACTCAGTCTAGGGTGACAGTTGGGTTTAGGTTTTGAGTTGAGATTAAGGTTAGGAGGTTAGGATTAGAGGCAGGATTAGTGTTAACGAATATTAAGGTGAATTTAGTAGTTATTTAGTTGAAGTTAAGTTAAAGGTTAATTAAGTATCTATGGAGATCTAAAGTTGACTATCCAAATCATGTGTTACTGAAGACAGGACTTTAAAGAGTTAATAAAAAAAACACTCCAGAATGGCTGTCAGTGGATGAATGTTGCTGGTCAGATGGTTTAGCTGTAACTCCTCTTTTCCACTATGTCAGTTTGAACTTGCATTAATAGGTGTGAACTCAACAAGTCATAAAACTTCTGGAAAGTGCTGAGTCAGACGCCTGAGTGGCTCACAAACACACACAGATATCATCCCAGCTGGCCTCACCTGCTGAGTTCTCCTGAGGACACCCCCGCTGTCACCATCAACCCACACTTCACACGCTGACGTTCCACATCCATAGCTGCCGTCTCCAGAGACGCACCTTCTCAGCACCGCGATGAAGGCATGTAGCACTGATTTCTTACAGGCTGTGGCAGGATACAAGGTGTTTGGTGAACACCAGCATCACAGTAGAGCTGACTTGGTGCTCTGACTGTCACTACAGGAGGGAAGCCAGAAATTCTCATTAGTCACCTCCTTCTCCTGCTGGACCAGTTTGATAGACTCGACACTGAGTTGAATATCTGAGAGTTTCTTTAAATCAATAGCCTGGCGATCTTGATCTTTCCACCATCGCCCCATGTCAGACATAGCCTCCAAAGATTTATACACTGGAAAACAGTTGCTCTTCTCTTCCATTTCTACTTTTTTGAACAATGGGTACCACTTTCTTTGTCTATGAGCATTTATAAATACATTCATAACATGTTATAATGCTTTCATAATGCTTTATAAGTCAGGTTAATAAGACTTTACATTGTCAGCTCCAAAGAAGCAGCCCCAGCTTGCAAAGTGTAAAGTGAGACAAATTATTTGTGCCATGGCATTTTCAATATTTTATTTTTCACTGTGGGTGTGGTCAGGGCTGCACCTTTGGGGCTTAAGTCCTGAATATTCATGAGCAGACCCATACAAGTTGTCTAGCTCAGAGTTATTACTACATTGCGCTTTCTTTACAACCCCTTAAAATCACAGGCTCATTACATACTAAGGTCTATTATTCAGTAACTACAGGACTTCTTTGCAAACTGGCTGAGCATTTCTCAGGTTATGAAAGTGTGTAATAAAACTTTGGGCCTGCCAGTGAACCCTGGCCCTTAAAGGGGTTAACCACCCCTCCCACTTTAAAAAATTACATTATATCACAGCAATCCCAGTACAGGCTAATCCCCTGAAAACCCTTCTGACATCAGACTGAGCATGAAGTCGTGGAGAGTGAGAGGCATGTTAGTAAAGTGCTGTCATTGCAATTTGCTCCCTCACTGGTTCTAACATTAACCACTGGAAACCTTCACTGTGTGGCATCACTGCACTGCACTACAGTAATTCTGATTTCAGCTCACATTCTGTTGGAAATGTTGTGCTAAGTTAGCACCAAGCTAACAGTGGTGTGGATTGACTTTCCCTTTTTGGCTAAAACACTGCTGATGGCACCTCCAGTTTAAACTCTGACATCTGAAGATTGTAATGTGCTTTAGTTTATACTTTCAGTAAATACTTCAACTTGAAGCCTCACTCTTGATATTGGAGGAACCTCTAGTATAGTATACCTCACTTTACTTAAAGGTGACAAATTCAACTTACAAGCTCTTATGATGCGTTATGAACACTGCTGATAATGCATTATGTTAAAAATGCATAATGCATAATATGCATGGCTATAAGGTTAATGCATTAACAACATTAACCAGTCTGGACCCTCAAACTGAGTTGAGAGAAATACATGGATGTTTTGCTTTCTTTTCATTTATTATTCAATATTGATGGATTTGACCGAGCGCAGTCATGACCTACGACAGGATGGGATTAGTTTGACTAATCAGGTCACTTCAGCTCATTCTGTATTCCACCCTCCCTGTTCTGTTACTGTTGTAAGACTTGTGCTTGACGAATTCTGACTTCTTACTTTCGTCCCACATGTTTCCGATTTGGCCGGCTGATTGTGATATATCACATTCTGGACTCTGGTTGCCGTGCTTGGCTTCTATTTCCTCTCTCAGAATAATCTGAAGGGCATATGTGAGGATTCCTGCACCAAGCTTCATTTGTTGATGTACTTTTTGTCCTCTCATCCAAGTGCCTTTCTACCATGCCTTTAAAAGGCAAACGCTAACTCAACATTGAGACATTGACTCGGTTTAACAGGACTCTGGAAATAACCGTCTAAATGCCTCCCTAAGCTGAACAATCAAATCCGGAATGTGATCCACAAGGGAGATTGTTTAAAGAAATTAAATTTGACGTTACTTTTTTTTCTTTTTTGACACGGTAATCAGTTGAAAGCGTTTCCATTTCAGGAGCCGTGTTCCAAATTCTTCTCCGAAGGAACATTTCACAGTGATTGCGAGTCAAAAAGAGGGCCGGTCCTGGTCTTGCAGCAAATCTGATGCTAAGGTGTGGAATCAGTACAATATGTGGCTGTAAAAACAGAAGAAAAGCCTGCTGTAACAAAATAAGGATGAATGTTTCTTTCCCAAGCAAACAAAACCTCTCAAAGGAATGATCCTGTTCTGAGGTCAGCAGCTCAGTTCAGATAAATCTGTTCATTAACATTTTAAATCAAAGACTAATCCTCAGTCAGCTGTTTACTCAGAGACCTACAATACAAACGCAGGTAAGGATGTGTGGGTAAAACAGCCCTTTAGAACAACGTAAACATTCAACACAGAATGAAGATTCTCAGCAAAGATACCAGATAAAACTGCTTTCATTCATTTCAGCCCTGCGCAGGAAATGAAGGCCAGTTGTCTGAGCAGAATCAAATTTTTGAGTTTGAATGAGCTGAATGGGGTGTAAAGGAACTGTAGACTTGAGAACAGTGTTCCTCTCTTTTCTGGTTGGTGTCAGAAAATGAAAAGTTGATATTGGACTGCGTTTATTAGGCGTCTCCTGTATCACCCAAACTGACATGATTTATTCATGCTTTGACATTTACCGGTTGCCACAAGATCCAAATCTCACTGTCCGTTTTTTCTGCTCTGTTCTTCAGGAAATGTTCGAGGCGCTGTTCCTCGCATACGATGACTGTGTGACGTTCCAGCTGTTCAAGAGCTTCCGCCGCGTGCGCATCAACTTCAGCAACCCCAAAGCAGCAGCCAGCGCCAGGATAGAGCTGCATGAAACGCCCTTCAGGGGAAAGAAGCTCAAACTCTACTTTGCCCAGGTGAGGAAGGCAAGGTCTCGTTTTTAAGTCCTGACAAATGAACTTCTCTCCAACATTGTCAGAACATTGTAGGAGTAAACAAACAGGAATCATCCCAGAACATTACAGAAATCAGTTGAATTGGGTTTAGGGTTTGACTATGATGCTCTTAAAACGAGGTGCTAGAATTATGTGGCGGAAAGAACTCAAATTTCTAGGATTGTAAGAGTTCTGCGTTCAAACGTCCATAATGTACAGCGTAAAAATGCGTCGTGACGTTGTGATTATGCGGTGCAAACATCCGACAGTGCATCATGGAGAATAAACGATCCAATGTAAATCACTGTTTAAAAAGCAAAGTTTGAAAATCATCCACACCAATCAGCTCAGTCCAGCAGTCATCCTGCCTCCCAGCTCTACTGTCACCAGTAAGTTGTGCTACAACATGATTATAGTCCTCATGTTTCTCTTTTGAGTTTTGTTGAAATGATCATGAAAATACTGTCCATTGTTTTTAACAGTGTGAATGACAGAATGAATGAAAGGGAGATTAACTGTTGTGCAGTGAGGTAATCACTGCCTTACTCAGCATGATGCGCTGATGTTACACTGCCAGATTTGTACATTTTTGTTTTATTTAAAACAGAAGTGTCAAGCTGGGTTCCTTCTGGATCACAGCTCTGCAGAAATTAGTGTTTTCCCATCTTCTTAATCTCTAAATTCAGTTGATGAATTATCTGATCATCAGGTGTATTTAGTGAGACGTCTGCAGTGCTGAGGCCAGAATCAAATATGACAAACACACCAGGAATTTGTTTTGACAGTGTGATTTATGGCACCCATACATACACAAGAGTGTACAGTACATGTACATCTAACATTCAGCTAAAACTAGAACATAAAACATACACAGAATAAACTGACTATTTTACTGAATTAGTTCAAACTGCAGCCCCACAGTTCAAAATAATTCAATTTAAAATAACAAATATTAGATATTTACAGATTTATGTTAATTTATTTAAACCCAAGGCATTAATTGAGATATATATATTTAAAAAATCATTCATTGGGTACCTTGTATTGGGAAAGTGGTTGTCCCAAACCCAAAACCCTAAATTTCTTGAAACTTGGAAGTAATTCACTTGAAAATAATACTTACATTTTTTGCATTTTTCAATTTTTTTTTAAAGATATTTTTGATTTCTTTTAAAGTTTAAAGAATGAAAGAATCAGATTGAATTTTTAAATAAAAAAAAACTTTATTTATAAAATGCTGTCCCACATTTTCATGTCATTTCTGCAAAATATAGTTTTAGTCTGTATATGGCACCTTATTTTAGCCACACCTCTGCATCCCTGTCCCTCATGGCCACATGGTGAGAAGTTAGATCCCTCTGTTTTGAAATAAATGTGTTTCAAAGTCTGAGTGTAACTTAAAGAATTTCTGCCATAAAGTAAATTTTCTTAGTGTTTTAATGAAAAATATTATAATATTATGTGTATAAAACTGTTCAAAGTTGTGTTTGCCAGTCATGAACTGGCTTTCATTTTTGAGTTATGTTCAAAATTAGGTTATATTTTAAATTTAGGTAATAAATGTGTTTTCGGCTCAGATTTTAAACCAGTTCAGTAGCCTGTTATAGACTATATACACATAAAGAGCATTTTACACCAGTACTTCCTGACGCTAACGTTGTATGTGATTCTGTCCGCTGTGAAACAGCTGTGAAACACGTCTAACTTCTGAAACCCATTCGTTCAGGTGCAGAATCCAGTGTCTGATGGGGACAACCTGCACCTTGCCCCTCCGCAGCCCTCCAAACAGTTCCTTATCTCGCCTCCTGGCTCACCGCCTGTTGGCTGGCAACAAATAGATGAAGCCACACCGGTCATCAATTACGACCTGCTGTACGCTGTAGCCAAGCTGGGACCAGGTTAGTTTGTGTTTTTAATGTTATATTTATTACTGACATTTCCACCTCATTGACAGATCGACAAAAATTTTGAACAGAGGAAAAAGTGAGACAAAATAAATACATAAAATAAGGGAAGAGAGCAGTCGGTCAGTTACAGTTTAAACGTCCTGTTACAGACCATGTTCTGTGTGTTCAGACGATAAAGAAAAGTAACTAAATCCCCAGGTAAGAAAGGTTATTCAGTCCTTTGCTAAGCTGTAAAAATAGCCTGTTTTGATTTGTTTTTGTGATGTCATGAAAAATCAGCACAATTTCATATCTATCTATTCACCCTAAAGCAGTTTAGCTCCTCCTATTCATGTTGAAGTTATAACTTCAGAGGGTCAGCCTTGTGACCAGAAGGTCGCCGGTTTGATCCCCTGAGCCCCCAGTGCATGACTGAAGTGTCCTTGAGCAAGACACCTAACCCCCAACTGCTCCCCGGGCGCCGTGGATAGGGCTCACGATCCTGTCCACTGTCCTATCTATGTGTGTGTTCACTAGTGTGTATGTGGTGCTTCACTGCACGGATGGGTTAAAATGTGGGTGAAGTTTCCCTGTTGTGGGACTAATAAGTACCGCTAAATCAGAACCAGGAAATGGCTAACAGGCTAATAGCAACATTCGCACCACCCACCAAAAACATGCTAGCTAAGCTAACGCTAACCAGCTAGCTAGTTATCAGCCCCGTTTAACATTTAGAAATTGGTGTTAGATTGAAGCTTTGATGTTTATTGAATGACCGTGCCAAGCAAACCGGGCTCAGCCTGGTCTTTAAGCGTTCCATGGCAAACTGGGTCCATGTGGAAACGGCACTGGAACAGTTACCCTCTGGGCTCAGAACCGTTCGGCCCTGCAGTGGAAAAGAGGCCAAAATAAAATACAAGAAAAATGTATGATACGAGCCGTTTAAGAGGTCTTTGCTCTTTTTTTGATGTTCACAGACGTGTTTCCTTCCATTAGTCTCAGGAGTTCACAAAAATATTAAAGCGTGAGGAACATTCATTCTAGAAGGTCGAGATTTATGGTATCCATAGGGCTAAAAGGTTTTCCAGTTTAGCAAAACGAGCATCTAGTAACCATCTAGTAACCCTGTGGAGCTGACTGGAGTTGGACAGCACTACAGAGTGCAGTGATGAGTGTGAGACTATTCTGTAGGTTTGTTTAGCTCATATTGTGCTGAAGAATAAGAATGAAGGTCAGGAGGGTCTTTGTCATTAAATAAAATCATTCGTCTCTGTCCTTGTAGCTCAGTTACACTCACTGTAATCCTTCGTCAGCCTTGGAACCAACAGTTTAAAGTTTTCTCTTTTCAGAATGTGCTAATATCATGAACCGTGAGGAGATAACTCGCTAGTAGGAACCATGTATCTCATACTAATTGGCTTCTGTGTATTTGTGTATTATTAGCAAGCATTTTTCCAGGACTTTTTTTTAGCGGTACCAAAGAATTTATAAACACATCCAAGCCTGTGTGGAACCTTTTTCTCTGATTAGGTTACTGGTTACTAGAACCTTTCTGCTGTGACCCTCTTCACCTGGCCTTCAGGCACCGTATGTCCATGATCCACTTCGTAATTTCATCCTCTCAAATTGCCCTCTCCCCTGCAATGCAGATGATTGCACCCACCACCCAGCCTGCAATCAATGTTCCCTCGTCCTCTGCTGACCTTCAGCCGCGGGTTAGTGCAGTAGCTGCTCTGCCTGCCCACTGATGAGGTTTTAAACGCTGCTTGTACTAGGAAAGCCATGCTGTACTGTGGTTACACTACAGGAGCTCTGTGAGCGGCCCCTCTGGGAAGCATCCACCATCTCTAAGATGATAAGACCCTCTGTGTGTGGGGGCTGCTCAGGTGTGACTGACAGAGAAGAATCAGATATTCATGTTACCGTAGCATTTCTCACACTGGACTGCCCTTTATTCATTAAAGCATCTGTGAAGTCAAGTGAAAATTATGAACGACATGTAAATGATGCTAAAGATATATGACTTAACCATTGTTTGATTTGAGAAAACAAACATAATTCAGAGTTGAAAGCTAGAAAAACATAACTGATTAGGACTGTGTGAGTGTTTCACTATATGAGACTGTTTTCCTTGTTTTTTATTCTTTATACTCAAGAATTTGATTGCATATGAAAATAAAGAATAAAGGGAAAAGAGTAATAACAGAAAATAAAATTGAAAACAATACAGTCTACAAAATGCTAAAGACACTAGTTTGCTTGCTGATAATAAATCTCAGGCTAAACTAAGAGGCCGTGGTTTGTGTTGGGCGGGGCTATGGCAGGGGTGGATGTTGAAATCTGCCCGAATTCTAATTGTATAAGGAAAAAAATCTGCCTCTTGCAACATAGTTATGGCAACTCAAGTCCAACAGAGTTAATACAAAAGTGCAAGAATCTCTCAATCAAAATGACCAACGTCTTTATTTGACGGTCAGTTGTAAATTCATGCAGGACTCAGCAAAAATAGCCTAAATAAATAACATCAACAGCCTTTTTACCAACAAAAAACATCAGGCAGTTTTTTCTTCACATGTCCCTTCATTTATTATAAGACATTTGGCTGAAACAAACTACAGGAAATGCCCCGAAGTTTGTCGACATCTTCTTAAGGGTGTTATTAGGGAACCTGCTACAGCCTCTTCTCTTCTGAGAAGGCTTTACGCTAGATATTGGATTTGATTGCATTCAGCCACAATAGCATTAGTGGGGTCAGGCTCTGATGTTGGGTGATCAGTTCTCGATCACAGGTGATGCTCCATCCCTTCAGAACGTAGTTCTGCTGCTCCAGAGCCCAGTGAGCAAGGGCCGTCCTTCTCACCCAGAGAGCCCGAGGCCAGTAATTCTCTCTTAGACTCCCGGCTGGTGATGTACTGGCTAGCGTTTTTGAGTTATGCTGAACATCAGCTAAAATTGTCACTACCAAAACATCTGGTAGAGTTTCAGTTGTGTTATGATTGTTTTGGCAGTGACAAGTTCAGTCATTTATTTTAAGCAAATAAACATAGGGTATAGGGTCACTAAAGCAACAGGATTTTGGTCAGAGGTCGAAATCAGTTCAAAGTCTGAAATGGGTTTTCAACTCTGAATTCGATAGAATGGCCAGTGTAGAGAAATCAGAACACTTAATCTGTCTGGTCAACCTTTTACCACCACCCTTTCATTCTTTTAGGGACATGATGAGCCGCCACTGCTAAATATGAAGCACAATTCAGAGAGAAAAGGGAAAGATTCTGAAAGCCATGGCAGCGGCCATGCCTCACCATGTCAACCATGCATAATGTATCAGGAGCAGGCCACCTGCCATCATTGTCTCTCCCGCTGCAGTTTATTATTCTCATCTTCACCGGCAGCGTTGGCAGGGTCTGCCACGGAGGTCTCATATAAAGCATGCAGACAGCCTGACGCTCAGCTCTGATGCCCAATAACGGCGTAGACTCAGGCTGACGCTGCCGTCCTGTCTGTCTGTTTGAAAAACCACGCTCTGCCAGTGATGTTTGCCAAGACTCCTTTCTTTGCATTGACTGTATTTATTTGATAAGCTGAGAAGGTTTCAGTCAGTTACGCTTGCAGATGTTCCATCTAGCCACAGAGCATCATTTACCCCCCCCACCCCCCCCCCACACACACCCACACAAGAGCGTTTTGCAGTTTCTCAAAAACATGCTGAAATTTGCAGAGATTACATCGCCAGGCCAGATCCATCTGCTTCGCCTGGCAAGAGCGTCCTCCTCCCATCTCACACAGCTGCTCTACACGTTCAGGCCATCTTGCTTCGTTTTTGCACTTGAGCAGCTGATTGCGCGATTAGTGTTAGTTTGGCACAGAATGATCTCATGGTTCTCAGCTAGCGAGATAGCTATAGCTCATTACACTGACACCTCCCGCACACACACACACACACACACACACACACACACACACACACACGCTGAGAGACACGTCTTCTTGCTCTTTTTTTAGCAGCCAGAGTAAAAGGCGTTTGGGATTACATTAAATATTTGAATTATGCAATAGTGTTTGGTATTATAGACACTCAGCCATCAAATCCCATGGGATCACTTCCTAAATCCCATGAAAACATCCTCTGAAATATCTCTCTCTCTCTCGCTCTCTCTCTCTCTCTCTCTCTCTCTGAGTCTCATGATCCACATAGAATCCTGTTTAAACCCGATATTGTATTGTGTATCCATATATAATTAGTAATGGTTCACCTGACTGAAAACAGACTTAAGTCAATTTAAATTTAAATGTAGTAAACTTACGGAACTGAGTTCTGGGCTCTGGAGTGATACGACATGATTAAATAGTATGTTAGTCGGTTATCGGTTAGTTTGGTGTTTGTTATCCAAAATTAATCATCTAACATCACTACCTGACTTCACTAATGCTGTTGTGGCTGAATTCAGTCAAGTCCTCACAGCAGTGTTCCCACATCTAATGTAAAGCCTTCCCAGAAGAGTAGAGGCTGTTCTAGCGGTAAAGCTGGGACAAACTCCCTATTAACACTCTGGATTGCACAAGAAATGTTGGTCATACAGTGGTTTATTATAACTATGAAACAACATGGATTAAGTTCCCAAGAGAGAGAATTTAAAATGCTCCTGTCTGTTGTTTCTGTCTTTTGTTTAATCTGTACACAAGATGACCCAGCTGACCTAAGCCTGCTCCGAATGTATCTTGATATTTCTGAAAAAAAAATTCCCTCTGTGTTAAAAATCTGTTTTTGAGAAATCTCTAGGGCTGTGAATGGACGGATTAAGAAAAAGAAGAATGACAAACAAGGAGGAATCGTGTCTGGACTGAGGGTGTAATAATACAGTAAATTATTAAGTGTACAAACTCGATTTGATGAAACGTCAGCCAGTCGAGTCCTGACGCCTTGCACAACAAAGTAGAACCGCAGCGACGGTGCTCATGATGATGCTGTGAGGTCAGGATTTAAAAAAAAAATATGTTTCACTCGTTCACGCGAAAACATGGAAAAATCTCCACACTGGAAAGAACTTTCCAAAGGCTCTCTTTAGACAGGAGGCCAAAACAGAGAGAAAAAAGACCTTTTTCAAAAATATCCGTGTGCGTGTGAAAAGTGTCCCAGAGCGTTTCCTGAGCCTCACATTACACTTCATGGAAACCTCACCTGAAACCTACATATCATGCTGTTCATGCTGTTCATGCTGCAGCCACACACTGCCCCCCATAAATCCATTACACTCTGCCTCACTGCACTTTAACTGTAAGCCTAACTCGGCCCCTGTGGACGGCTCTCAAGTGCCCATGGCCCCCTCTGTCCGGCTGAAGAGGCTGTGCAAGAGAGGCATTCTAAAAATTTACACAACATGACAGAGAGATGAAATCAGACTGGTCAGTGATGGTGATATTGTAAGCTGAGGTCAGATGCTGGGCAGTGAGCTGTAATGTCATGAGGTCAGAAACTAGTCCAAGATTGGTGGCTATTCTCTTTCAGTCATTGTTAGCAGCAGTAGCTTTTTGACTGAACTACTCCTTCCAATTTTTCAGAGCCTCCTAGATTTTTCCTCTGAAAAATGGAGACTAATCCTTTGTGAACTGCCTTTTTCTGTACAGTAGAACGCAAACAGGCATGTGTGTATAATTAACGTGAGTCCTATTAGGGAGGGGCCACAGGCTCATC
>NW_023494795.1:1690288-1720288 GCF_904425465.1 Colossoma macropomum
TGATGTGCAGTCGTGAATAGGAGGTAATGCAGATGTGCTGTGCTGCGCATGGCAATGAGATCACTGCTTAATGAGGAATTAGCCGCTCGAGTAGCTGCGTCAAGCTGCTCTTCCAGTCTGAGCAGAGATATCTGTCTTAGAGTAACAGAGCCAGTGCGGGTCACACGTCACTGCATCACTCCATCACTGCACAACCGCATCACTCCATCACTGCACTACTGCATCACTCAATCACTGCACTACTGCATCACTCCATTACTGCACTACTGCATCACTCCATCACTGCACTACTGCATCACTCCATTACTGCACTACTGCACTACTACATCACTCCATCACTCCATTACTGCATCACTCCATCACTCCATTACTGCACTACTGCATCACTCCACTACTGCATCACTCCATCACTGCACTACTGCATCACTCCATTACTGCACTACTGCATCGCTCCATCACTGCACTACTGCATCACTCCATCACTGCACTACTGCATCACCACATCACTGCTTTACTCCAGTCTTTCAAAACAAGCTCCAGTGATCATGCTTCTGGTTTTGTGCCCAAAGCTCTATAGAGAGTCCTCTCTCTCTTTGTCTCTCTCTCCCTCTCTCTCTCTCTCTCTGTGTCTCTGTCTCTCTCTCTCTGTCTGTCTCTCCCTTTCTCTCTCTCTCTCTCTCTCTCTCTCTCTCTGTCTCTCTCTATCTCTCTTTCTCTCTCTCTCTCTCTCTCTCTCTCTCTCTCTCTCTCTCTCTCTCCTTCTTGCTCTCTCATGCTCTCGTTTGTTTCTCCCTCATTCCCTCCCTGACTGTTTGACCCTTGACGCTAGTGTGCAGCATTGACGTCATCTCCGCGCCAGGAGAGGAGCTGTGCCGTTGGGGGAGGGGGGTGAGGGGGGTGAGTGGGGCTTATGAGATGGAAGAGATGGGAAAAGGTGAATAAAGAAAGAAAGCACTGGATTAGGGTGATGGTGCTGTGTGGGTGACCAGATCAAGGGCATTAAAGAGTGTGTGTGTGTGTGTGTGTGTGTGTGTGTGTGTGTGTGTGTGTGTGTGTGTGTGTGTGAGAGACGTGTAAGAGGGACAGATAAATCAGTTAAGAACCACACATTATGCATATGATATTTACATTTTGTTCACTTAAAAGTTCCAGTTTCATAAACAAAGCATGATGTAATTTGACATGAATTATATGTAAAATGCGCAGAAACGTTCTAACCCGACCACATTAGTGTTCATGAGTACAAGAGACGTTTTATTATGTTTTGAATTTGATGAACAAAGAAAAAAACATCCTTTTCCTTTTTACCACATTTGTCATTTGTTAACATCGAAAACAAACAAGTTTGGCGAGCCTGTATTACAGAATGGAAATGGAATGTAAATATAATTCTTCCCTAGAGATGCACTGATATAAGAACTGTGGTCTGATGATGAAATCTTCACATTCACCTTGAATGGGCTCATTTTGCTGCCAGGCGCGGAGCTTTATGGAGTGATGCCAGAGAATTTGCACTGAGGACAACTGCCAGTCAGTAATGTCTTCTGGGTTTGTCAGACACTAGATGGCGCTCCTGAGCAAGTCTAAAATGAATGGATTCCTGTGGAGCTATTGTGCAAAATTATGGTTTATAAATGGTCTGTCATTTTTATATAGAACTTTTATATAACTGGACTTCATGTACATTCATGATGTCAGTGAACACAAACCGCTCCAGAGCCAGTGAGCTGCTCCAGGCTGTTCGCCAACCAGTTTGCGCTCAGTAGCAGTAATGCTAGCGTCCTTCTGTCCAAAGCCTGCTGTAGAAAAATGGAAATATACTGGTATTTTTTTATTATTTTAAAGTAATAAATCCTTCTACTTTCCAACATTAAACTAAGGTCCTGGACAAATGGTCAAAAACAGCTTTAATTTTTAGTTTAGTTTTTTTTAGCTGTTTAGCTCCTTTCGCAGCTATAGGACCCACTCACGGACACCCTTTAGCGTTTTCAGATATAATAGGCAAAACAGGAAGTTTTTCAGGCTCCTCATAAACTGGATCTGGCAATGCTGTTGACACTGAAATTCAGAGACACTGACTGAAGGCTATTTCTTGTCATCCATGTCACTGTAAAATATTAAAAAACATATTATATATTTAGGTTTTATCATCATAAAATAATCCATTAAAACATGCCTGAGTTCCTCTGACAGGTAGGTTAACATTTCTTGAAACAGTTATCTGTCGATACAGATATGATATCTGATATCATCATTTGGAGCATAACATAATAGATCGTTCTGTATTGTTCAGTATGAGCCTCTAAATTCAGTACATTTAGCTGCCTGGAGTAAGTAAAGTACTGAGCACCACTGAATCATACTGGATTATGAACTGTGTGAATATCGTTGTGCATCTCTGTTCTCTACATATAAATATTCATGGAATTATTAAATTACGCTTATGTAGCACAGCACAACGACAGCACCCCTCGACTTCTAAAGGTTAATATGATTTATAAGTGTAGAGTGCAGTGCAGAGATTTTCCAGAGAAATAGAGAAATGCTCCTCATCCCAGCGCACGCAGTCTGTCCATCAGCTACGCAAGCACAGCACAGTCAAGCAACCCAGAGGTGCCCTTGTAAACTTTGCCTGGTTCCTCCGCCTTTTCTTCTTTGCATGTACACGCAGTCGCACACACTCCGCTCATCACCCAGCTCATCTCAGTGTTTACACTCCTCTTAGCCTGTAAAAACACAGAGAGAGAGAGAGAGAGAGCATTCTGCGGTGTTGACCTGGTAAATCTTTCCTGTCTGCTCAGGCTGAACCACACACTCAAAAGCCTGAAGAACCTTCTGATTACTGCAAAGAGCGACTGTTAGGGCCGTAACTGGGCTGGATGGACCAAGTCTGTTTTCGTCTGGAACTCTAACTGGTGTATCTTGTGAAAAGGCGCCATAAAAAGAACAACGTTAAAGAAATTCTTGTACTGTCATTTTATGAAACTAATCAAACGCGATTTTCGGCGTTTGTTGTCTCTCAGACGCACATGTGCATGGAAATAAATAAGAGGTTTCACATGAAAACTATATTCAAATCTTGTGAGATTCCATCTTGTCTTAACAGGGTATCCTGCACATTCAGAGACGGCGCAGTAACATTTTATACTTTTCCGATACTGATATTGAAACCCGGTACTGATAGTATCATACTGATACTAATCACACGGTGTTAAGTGCTATTACAGAACAGATTTGTTACAGAATTGGATCAGACTCATTCTTTTTTTTCCCACCGATGCTGGATCCAGCGTTTCTGGTACGGGTCCCTAGAATTGGATCGATGCCATCTCTATGCACATTGCGCTGAATTGGTCATTGATTGTTATTTGTAAGACATGTAAAAATGGACATGTCTGCTCTTTCAGGTAACACTTTATTTAAACAATCCACTGTAGATGCTTTGTAGATTTTTACCATGTCATAAACTGACATTGAACTAAATGTTGATTAAATTGAACTTCAGTGTTCTAATCAAAAACCCCACTCTAAATCTAAACAGAACCTAAACCCAAAACCTACAGCTGAACACTAAAAACCCCATCCTGTGATGCTGTTGAATGTATAGTTATGAACAGTTGTGCAGCTTTATTACCTGTGAAAACACAAATAGCAGATCAGACTCGGAAATCACGGCTGATAGTCAACATTAAACGACTCGGTTCAGGAGTAAAAAAGAAATCGGGACATCCCTAATTAAATCGGAAGATGATGCCAAAGACCATTAAATTATTAATCCAGAATAGTCCGCCAACCAAAATATCCATCCGACAGAGGTCCTGTGGTCTAAACTGACCACTGATGAAGGACTACAGGACCTCAGAACATGTATATGAAGCGAACAGCAATGTCGACTTCTGCAGCAAAACTTGCCCATGAATGATTGAGACCCGACGCGTTTCTCTTTTCAAACCTGAGAACAAAGGCAGACAAAGCGGTTTACAAGCTAAAGCAGTGAACTACTTTATAATGCTCTACGTTTCAAAACCACAGCGTTCAGTTTGCTTGGCTTTGGATCTCAAACTGCTCCATCTGTTATACTTGACTGCTAATACAACTCCATCACTTTGCTCTGCTAACTGGCTAGTTAGCATGCTAAACGTTAGGAAAGGGATTGCAAGTTTGTAGTCAGAGCAATTTTTTCAGCCGTCATTCACAAATTTTGCATCTGTTCTGTCCAAACATCTCAAAAAACGTTTTGCATTGGAAAGTGTGCATGGCTAGCTGATTAGCACACTAAGGCTAACCTGCTGAGGGCCAGTGAGTTCCATTTGAATAATCCGCTCCTCGCTGCCCCCTCCTGGCCATCTGCCATGAGTGGCCACTTGTGCAATGTAGGTCTGACGCACACCCAAGTGGTGAGTTGAAGTGGACGAGGGCAGGTTGAAAACAGAAACTGTCTCCTTGGATTCCACTGAATTCAGCGTATCACTGCCCTTTACATTGTGTGTAAATTTCATGATGGATGGACCAAAAGAAATGACCCAAAATTACTTGGAAAAAATTCTGGTTCCATTGACTTACATTAAAAGTAAAGTAGGTTTTTTCCTTCTCCTGTAAAGTTACCATTTTGGAGATACGAGGTTTTGTTCCGACAGCAGTGATATGGATGCTCTCCTCTGCTGCTTTAAATGAATACTAAGCTCTCCTGATCTCACTGCCTTTGGCTGTTTTTTGTATTCGTTCCCCTCTGTGGAAGGGGCTGTGGGTTTCTAGAGGAAAATTCCATCCAAACTTTCGGTTGCTTTAGATGAGGAAGGCTGGGCACTTTGATTGACAAGACTCTTGTAAACCGCTTCGGTGACCTTGCGCGTAGAGTTCAATTCTGTGGCCAGTTCCATTAGCTCTGGGTTCTTCTCCGCCTTTTTTGCACAAGGTGGAGAGTTATTGCCTGTGGGTGCCATTTGAAGCCGCACGTTCACGCAGAAGTGTTGCTCTGCTGTGTCGACTGCCAGGCATTCAGGACGCCCTTTGTCTCTCTCCAGCCACAAAGCAATTATAAGGACTGTCTGGACTGCAGCACTCAGTCCCCGGCTATTGCAAATTCCCTTATCTATAATATCTGCCATGCCTTCAGGTTTTTGTGCTTTGATGGAAAGAGAGCCCCCTCTACTGTACAGTTTTAGTACTACAGGGAAGAGTATTCTAACTTTTCATTAAATCACTGGTCTTAAAGTGAACAGTAGCCTCTTCTCAAACATTGACCACAGTCCCATCACACCATTCTAGGTAAACTCATGTGAATCATTACACTTTCTTTTTATTTCTTGTTTCTTCTTGTTACAGAAAAAAACAAGCATCGTAGTTAGTAATGCGCTGATTCCAATGTACTGAATTGGTGTGGAGAGGTCAGATGTCGGATTTCTGCCGAATGTGTTTTTTTGTTGTTGTTGTTGTTGCTTTGTTTTGGGTTTTCTTTACATTTCTTTACATTCACATTGCAGATAAAGGTCCAATTTAATGTTGTTTTTGTGTGACAGTGTGAACAGCAAAAACACATTTAATCTGACATGTTTAACTCTGATTTGGACCAGGGCCACTTTTATATGTGGTGCTGAACTGAGCTGCTTTTTCTATAACTGACTTTTACAACTGAAGCGATATTCACTGTTTATCCTCCAAGTTCAAAGTAGCAGTTCACATAGCTGAGTTTGATGCCAAACCAATGGGGTCTGTTAATCTAAAGGAAGAATAAAGGAGAGTCTTGTTTGTTGAATTACTGGTTTTTTGAATGCCGGACAGAACTTTGGTTCAGGAGCATGACCTGTTCAGACAGCAGTAAACCGAATTTGGGCCAGTATTATCTGCAATGTGAACAAAACCTTAGTCATGGTCAGTGTAACTTTATTAACCTTCTAGTACAATATTATGTAAAAAATTGCACAAATCTAAGAAAATAAAGTTGATGTATGACCGTCTGTGAAGTTATAAAGAGGGTTTTTGACTGAGGCACAATACAGGGCAACCAATCATAAATGAGCTCATCCCATCAACAACAGTATTTTTTTAAAGGCTTAAAGGCACAGCAAGAACAATGACCTGTTCTAATTCAAAGGGATAATGAGAGGTTGGAAAATGGTCATGTAAAAATGAATTATGACTGTTTTTGGTACTTAAAACCACCTAACTGCATCATAAGACGATCTCAAGGAAAAATATGAAATGTTTGGGCTCTTTAACAGAGTTCTGGTACACACAGTCTAAATGGGAGTTCACATGTTGGTATTGGGAGAGAAAAAGTTGGATCAGTAAATTCCTGATTGAATCTCAAACTAAATGTACTTTCTTTCTTGTATCTCCTGCTCTCTCACTCTCTTAGGAGAGAAATTCGAACTGCACGCCGGCACAGAGTCCACACCCAGCGTGGTGGTCCATGTGTGCGACAGCGACACTGAGGAAGAGGAGGAACCAAAGAATTGCCCCAAACCAAAAATCATCCAGACCCGACGCCCGGACCTGCCCGTCTCGCATTGACCTGTCCAGCTTGCTGTCCTCTGGCCTCGAAACCCAGAAAATCTGTCGCCTCCCCCCGTATCCCTTCTTAGGAACCCTCCCCACTCTTCAGCACCTGGCTCGTCACACTAGCAGGGGCCGGAGGGTCTTCCTTGTCCATCCCTCAGTCACACTCTCCATGTGCACCATGTGAACAAATTTTATATTCCGTTGTCCATTCTTGTCCATAAGTGCCCACTCTCTCTCTCATACCGACTATGTTGTCGCCCTGGTCACTTGTCCCTGCTTTCAGCTGTCTCTAATTGGCTAACGGGGCGCACCGCATGCCAGTGTTAGACGTGCCTATTTGCTGTTAGCTGGGTGAGCTGCGCCTTTGCTCTTGCTCATTCCCCACGACCCCGCAGCACCGCCCCCAGCTGGCGATAAATAGTTTTATTTTCATAAGGGCATGCTAACCGACAAATGTGGCGGCAAACCAGCGTTGCATGAGTCACAAGTAGCACCTGCGAAAAGTATATCATTCAAACAAAACCACTTCCTTGTTTTATATTCCTGAATGCTGACCTCCTTCATCAGGCCAGTGCATGCTCTGCTCACGCTCTGTCTGTGTGTTTTCCTTTGGTGTGTATGTGTGTATATCAGTCCGGTCGAGATCTGGCTCATGTCTCTCTTCGCTCGACAGTGTTTCTCACAGAAAACGATGCTTTTTTTCCAACGTTGAACTGAAACACGAACCCTGGAACCATGCAGCAGTGGAGAAACTGTGATATGACTTTTCTGTGATTTCTCCTAAATGTGAACCTTTCTTCTCTGTGTCTCGTCCCTCCGAAAGCTCGATGTAAAACGAAAAAAAGAAGACGAATAAAAACACTCGGTATTGCAGGTTCTTGTTACTAATGATATGACATGAAAAGCCAATCCTGTCTCATTTCAGGAATCTGTACAATGCATGGTTACTTGTTTGTTGAGATTATTGTATTTGTCCGATCCCATCCGATGCTTTCCTTTCTATGTGTCTCCACAAGCAATTGCAAGTTTCCTAAAAGAGTCAGAAGAACACAACCAACCGCATGATGTGACAGAATTACACTGCTAACGCGAAGTGTCATCACGTCACACGAATCCTCCAAGTGCTATTACAAAAAGGTTTGGGGTTGATGAAGAGCTGTTGTTTCCTTAATCAACTCCTGTCTTTTTGGTGTGCCTAACTCGTTTGCAGGTCCTACAGATCCTTCATTAAAATAGATAGCCTGCTGTATGTAATGAAGACGCTGAAGCATGTCCTTCAGCTCCTCTCAGTGTATCACCTATTGTACAATAGACAGTAGACACATCCTGCACCATAAGTTAGAGCTCTGGAATTTCATGTACCATGATACACAGGAAGTGTTGAGATACACTGGAAAGTTGGTATGCGTACTTAAGACGTCATTCGACCCCTCCAAACAACTACGACCCCCACCAAATGCTGTAAATTTTTCATTTTCCGTACCAGAATCTCACTTTAATATGTTCAGATTTCTAGCTTGTGTAATGATGTTCGAATGAGTCTTTTTCCCACAACACATCAGCGCTGTGATGTGCCATTGTCGTAGTAACCGGTTGAAGCTCTTGTGTGAAGTATTAATGTCATGAACGTGCTTTCTAAACAAGCTTGAAGAAGCTAGCAGGCTCAAGTGTCTAATGTTCAGTGTTAAAGGCTGTAGCTTCAGTGTCAGTACACTTCATATAACATGACTCCCCTGAATTTCTCCCTAAAATATTCTCCTCTAAGATTCGATACCGTGAGAGATTACAAGGGATTGAGGAGCAATTGAATGACAACAGATTCATGTGGTCTGCCTGTCATTCCTTTTTAGTCCTCTAGTTGGCGATATGCATGGCTTCAGCTCACTACAGTTCAGGAAACAGGGTACTCTCCATTCTGCTACCGCATTCCTATCTGCATTGTGACTCACCAGTGTATCTCTCTGCCTCAGGCTCAATTAGAGTCTATCTCACTAGCAATGCATGATGTCGTTGCCTCCTAGACAAAGGGACCAAACCATGTAGCAACATAAATCCCCAAACCAGAACAGTGGGAGACGTTAAACCTTGTGTCTGTATATTAACATTTAGTGTACATTTACATAACATTTATACTGAGTATTCATTTCTGGTGCAAACACACCACTGGTCAAACAGTCACGTCTGTGTACTGGACAAAAGCAATATAACAAGACTGATTTGACCTTAACATTAAGATGGCGCCCCCTGTTGTGCCCATCTTGCACCAATAAGTTCTTCCCACACACACACCTACAATCTACAAATTCCAGTTCCATGTACACAGATGACACCAGCTTACCTTGCTGTACATTACTGAACATTTCTGTGTGATTCCAGCACTTTGTTAATCACTGCACATTGTATCCGTAAAAGGTCCGAATATTGTATTCCATTTTTAACATTTCTTTCTGAACACGTTATATTATATTTGTTCTTTCGAAAGTCTGTTTGTTTGATCAGGAGTTAGTGTTAATGTTGTTGAGGAAACAATATCTGTATTGTGTACTCATGCAAGATTATCGGTGTTCTGGTCATTTACATGTCTGACCTGCCTGCCTACACGAAGAAGACATATCTGTATATATCAATACTATTTTTACTGCATTTTTGTAGAAATATTCATGGTAGCCATGTATAAGTAGTCAAATGATTCTTCGTTAGTATTAAAAGAGTTTGGTTTTAATGTTTTGGTCTCATCTGGTTATTTCAGTTGACGATGCAAAAAAGGGAAAGTGTACATAACATTGTGATAAGCAGTTAGAATAATGCACAGCTTCTTTATAGAATACATTCATATGGCTTACACACTTACATTTATTTATTACATCAGTTATTAAATGAATTTATTTTTTCTTATGAATTAGTGCTTTTTTAGTACAAACTTCAGGTTCTTATTTTATATTGATAAAAGAAATATAATGCTGTGGTTTATCTCCTCACATTTGATTGAATATCAGTCTGAATAAATTAGGACAATTTCAACAAGTACAAACACGGTTCCAAAATGTGCAAAATGACTGCATATCGAATACTACATATCAAATGTTGAAACACTGAAATGTTTTCCTGTTCTTGTTTGATACAGGATTTCAGCTGTTCAGCAGTTCAGGGTCTCCTTTGTCATATTTTCATGTCATAATGTGCAATAATGCATCTGTGATTTCTAAAAAGACTTTCTAATTTTGATTCATTGGACCACAGGACACTTTTCCACTTTGCCTCAGTCCATCTTAAATGAGCTCAGGCCCAGAGAAGGTGGCAGCGTTTCTGGATCCTGTTTATATATGGTTTCTTCTGTGCTTTAGAGCTTTAACTTTATGTATTTGTGGATGCAGCGATGAACTGTTTTCATAGACTGTTTTCTGAGCCCATGCAGTGATTTCACTACAGAATCATGTCTGTTTTTAATGCAGTGCTGCCTGAGGGCCTGAAGATCATGGCCAGCCAAAATCAATTATTGGTTTTGTCCCTTGCATACAGAGATTTCTCCAGATTCTCTACTACTATTACTTTTACTACTACTATCTCTACTGCTGTTATGTAGTAGAGATGATGAAATCCCCAAGTTCTTTGCTATTTTACATATAGAAATGTTATTATTGAATTTCTGCACTATTTGTTTTTCACAGAGTGGTGAAATCCTCCCCACCTTTACTTCTAAATTAGTGTCTCTGAGATGCTCTTTTTGTGTCCAATCATATTACTGCCCTGTTGCCAGTTAACCTAATCAGATGTCCACCAGTTGATTTTTAGCATTACACAACTTTACCAGTCTTTTGTTGCCCCCGTCCCAACTTTTTTGGAACGTGTTCCTGGCATCAAAATCAAAATGGTCAGATTCAAAAAAACAATAAAACTTTCATCATAAGTTTCATCATTTGATTAGTTGTCTTTGTACTATTTTCAATTGAACATAGGGTTTAAAGGATTTAGACATCATTGCATTCTGTTAATTACATTTTGCACAGTGTCCCAACTTTTTCTGGAGATGGGTTGTAGTTTTTACAGATCTCTGCAAATGTTGCACAGAAAAAAGTTCAACAATCTGATTGGCAGGTGATCCTTTTGGTCTGGATTTTTCAGATTGTCAAGATAAGCAGAGCCATGGTGACAGAATCAACTGCCCTGTTAGAGAAAGGGGTGCATGTTTCAAACATGATGTAATTTTCTTCTAGTGAATAAACCACCTGAAGGAACCACCTTCCTTCATTCAGCCATTCAGAACGGGTTTTCTCAGTTCTGTATGACAAACTCAATAGGTTTTTCTCAAATTACCTTTATTATAGCTTCCATTCTTTTGGGAGACCTGCTTTCAGTTTTTTCGAAGAAATCTGCAATATTTTTTCCTTACCTTCAAAGTTCAGTCTTAGAAGTTAGTTGCATTTACTGCTGCTCACAATCAAAGTAATCCCAAACACATTCAATGATGAGGTCTGGACTCATAGGGTGGTCACTCCAGTGTTCTGAGAAAATTAGCAGCTTCTTTGTTTGTCTTTTTCCTTTTCTCAGTGAGGCTTTTTGATGGCTGCACAGTCTTTCAGACTCAGTGTTGGTGTTGGGTTGTCTTCTCACAGTCGAAGGAGGAACAGAAATGGATAGATTTCTTTCAGATATGGAAACCTCTTAGAGACTCATGTACTGTTTATCTGACAGTGACAGTTTTGGTTTCCCATTTCCCAGACTTTTTTGTCTTTATTTCAGTGTTTTATGACCCCCACACTGTCCACACATGATTTAATCTAGTCTAGGGAAAAACAGATAGCAACACAAAAACAAATAGACCAGCACATCGATTCAATGCTCAAGTGAATAGGTATTGTATGTCAAGGCAAAGAGTTGCAGAGTTGTTGACTTTTAGTGAGTTACAGTATCAGAAAACAGGCAACATAGTACAAGTATCAAAAAGATAAAAGCTAAACAAAACTGAGTGCAAACATCAAATCTAGATCATGATTCTAATTGGTCTGTATCTCCAAAACGCCAGGAGAACAACAAACACACAGAACACAAAACCACAGCTTTCCTAAAGACCACCATGGACCACGTGGAGAAACCACTTCGGGCCAACTGCACCTTATGGCTGTCGCTTTATCAAGGGCGAATCTTCATTCAGCCACCAATCACAGCATGCATGGTAGTCAGCTGACATCAGTTTCACCAGATCAGCTGATCCAAACACTTTCTCCTAGGAAACAGAGAAAGAAAGAAAAAAACACAAAAGACCAGCAGAGGGCAGCAACAGAGGAAGTAACACTGCCTATGATGTAACCTACTTGTGATAATGACGCTGGCTTCCGGATTCGTCCAGATTAACTCTGATGTACGGAAAACCTGGGAAACACAGCAGGAAGTGGCTGAGGAAATCACTGCAGAGGAGAAAACTTCACCTCCCATGAAAGCAGTAAGTGACACTGGGCTGTATTCCACTCTCTAAACATTCTGAGACGTGTATTGCTACGGTTTAACAATGACATTAGACAGTGAGTTAACACACTGGGGGTGGTTTACAGCTCTGCTCCACGCTGCATTTGGCCAACCGGCAAAAACAGGACATTTCTGTGCCTGCTGGTGTCCCCAGTGCTTTACTGATGTTAAGGAGGAGTAGGAATGTCATCGGTCTGCCTTCCTCTCA
Organism: Colossoma macropomum; assembly: GCF_904425465.1. Lineage (NCBI taxonomy): Eukaryota > Metazoa > Chordata > Actinopteri > Characiformes > Serrasalmidae > Colossoma > Colossoma macropomum. The sequence continues at coordinate 1,702,461 of NW_023494795.1, forward strand.
GGGACTTCATCCGTTCTTGTGCCACTGCCTGTTCAGCTCAGTACGTCACTGCCTCATGTGGATTCTATGCCAAAGCACTAGCAGTCTGAGGTGAAGCTCAGTCTGATGTAAAGCTGAGTCTGATGTGAAGCTCAGTCTGAGGTGAAGCTCAGTCTGATGTAAAGCTCAGTCTGAGGTGAAGCTCAGTCTGGTGTAAAGTCTAAGGTTCTTACTTCAGTGTCAGAACTTTGTCTCCAATACTGTCTGTGTGCCACTCCAGCTTCTCTGCCTGCCTGTCCCCAGTTTTTTGTCTTCACCGTCTTAAGATTCCAGCTTTTGTAGTCTTTATTTTTCCATGGTCTCTCTTGTCACACCAGCCTCTGCATATTCTGCCTCCATGGCTCCTTTACCTGCAGCGTCTGTGACGTCTACTGATTCCTGTGTCTTCGCCTCTGCAGTGATTTTCACAGCCACCTCTGCTGTATTGTTTCCGGCTGTAGCTTCTGTTCCCCAGCTGTCTAACATCTGCCAAGTCTCTGGATAGTCGTCTTAACTCTTCGACTAGCTGTCTGTCTCTCTGACTCTTCGTTCTCTTGTCCTGCCTTTCAACTACGATCCAGTTTTTGGTTCCAATTTCAGTCTCTCTTCTCTCTCTGGGTGTTTTTCCACTCCACAAAGAACCACTAGAAAAACTGGAACTCTGCTTTTTCCGGTAGTCATCAGTTTAGTACTGAAGGTTCCAGTTTTATCGTACCTGTTCAAGAATGGTACCAACATGGTATTTGATGGTGACATTCGCATCAGAAGCCTTTACTTTTCCAGGTGAGCATAAAGTCACTGAACACTATTATGTAATAGTGCACCAGACTGTAAACTAGAACGGTATGTTGATGTGTCCGTTACTGTTTCTAGAACTGTGAGAGTTTGCTGTGGTAATCTACTCAAAATGAGCGTTCTCGTTTGTACTAGTCTCCACAGAAGTATGTTTTGCTCATATTTTCACTCTCAGTATAGAAAAAAACAAACTTTGCTTGATTATGTACAGAACTCTTTAAAAAGTGCACTTGCTTCATGGGAGCTCAGATTTGCCTCCTCAGCCCTGCAAACTTGTTCAGTGGCTTGTTTTTCTACTGCATTGAGCAGACAGGGAGCTGTGCTGATGATGCAGTGTGAGGTAGATAGATATCAGTTCAGCTACAGAACCTGATCTTCTCATTTATCACACTGAAGTACTGCATATGGCCTAAAGATCACCAACAGTGGACGATTCCCAAACAGCGTCTACATTGAGGGTAATCTGAACTAATCAAACGCTCGTTCTTTGTTTACAAATGTCTCCACTGCATAAAAATAAGCAGTTTAACTTCATAAGATACACTATTAAATAGTATTACAATAACAATGCTTGGATTCCTGTTTATTTTGTGTCCAGGAGTGGAATTAATTCTTTCCAGGACAGGTGACCAAAAACCTGGACAATCCAGGGAAATCCCAGACAGGTGGTAACCCTGCACTGCATGTCTTCTTATTCCTGTTTCTGCAGCTGCTTTAACCACAGTTTCTCAGGTTCTGCAGTTTTTAACACTGTCTCTGTGCCTCCAACCTGCAGTTGAACCCACAGCAACGCTTGATACTGTCCTACACACTGACACTGCCCTACCAAGGATTTTACTCCCGAGCTCCAGCTGCAGTTATTGATGACCACTGCTCCTGTTGCCTAGTATCTGGGGGTGGGTCACTGGATCACCAGCTTCTCTGACGCCCTGAGGAAGATGAAATCCTCCTTTAGAATTGGGAATGGACGTCACCTGAGGTTCTGAAATGTATCATGATGCCAGTGGAGATGTTGCTACCTGGTGTCCCAGAAACAGCACCATCATTGTGGGAGGATGCTGTTCTGCCTCTGCCAATGCTGTACCTCCGTACTACACTGTGGTCACAATGAGTTCACTGAAGAACCATTTTTGGTTCCCCAAAGAGCTCACACATCTCACTTATAGACATGGTTCTCCAAAGAAACATTCACAATTGGTTCTTCTATGGCGTTCCTCCAAAGAACCCTTTACGGCACCTTCATTATAAGAGAGAGGTTCTGGTGTGAATGTGGCAGGTTTATCATCTGTGACTCTGACTTAATTGTAACTTGGCTTCACTCAAGGTTTCTTCTTCATATCATATTAGGAAGGTTTTCCTTTTCACTCTAGTCCTTGGGTTCTGTTGGGTCATGACCTGTAAAGCTGCTACATGAAACTGTCTATTGGAAAAAGCACAATATAAATAAAACTGATTTCTTTGCCGATGTCTTTTTAAAGCCTAATCTGGTTGAGCTCTTATTATTCCTCTCACAGCTCTTTCATGGCAGTTTCTGGGGTGATTCTGATGCAACTAGCTGGCTTGAGTGCTTCCCAACAGCCTGGCTGTCTACTGCTGCTGGTAGTCAGGGTGCAGCAAGACACCTGTGTTCTCAGACAGCCGCAGAGCAGTGTTTGTCAATGGGGCTCTTATATTGTATAAAAGCAAAAAATGGAGTAAGTAAATTTATCAGGATTTGTCAAAAAAATGTCTGAGAGATTTTAACCTTTAACACTTTGAATTTTAAAAGACATTAGGCAGCAGCATGGGACAACTGACAGGCAATCTGTCAAATTCATATTCCACATCCATCTAATACACTCAAAAATGGCATGTTGAGCTGTTCTAGTAGCTTAGCATGCTACAGCTGCACCACAGCACAGCACAGGTGGATTCCAGCTCAGTAAAGATTCACAGATGCAGGTTTTGAGGACATAAAGACCCGAATCTGAGGAAAAGAACGTATGTTTGTATGTGGAGCTGCTATTTCAAGCTGCTTTTGCTTCAACATCCTCATTAGCAGTAGTAGCTGTGTTAGCTTAGCGAGACGGCCTAAACAGCTTAACACACAGCCACACAGGTTCGTTCCAGCTCATTGAAGCCTCATTGATGCAAATTCAGAGAATAAATCTCAAACACATCTGGCTGTTACTACATTGAACAGAAAGTCTAAAGAATGCTGGCTAAATTTCTCAATGCCAGACTAAAAACTATTGAAAGCCAAAAAGACAAAAAATCCAAACTCAGGAAAATATGAAAATACAGGAGTCAGAGTTAATGGCACTGGGAACAGCAACGGCGATACCTTGCAAAGAAAAACTGGGAGTAGATATAGTCCTAAATAATAAACACAGTCCAGTGAAGGAGGGCAGGCCAGTGATCAGAGGCCCAATGGGAGGCGTGATGCTCTCATGTTACAGTAAGGAATTATATGTTATGAAGTTTTGGTAGAATAGCCTGTTGGTAGTTAGTAGTATTTGAGCTTTGAAAGACCATCTTTGGGGACCCATTTCACACTTTCCACTGGTTCCTCGCTGCCCTCTTGTGGAACAGCAGTAAAGCCTCCCTGGCAGTATCGGTTAGGGCAGAATTTCTTTGAATGGAAAATACTGAAAATAATTTAATGCTCAATAAATTGAATCATTGAGGATTTTTTATTAATTATGTTATATTATTTATTGTATAGTAAGTGGAGCTGATAAAATGGACAATGAGCATAGAAACGAGGAGTCATGTTGTTATGCCTGATCGGTGTATGTGCAGCACAAATTTTCTACAGAAAACCCAAAAATTTGATTTGGTTGATTTCAAGCAGAAACACTTCAGGACATTTGTCAATATTTATTGTGTGGGTTGCTGCCTGTTCGGTCTTCCTCCTCCTAGTTTGCGCTTGGTGACATCAGCAGTATGTAGACAGACGCCTGAGCTGAGCGACCTTTAAAGCACTGGCTCTGTCATTGGAAGACCACGAGTTCAAACCTCAGCCATGCCACAGCCACCCGTGGCCAGGAGTCCAACAAAGCGTTATTGGCCTCACTCAGCGCAGCGCTGGCTTCATGTGACCTGGTAGAAGCATGTGCTGGTGGTATTGTGCCGTTGATGGAGACCTAGTTAGCAGATGGAATTGAACAGGACTAAAATTGGGAAGAAAAATGCCCCTTGATGGCACATTTCATTATCATGATCAACTGAATGACAAGGTAAATTAACGCATTTTAGCTCATATGTTTTATGCCACATGAAACAGACAGCTGTGAACAAACCCCTCCACTCTGGTCTTTGCTTGTATCTCAAGTAATTTTGAGCGAGAGGCCACTCCTGAGTCCGCACTGATGTAGTTCTCTCCTAAGGCTGCAATTGGGACACATAGAGGGGCTCTAAAGAGGCACTCTTTAGAGCCCCTCTATGTGTCCCAATATATATATATATCTCGTGGGAGGTGCTGTAGCCTAACCCAGTGCTCAGTAGGCAGAAGGCAGGAAACACCCTGGACAAACACCTAGTCCATCACAGGGTGGCTAGACAAAAAAAATAAAAATCTGCTCCTTGTATGTATTGTGCAGTCTTGTATACCTAAGTTATTATTGGCAACTGCAGCTACCATCAGTCAGTTTTATCAGACCAGGGCTTTACCTGTTTACACCAGAAGATGTCAGTAAATATCTCAAAATCATCTTTCTGACCATGGTGAAATATTGGACTACTCAATTTCTGCAAATGACTGTAAGAGGTACAGATAGAGAGTATTAGAAAATATTGCTTTAGAAGGAGTTTTAAAAATATAACAATGAGTTTTAAAATACAAATTAATAAAGTTTTAAAAATATAGAGAATTCGGTATCCCTCATAAACCACATTACATCAATACACCAGATTTGTTGAAATGGCTCAAATCCTGCTCTTTTTATATTTTATTTTTAACATTTGTGTAGTTTTATAGTTTCATATACCAAAAAATGGTCATAATTCATGACTATTTTCCAACGTATCTTTCTCCCTGATCACTAAACAGGCTGTTTTTGTTATTTTGCCTTTAAGACTGTTATATTTAAATGTTCTCTGTTCTAATTGGCTGTCCTGAACTGTGCCTCATTCAAAAAGCAGTTCAGCCTGAAACACTCCTTATACTGTCAGAGTGGGCGGGGCTAAACTCCTGGACACTGAACACATCATTTTAACAGTGTTTACATATTTACATCAAATTCCTTTAATTAAAACAGAAGATTTTCCAAGAAAACACACTCCATATTATAGTAAATGATTAAAGGGATAATTCACATATCACTGCTAATTTAGCTAATAGTGACGAAGTTTATGGAGACCACATTTGCATAGTATTGATCGATTCTACACTGTTAGTAATGAAGGTTCTGTTCAGGTACATTTTTCTTCATCAAGGTACAAACAGTGTAAATGTTCCCTCAAAGCTCCAACAGTAGTTTTAAGGTCTGATTGTGAACCTTAAATAAGTTTCTCCAGGTGAAAAGTTCGTATTTGTACCTTTTCATAACCGAATGTTTTAAACAGAACAGTAAAATAAAAGCCTGGAGACGAGACGGGGTGTGTGGAGTCAGTACAGCTTAGAACATATCATTTCAGTGGATTATGGTTCAGTTATGTTCCCTGACTAAAGGTACTGAGATGGACCCTCGAGGGTTCCACCCCAGTGACAAGAGGGGAACTGACCCAGAGACAGTTTAGCACCTTTTTTTCTGAGAGTGAACTTGGTTTTGTTTGTTATTAGCAACATCAGCATATTTGGACAAAGTTCTTAGTATTGTTTGTGTTTAAAAACACTTCAGACATCTAATTGCTATCAGCACTTCTGCGCACAATTCTGGTTTGTTATGTTTGTATGGAACGGAACATCTCATATTAAACCACACTGAATGACTTTGTTTACATATTAACTGTTTAATTAGGCAGAAATTTTGGGAGCTCAGTAGTTTCCTGTAGTTCAGTTCTTTGTGTAATGCTGCCATGCATAAATTTGTCCTTTTTTCAGGCTGTGGAAGGTGCTGGTAACTTGGGTCCATGCCTGAGTGCATGTGTGTGTGTGTGTGTGTGTGTGTGTGTGTGTGTGTGTGTGTGTGAGTGTATGTGTGTGTGTGTGTGTGTGTGTGAATGTGTGTGTGTGTGTGTGTGTCTTTGTGTGTTTCAGAACTGGATGGCCAACGCGAGTGCGTCACTGTGCATCCTGGCTTCATCACACTGCCGAGTACAGCAGGCTGGTACAGGCTGATGACAGGCCAGGTTCCAGGGCACCAGTGCCAGTTTTGCCCAGGGTGGCACGCTCTGAACAGTACAGGAAAGGGTGCATGGGGTGGATGCCACCTGCTTCAAGAATTCACCAAAACTCACTCGTGCCCTCTGCTTTACCAGAACCCCACCCTGTACACCAGGCCCCCCTGCACTCCTTCAGTTCTGTGGTGAAGTTCAAACCAAGGTTGCTGCACAATTTTAAAAACAAATACACCATTTTATCTCAATACCATTTCCACTGCACAACAACACACACTCACATGTGTCAGTGTCCACTCTATTCTATTAGACTGAATAAAAATGATACACACCCCTCGGATGGCCTTTTCAGTGTGTTTGACTTTGTTATCAGTTGGTCATCCTCCAGCTCAGGGGTGTCACACTGAGTTCCTTTCCCCAAGATTAGCATTTCCCTCTTCTAACACACTGAATTCAACTCACAGAGGCCTTGCTAATTAGCTGATAAGTTGAATCAGGTGTGTTTCATGAGGAAGGATACTAAAGTCTTCAGTGCTGTGGCCTGAAAGGAACTCGGTTTGACACGTCTGCTCCAGCCCTTTATCATTGGTCAGTTACTGAACACAGGACCAGCGTTGGCTAGATATTTGTGGATGTCAGATCATTCAGAATCATGTCAATATACACAGTGACTTAAAAAATACCACAAATAGTACAACCTCTTTTCCAAAAAAGTTGGGACACTGTGCAAAATGTAAATAAAAACTGAATACAATATTGGACAAATCATTATATATTCATTATATTTAACTGACAATACCACAAAGACAGCATATCAAACTGAAACTGAGAAATTTTATTGTTTTTTGAAAAATATTTGCCCATTTTGAATTTAATGCCAGCAACACATTTCAATAAAGTTGTGACAGGGGCAACAAAAGACTGGCAAAGTTGTGTAATGCTAAAAAAAACACCTGGTGGAACATCTTACAACTAATTATGCTAACTGTCAAACGGGTCAGTAATGTCTTTCAGAAGTAAAGATGAGGAGGGGTTCACCACTCTGTGAAAGACTGCACCATCAAATAGTGCAACAATTCAAAAATCTCAACATAAAATAGCAAAGAACTTTTGCTTTTCATCATCTACGGTACATAATATCATTAAAAGATTCAGAGAATCTGGAGAAATCTCTGTATGTGAGGGACGAGGCCAAAAACCAGTATTTGCTGTTTGTGATCTTTGGGCCCTCAGGCAGCACTGCATTAAAAACAGACATGATTCTGTAGTGGAAATCACTGCATGGGCTCAGAAACACTTCTGAAAAACACTGTCTGTGAAAACACACTGCATCCACAAATGCTAATTAAAACTCTAAAACACAAAGAAGAACACGTATATAAACAGGATCCAGAAACACTGCCACCTTCTCTGGGCCCGAGCTCATTTAAAATGGACTGAGATGAAGTGGAAAAGTGTCTTGTGGAACAACAAATCAAAATTTTTTATTCTTTTTGGAAATCATGGACACTGGCTAAAGAGCAGAGGGACCATCCAGCTTGTTATCAGTGCACAGTTCAAAAGCCAGTATTTGTGATGGTGTAGCGGAGCATTAGTGCACATGGCATGGGTGACGTGCACATCTGTGAAGGCGCCATTAATGCTGAACGATATATACATGTTTTGGCAACATATGCTGCCATCCGGACGACGTCTTTTTTAAGAAATTTAAAAATGTTTGATTATTTCAGCAAGACAATGTCAAACCACATTCTGCATGTATTACAGCAGCATTGCTCCGTATTAAAATAGTCCGAGTGTTAAACTGACCTGCCTGCAGTCCAGATCTGTCACCACTGATAACATTTGTTGCATTATGAAATGAAAAATACGACAAATGAGACCCTGAACTGTGGAGCAGCTGAAATCCTGCATGAAACAAGAACAGGATAACATTTCACTTTCAGAACTACAGCAGTGTCTCCTCAGTTCCCAAACGCTGTAAGAGTGTTGATAAAGAAGAGGTGATGAAGCACAGTGGTAAACAGGCCCCCATCCCAACTTTTTGGAATGTGTTGCTGGCATTAAATTTAAAAAGGGCAAATATTTTTCAAAAACCAAAACAATTCTCAGTTTCAACATTTGATTTGTTGAAATAGTATTTAAATAGTGTACAAATAGTATTTGTAGTATTTTTAATTTAAAATATGGTTCACTTGATCTGCACAATATTGCATTCTGTTTTTATTTACATTCTGCACAGCGTCCCAACTTTTTTGGAAATGAGGTTGTATAAAAGAGGCATTTTCAAGCCTTTATGAGCTTCATGACTTTTTTACATGTTTTAAGACTTTTTAAGGATCTGTAGGAACTCTCGGAACACTGCACTGGGACAGAAAACACACAGCAGGAAGCTGTAATGCCACATGATAGATTTCACTTTGCCCAGTGTGGACATGATCAACTTCTCTCAGAGCAGATTTTAACGAGTTAAAGTTGGCAATATCTTAGGAAAAACAGTAATAACTTCATAATAACATCGTGTCTGTTTTAGCAGAGGTGACTGAATATCGCCAAGATGGTAAAGCATGTTTGTTCCTTTGGGAGAATAATATGATTCCAAACACACTCCTCATGCACTTCATGCCAAATAGTAGATGTAAAAGTACAAGCCAAATGAAACCATGCCCTGTTTTCAAACACCGTTCAGCTTATCTACCCTTCATTACAGCATAGAAATCTGGGAAAGAAAACCAGGAACGTAGTTCTATTATGCACATGTGGGAGTTGAAGCCTTTGTTCATTTATATCAATGATACTGGAGCAGTAATGAACACTAACAGAGAGAAAGAAGAGCCTCAGTGGTTCACACTTGGCTAAAGGATGTAGACGGTCTTGGCAAAAAAGATATTTGTATTTAATAGAAACTTGTCTTTAAAGTCTATATTAGTAAAAGCCATAGTAGTACTTTTATTTCACTGTTAAGATTTGGTTGGGATCAAGAGGGCTGAGATCTTGAAAAAGGATTTTTAGCATAAGACATCAACATTAAACTATTAAACTATTGGAAATCCCATAGTGGAGCCAGCGGAAATGAGCGTTTAATATGTTGGTTCATTTGGTGGGTTATGGGTCATGGGTTGTTTTTGATTTGACATTTCTAGCCGAAACCGAAGGCTTAACCCTATTAGTCACGGTTCACAACTACACTTTACAGTATCTTAATTATGTTTTGCGATTTTTTTAAAAGCTGAAATGCTAAAGAAAATATGTACCGTTTGTTATGAGCTGAACAGAGAGTACGGGAAGGTAGATGTGAGTTATTTTCTGTTTACACCTGAATGATTAGGTCGTTTTTCATTTCAGCGATTCTTGGGGCTGGTGTTTCGCTAAAACAGTGGGAGGACACGTCTGGGCAATACATCAGAATCATTTTCTGATAGCGTAATTATTCTGATTGCCCAGCCCCAGAACCTGGGCCCGTCACACCGGCTCAGTGGATTACTCTGAGGGAAACCAGGGGCTCCTCAAAAAGCCTGATTCTCTGATTGTGCTGTGGATGTAGAGCGAACCTCCTGTGCTGGAGCGTCTCGCTAATGGGAGAAAATGAAACACGCGGCGGCGCTTTGAGCAGCACAGAACACTTGTTTGTGGTGGCGAGGCTGGAAGCAAACACATAGGTAGCGGACAGATGGAAGGATGAATAGATATGTGTGCGGACGGAGGAGACAGATGGATGCGAGGACACACACACACACACACACACACACACACACACACACACACACAAGCGCGTCCTGCCTGCCATGATGAGAGCAGCTCTTCCTCCTCTGAAGGATGTGTGGGGCGGGGCTGCAGTCTGTGTGTGAGTTTGGGTTGTTTTATTTGCTTACAGTGTGACTCAGTTTGAACTTCTTTCCACAACAAACAAAACCGCCAACTGATTTACTGCAGCACTGCTTATAATGATGTGTGCAGCATTATAAAGCACTGAGGGGGGCAGGTTGAAGTATCAAGTATTGCAGTTATGGCTGGGCAATGACACTATTTATCATTATCACGTTATCTCATAATAAACCACTGAGAATATATATTTGTGGACATAGTCAGCACTTTAAAACACTTTCCAGCTGCATATTTGATTACAAAGAGACATTCCTCTTATGTCACCATGATACAAGTATGCTAGCAACGCTTTGGCAAGCACCGGGAACAAAGAGCCAGAATCAGGAGTGTGACGGTACTTTGAAGGAGGCAACGAGAACATTATGGAAGTCAGAACCAGTGCTGGGCAGCACTGGCAAAATGCAGTATGAAGAGCTGGTAGACACTAAAACTGCCCCATCAGATAAACAACCCAGAGCTTTCATCTCTGAGAGAGAGGAGAAAATCAAGCTGCTTCAGATCTGAAAACATCCACAGGTGTTTCTATCCATCCTTCCACTGTGAGAAGACGACTTAATGTTACAGGTCTGACTGTTGAAAAGTCACTACTGAGAAAATGAAATAGACAAAAAAGAATTGAATCAAAGAAAGAAGCTACTGGTTTTATCAGAGCAGTGGACTGACCATCTCAGAGTCCAGACCTCAACATCACTGAATGTGTCTGGGATTACTGGGATTGTGAGAAACAGAAAAAGTAATTTCAAAACTGAACTTTGGAGATGTGGAAAAATATCCCTACAGATTTCTTAGAAAAATCTAAAGTGAGTCTCCTGAAAAGAATGGACGCTGTAATAAAGGCAAAGAGTGGACACACTAAAAACTGACAAAAACACATAAATAATATTTAGCTGCTACGGTGTGTCATTTTTTGTTAAATATGTTTTCTGCTTTTTTCCCTGATGCTGAAAAATGACACTTAATGGTCATTTTGACTGTAGTAAATGAAGGGTGAAGGGTAGTTTCTGAGTAGCAGGACACTCTGCTCTGAGATTATACAAACCTGACTCAGCACGTTTTGATTGGGGTGTTTTGTTCAGTTCCGTTTCTCTTCATGTTACTGTAAACCAGAGACCACATTTTTGAACCGTTTTTAAAAAGCAATATGAATCATCCAGCAAATGAAATAAACTGTAGTTAATTATTTTTATTATCCACCACTAAAACCAGTACCGATCTGATACTATTGTGATATCTAACCCAGCACTGGCCCAAGACAAAGACACACGAAACAGCATTCAACACAAACACAGCTGCTGCATCGGGATCATTTTATTTCTTTGCAGACAATATTTTCTTTGTTATAGATCTGAAACTGAGACTTTTTTATAGAAGACGTGTCTGAAATTAAGGCAAAGTGAGATCATACAGTGCAAATACAGGAGGCTAATGCTAATTTTTGCTAATTTTTCAGTCCAATTGGGCACGAAACTCCAGTGCCACCCAGTCCACAGTAGCCTCCAGGGTTCTTGCTGAGGTACTGCTGATGATAGTCCTCGGCATAGAAGAACTCTTTAGCCATGGCAATCTCTGTGGTGATTGGTCCAAATCCTTCTTCTGTCAGGACCTGGCAAAAGAAACACATAAGTTCATCAGAGTTCATCTGAAAAAACGACACACGCCGTCCTTTAAAAATCGAGTTATGAGTTATTCATAACATTCTGCACATTCTGAACCCGACATACGTTTGGTCACAAAGGCCATTATTGTCCAGTGTCAAGGCATCACAAGTTTACGTTTCACAGCAGAAACAGTCAAGTGACAGCGCTGTTCTTGAGCAGAACCTGATAAATCCGTTCAGCCAATCAGTGCGCAGTATTCAGGTCAGGTGATGCAACACGGCTGCGAACTGTTTTAGGCAGAAAACAGCTCAAATGGATCCTCCCTTCAAATGTAGTCTTTAAATAACAGCTACTGCATCTAAACAGAGCTCAGTGAGTCTAACAGAGAACCACTCTGGATTCAGCCATGAGAGACGATTCATACACAAAGACCAATATTTGGGTGAAAAAGACCAAATTTCATAACTCACATACTGACTATACAGGGAACAGTGGGCCATTTAAGATTCAGCCTTATGATTTTCTGAGGTCTGAGCTTATAATCGCACAATATTGCTCATTATTATTTTTGTTGCAATTTTCAGCTACTTGTTTTACATTAAAGAATGTTAAATATTGCACTTAAAAGAAACATGAAATGACCATTGGAGTTACCTGCTTTTGCCAGAAACTACATTTAAATAAAGTTTATTTTGTAAGTTACCTGTATTTGTTGAGTTATTTTTACTTAATTAAAACAACTCAACTGCAGTTTGATATTATCTGGAATGCACAATAAAAAACGTGATTTATTAAAGTTCATTAAATGGAGACATCTTAAGGAAATCGTCAAATATATAGTATAACTATACACTGTAGTATGAACCATAACATAGTTCATATCACTGATACATGTCCAATATGTAATGTACATTACACAACAGAGCTCTGAGGTCATGCATTGATTTCAGTCAGCATTGAGCAAATAGGCCGTTTTTGTCTTTGCGAAAAATTAGGAACTTTGAAAATCACAAAAAAATCAAAAATTGTTCCAAAATTGATAAACTTTGTCCTGTGTACATTTTTCCTCTGACTCATCTGAACTGCAAGTCATTAAATAGTTGAGATATGAATATTGATGCATACATGACACAAGCTAAGATACATGACAGTAAGGTAACTACTATAGCTTTATCATACTGTAAAAACAGTGTATAGTGCTTCCAAAAGCAGTGAACAAGGGAGGGTGAGAGAGAGAGAGAGAGAGAGAGAGAGAGACAGAGAGACAGAGACAGAGACAGAGAAAGTGTGTGTGTTTACATAGAAGGCAGCATGTAGGTAGCTTGTGTCATTATGAAGGAGTGAATGGAACGGAGAGCTGGATGTCATGGATACGTGAATAGTGAATAGTGAATAGTCCATCGTCTCTCACTAAAACCTCTTCTTCGGTCTGTGTTTGACTCTGACTAAAACCACTCTCTACTAGACTTTGTACACCTGCCTCACACTATAGTTCCTATACAGTCCCTTACCTGTTCATCTAACACCCTCATGGCAATCAGGGGTCTAATTCTTATTCTCATTGCTTTAGGTTATTCTGAAAGCTTCTAGCGGTCAGGCTTCCCTCTTTTCTTTATTCATTATAGAATATTTATTAGTCATATACATCTTTAATCATTTTTCTCATTACATGTTGCCTTTGTTCTATTATTGTCCTGCTGTCTGGTGTCGACTGGAGGAGGATGGGTTCCCCTTCTGAGTCTTGGCTCCTCTTCCTCTTAGTTTCTCTTTGCCACTTGGCTTCTTCACTAAAGGCCTGAACTGCTGACTCTGCTTTATGTTAATGCCTGTTTTAAAAAGCACCACACAAACACATCTGAACTGACAAAGTACAACAGTAATCAGTTAGTCTGCATATCAGTACTTCTTCAGTACATCCTCCTTTTACTCGCTGCACACTTCAGTTATGGACTGCAACAAAATCTAGTACTTCGTCAAAAACAGAATTGGGCATTTATGATGTTTTTCCTTCTGACTATATTTAAAAATAAATAAATAAACACTGTTACTAAGAGTCTAACTCTATGATGAGTGGACATCCATTTTCTACCTTCTCCAGATTTACCACAAAGAAGGTCCTTGCCATATAAATGTGATTCTTCTGACACAGATTTGTCGTTTTCCATCCAAATATCAAATTCTTTTGCATGCGGCCTCCATTCAGATCTCACATGCATCACAGGAGTTTACATTTTTATTAATCCTTATTTGGAAATTGTGAGTTTACTTCATGTTAATAATTGATTTTGATTCTCTCTCATTTTTCCGTTACTAAACTCTCCTGGACACCTCTCTCTCACACACTCTCCCTCCCTCCCTCCCTCCATCTCTCTCTCTTGCCCGGAGATGTGTGAAGGGACGGGCCGCTCTGTGAAGGAACCTGCCAACTACCTCATTTTGCTGACCATCTGGCGTGAGCCAGGCATGCACCTGTTAGGAGCAGCTGGAGGAGACAGGAGCGAGGTACAGAGCAACCCTCTCCCTCTCTCTCTCTCCCTCTCTCTCTCTGTGCATCCATCACAGGTATCCGTAGGGGGTGTGCGAGGCTCCGCCAGTGGCCATAAATTAATAGTTCAACTGGATCAGATTCGGGCAAACAAAAGGCCGCTTTTCAGCATGGAACATGTTCTGTGTGCTGAACTCCTGAGCAGTTAAATGGTTGAGGTGTAGCAGTTATGAAACTGTGTGTGTGTGTGTGTGTGTGTGTGTGTGTGTGTGTGTGTGTGTGTGTGTGTAGGGCCATTCCACACACTTCTCTGTGTGACCCCTTTCCCCTTCCCATTTCTTGATATTTGAAATGTATCACATTAACTGTATATGAAAAAGTCCATACAGTCTCATGCAAAAGTCTCAACACTCCTAGTCAAACTACATATTTTGTAATTTATATAATTTATATAATTTATATAAAGTGCAAACTAGTTATCATCCTCTATGCACAATTTCTATTTATTTGTTGAGGTTAATGATTTTATTAACAGTAAGTTAACAGTTAACAGTAATTGTGCACTGAACAGTACAGAGGTGTGTTCTCTGTGTTCTCTGGATGGCCTGACTAATGTACTTACTTAGCAGTTACTGTGATACCTGTAATCTGTAATCTAACCTGATACCAGTGAATCTGTAATTAGTTATGTTCAAAAAGCCTCTGAAGTTCAACTCTAACAATATCAGCCACTCAGACTGCAGGTAGCCACTGCCAAAGACATTTAACCATCACATTTGATAAAGCTTGACGGTTTGCGTGGTGTTTTGTTAAGGTTACCAGTCTTATGATGTCAACTTAAATCCACAGCAGTGTTAGTTTGCATGTAGCAATATTTGTATTTCACCTTCTTGACAACCTGATAATTCAGAGAATCCAGTGACATTCAGAGGAATAAAGTACACAGAGCAAAACAGGTCAACATTCCTGTTCACCACACAACAGAGGGGATTTCAGCGAGCAGCGTTTATTTTTCCAGTGAAATGTATTCCATCAATGTTACTGAGCAAAGACTGCACAGTTCGGCTGAGGAACCTCCAAAACAGGGGAAAACTGCATTTTATGGCTACTGTAAAAAAAGGTTATGGTGCGAATAATTGTGTTCAAATGTAGTGAAGGCACAATTAGTTCCATTCAAATATATCAGAGACCTCTTTAAATTTAAATCCAGTAAATTTGACGTGTGTTTTTTACCCTGCAGAGTAGCTGTGTTGATGCTAGCGCCCTCCGCTGCAGCTGCCTGTGTCTAGGTCATTCTATGGTATTTCTCTCGCTCTCTCCGCTCAGCCGTGCCTTAACGCAGCCTTGAATAGCTCAGATCCAGCTATCGGCAGCCGCATGCTCTATCCTTGGTCTGATGCCAATTCTCCCCTACACATGCACCCTCTGGGCAGCAGGCCAAGCTGGCACAGGCAGATAGGATTGAAGTGGAGTGTTCTGATGCCTTGCGCCTCGCCGTCCTCTACCCATCAGCACGCTGCTAACTAGCTCTCGAGCACTAAGGCACAGTCCGATCGGAGAGCGGGGCCGTCGCCAAGGAGATGCCTGCCGCGGGGAGGAAGAGGAGGCATGGCCGAGAGAGCGCACAGCTGCAGAAGGTGGTCATTCTCGTTTTTACCTCTCTGCCTGTGAATGGTTTTGGCCCCGAGAGCTCAGAGGGATTTGTGTACGGCAAGAGACTAAATCACAAGAGGCCTCTGAAGCGTAATACGGGGCCCTGGTTCATTCCAGTGACTCATCAGTTAGTGACCAAAACATGAAAATCCAACAACATCCCACAAATGTAGATTACTGAGAACTGTAATAAAAGACTGCAGACAGTTAAAGGAATGGGTCACCCAAAAATCTGATTTACACACCTTTCCACTCAGCCCAGATGTAGTCAATCAGCGAAGCTTCTTTAGTTTACTTCTGGAATTACGAGGCTAACGTTGCTAACAATTTCTTTATCAATAGTCACCCAAATCTTTTCCACAAAAACATCCTCAAAACTTCTCTCAATTCGCTCAACATGTGTCCTTGTCGCTGTGGTTTAGGATACAGCATAACGTAGTGTGAACCATGTTAGCCGAGTGTTGTGCTGAATCACCATAAAAACCTTATAAAATCTTATAAAAAGAAACAACAGTTCACTTTACGAATGTAATCTGTAGTGACCATTTGCCTGTGTGACGTGCAATCATGTGAACTGGAGTTGGAATTATGCCTGCTGTCTAAAGTAGCTGCCCCAAGTACAATTACAAAAATTGGTTTATTTTAATTGCTCACAGTAAGTCATACTGTATCCTAAACCACACTGACCAGTCTGCATCAACTTAATGAAGACCTGGATGCAGTTTGAGTTGAGACAAGATTTGAAGATGTATTTACAGAGAAGATTTGAGTGACTATTGACTTCTAGTTTTGTTAGCAACATTAGCTTTGTATCTCTAGTGCTAAAGCAAAGAAGAATCTGCACACATAACGGCGGACTGTACTATGGCTATTACTGTACAGTGGCTTAGTGCATGGCTAGATCTCCTGGAGACCTACGCACGGTTCTGAAAATACACAAAAATACATGTTCCAAAAGAACAGTTCTTTGGAACAGAAGAACCACCAAGATCCTAGTAAAGAGCAGAACACCAGTGGACGCAAACTGTAAAGCCAGTGGGTTGTGTGATTTGAGTCAACTGGTTTTGTGTTCTTTTCACTAATTAAAGGGAGCTCATTGTCTGTGCTAATCGACTATGTTCTAGAGATCAAGTATGAGTCAGAATTCGTATAATAATGAAAGGCTAAAAAATCAAAAAATAAATTAGGGTTTTTAAAAAGCAAATTAGCTTGTCTTTAATGCTATTTGTTGTCATAGTACAATGCATGAGATGTCCACCAGAGAGCAGTGTAGAGCCTAACATTTTAGTCTGAGGTCCTAATCTGTTTAGTCTGATGAAGCAAATATAGAAAGACTACTGCTGCCGTCTAAAGGCTGCCGCACACTGGATGACTAGATGAGAAACGGTGAACAAAATCATACAGCACATAGTACAATATGCTATATCAGCATATACAGCTATATCATATACAGCTATATCACAGAGGAAGCATCAACAAACAAAGCAGCAACAAACATCAAGTTTATTTTGTACTCATATTTTTATTGGATTAATACTTTCAACATAATCTAGTGAATTATTACGTTTGGTATCAACTAACTCTTTACAAACTTGCTGTTTTCAAGCTAAAATAAACAAAGTGCAGTAAGTTAAGATGTGACTTTGGTAGCAACATTAGCTGAAGTAAAAGAGGGCTAATTAAAGACTGAGTGTCTTTCTGTGTGTATATTTCTAACTACATGCTACATCTACTACGGCTTCTGATGAACTGGGTGTGGATTTATTTTAATGCAGTAATAAAGAGAGGCTGAGTTTATGGACGTTGAGTGCTGGAAGTCTCTGACTGGGAGAACTCATCAGCGCTGAATGTCGGCAGTGCTGTCTGCACTTTCATTAAAATAACGGGTAGAATTTTGGGTGCTGCCTATTGTTCACATGAGTCACGTTTCAGTGTCATGTGTGGGATCGGACTGTTAACCAGCCCAGTGTGGGTGGGGGTGGGACAACAGATATGTAGAGAAATCCCGTAAATTAATACATAACCAAAATAAAATACTAATAACTCAGTAATGAACCTATATGAATAAAATAGAACAGCAAAATATTGAAAAATAATAAATTCATTTTAAAAAGCTAAGAAGCAACAAATTACGT
>NW_023494795.1:1725288-1767788 GCF_904425465.1 Colossoma macropomum
TGGCCACAGTGACTGTAGTAAAATACTCCAGTGTGCAGAGCCTGAGCTTTCAGTGTGCTACTGTGTTTTTTACTGTCACTTATATAAAGGATGCGCGAGGCTTCCATTATTGTTGGATGAAGTAAGTTGTTTTAACTCCATGGGCTCAGAGTGTAATTTAGATCAGTGAGCACTTATTACTGTTTTTTTAAGGTGCCATAGTATGAAAAACTGTATCTACATCGGCAAAGATGAGTAAGGAAAGCTTGATACATGAACTGACACACAGTGAAGCTCAAACACTGTTATCTCCTCCTTCAAATACAAATGTTACATTTGCCAAAGAGGGCAATAAAAAATCAGTCTTGATTAATATTTATGTCCCCAAAATGTACATACAACAACAGAGCACCACCAAGGAAATGGCAGACTATGTGCAGAAATCTACTGTTCCAGGCTGTGAAGGGATGTCAGCATTTTTTATATTGTTTCCAAGGAACCCACAACTTTCTTTCTGAAGGCCCAGCCAAGGTCAACAGGCACGGTTGATGATCACCTTCAAATAAGGATGAAGTTGACTCCCTGTTCGTCAGCTTCTTAATCAAATGTTCCATTCCACCTTAAATGCTACAGCTCGCACAGGTGCCAGAACGTAACTGTGGCACTATTTAAGGTGGAACAAAAAAATTCACAAAACAAGCTGCCAAATCGGAAACCGACTTCAGCTCCCACATCTTTAACAAGATCCTGGACGACTTTAATTCAGAGTTGTTAGTTAGATCTGCACATTTCACTCTGGACAAGTTCTCAAACCTTAAACCGAGCAGCTTTGCTCAGTGTTTGACACTGACGAGAGGAACAGTTTCAACTTTATTAGCAACACAACCCCAACCGAAAGCAGATCATCCTAAATTAAAGGTTTCATAGTGAGCTAACAACTTTAATTTACTTTGTGTCGATGCTGAGATCGGAAGCAAGTAGCTAACTTACTATAGGTAATGTTAGCTACTAGCAAGCTCCAAATAACTAGCATAGCTAACTAAACAGTATGACAACCAGCTAATTTACACGAAGGCTCATTGTATTTTCCTGCCTGTGTTGATTTCGACATGTTGCTTCTGTGTGAGCCATCGTGGTGCCTCACTGTAAACCAGCCAATCAGAGCAGAGCTCATCAGATTATTCATGAGCCCTCCAAAAGGGAAACCGTTTTATTCTAGGGCCAAATCATAGGGCCATAAATGTGTGTGTAAAACCACATCTGGGCATTTTTCACACCAAACAAAGTCACAGACCTTCTGTGCAGACATCAGAAAACAATGTAAAATACTGAACAAGTGACTTTTATGGCACCTTATTCAGAGTAATGATGAAACACAACAGATGGGTGAGTAATATTCATATTCTGAAAATGCATTCTATTATTTTTATACTATATTCTTTTATATATTTATCCAAGCTATACATGTACCAGGCACGCCACTCTTGGCTCTTATGACCACTGTTACTTATGATCAAACCTCACAAGCAAAACGGTAAGCTCATGTGGCCACTGGGGCACCGCACTCAAAAATGTATTATATAAACCAAACTATGCTATATTAAATCCCAGCTCTATTCAATTACCTCCAAATTCCAATTCAGAGAACAATTTCCACACTAACACTGCAAACCATGAAGGCATTCCTGTCATAATAATGACAACAATGCGAAAGCAATGACTTGAACTATGAAGCAGACATTCAAACTGCGAATCTTCTACTACAGACTTTCAGTGCATGTGTACTTCGTCAATGAGTTTGTAACTGCACGCATGTGTGTGTGAGTGAGTGAGTGTGTGTGTGAGTGAGTGTGTGTGTGTGTGAGCGCTTCTCCATGTGTTTGAGGTCAGTCCATGTCTTTGAGAATGCGTCCATTGGCACCGATGCTGACAAATGAAGAGAGGAAGGTGGAGTCTCTGGCATTCTTTGGCTCGGCCGTGCTGCTGTCCATAATGATGTTTAGGGATATACGAGGGCTCAGGCCAAAAATCTGTTACATACCATTTGTTCAGCTTTCCTCTGGGTCCCATCAGAAAGAGAATGGAAATTGGAAAGTCTGCTCACTGCTGAGCTACAAAGACGACTGCAAATATGTTGGGCTTCATCAGGCTGATGGTATAGAAGTCGGGCCATCAAGCAAAGACTTGACAACAAAACAGAGGGAGGGAGGCTGCTCGACAGCTGATTTGGAAACTGAGTTCTAACAAATAGAAATATGGGCTCAAAGCTGGTTCAACGTTGCTCAGTTTTTGTGAGTGATACCGAAGAGGGTTTCACCACATATGGCATCTCTCCAGAGTGCGCTGCATTAAAAATATACCAACTGACAAATAAATCTGGCATGAAACATGTTTTGTGCAAGGATAGGAGAATAGGAAAGGAATGAAGGAATGAAGTAGAAAGAGGAAAAGAACAAAAGAAAAGAGAAGAGAAGAGAGAAGACGAGAAGAGAAGAAAAGAGAAGAGAAGAGAGAAGACGAGAAGAGAAGAAAAGAGAAGAGAAGAGGAAATGAGAGAAGAGGAAAGAAGATGAGAAAAAAGAAGCAATGTAAGAAGAGAGGAGAAAGGATCAGAAGAACTAGAGTAGAGTAAGGGAGAAGAGGTGGAAGTGGAAAGAAGACATTTGAAGAGAAGATGACAGAAGGTCAACTGGAGCAGAAATGGTGAGAGGAAAAGAGCAGATCGACGAAGCCTGGCGAAGGGAGCAGAGAGAGAGCAGAGAGAGCAGAGAGAGAGCAGAGAGAGCAGAGAGAGAGCAGAGAGAGAGCAGAGAGAGCAGAGAGAGAGCAGAGAGAGAGCAGAGAGAGCAGAGAGAGCAGAGAGAGAGCAGAGAGAGCAGAGAGAGAGCAGAGAGAGAGCAGAGAGAGCAGAGAGAGAGCAGAGAGAGCAGAGAGAGAGCAGAGAGAGAGCAGAATTCTCAGCAGCAGTAACAGCAGCAAAGAATATGAACTCCTTAAACTAAAAGGTTTTTGTTGATTTTTTGGATGTACAGCAGCAAACAATAGTCTAAACTCTACCTAAACATACCAGGAATATTTAGACTAACTTTGAGGATCTACAGACCAGCAGAAAAGGAAGAAACTGATCTAACAAGATCCAGCTATCAACCTGGGCTGCATCTCAGACAGCACGTTTAAACAACAACAACAGAAAACTGCTCAACAGGGGAAGAACAGGAAAAGACCTGGACCAAATCTAGGAGACACAACACAAACAGAGGAAAACACCAGACCAGACTGACTGATAAAGGGGTGAGCTTCCTTTGTAACTCCCTTAGAGAAACTTTTTAAACAGCTTTAAACATTTTCAGCACTGCTAGTCCTCATTTAGCTCAGAGAGAGCCTTCGTGAGCCGGATAGAATCTCTGTCAGTTAGAAATGGATACACTGGACACACTGCTAGGGCAGCTTAGTGGACAGAGCCTCAGCTCCTTAGCTATCAGATACCCGGAAGATGCCAACAGTGAGAGCAAAAAGAAGAAATACAAGGCAGAAATATTAAGAGAACACACAGAGACACTGAGAGCAGATTTCACCATGATAAACGGGAGAGAAACTAAAGCTGACCTACTGTTTTACACAGAACACCCAGATGTTTGGCATTCAGCTCTCCTTACTGACAATAAGACTTTAAAATGTGTGGTAATAAAACGAGGAGGCAGCTCTACACTGACAGCTCACCTGAATTCAACATAAACATTTACAAAACTGGAACAATCATGATTCAAGGGTCGGAAACAAATCTTGAAAATTTTGAACAGGACTTTCAAAGACTGAAGTCACTTGTGGAGAAGAATAAATCCACTCCACCCCCTACAGCAGAACACAGTGATGTGATGTCTGCCTCACCCCCACACACAGGCCCCAGGACCGTTCTAACAGACCCAACCGGTACCAGCGGAGTCTCACCCAGAACACCTGCAACAGTCAAGCGCATTCAGGACTGCCTCTCCCTACTAGAGGTAGAGATGATGGAAATGAGAGAAAACAAACTTGCTGAAAACGACATTATTCAACAACCGAGAACTGAACTAACTCAGCACAGGAAAGAGACTCAGAATAAAGTCAGACAAACTGAAAGAGATATGAATTGACTTCAAAGAGAAAACAAGACTCTAAAAGGTGATTTGATGAGATTAAAAGAAGAGCTGATACAGAAAGACACACAGATCATCAGCCTCACAGAGCAGCTCCTAAAGGAGACGACAAGACACTGCACAGACGCCCTCTATACAAAAGACCGTACACTACATCCTGAGAACAGCGGAAAAGAGACAGAGCTCCGCCCCTCCAGCACTCAGAGTGAGCCAGAGCTCCGCCCCTCCAGCACTCAGAGTGAGCCAGAGCTCCACCCCTCCAGCACTCTACGAAATGAGCCAGAGCTCCACCCCTCCAGCACTCTACAGAGTGAGCCAGAGCTCCGCCCCTCCAGCACTCTACAGAGTGAGCCAGAGCTCCGCCCCTCCAGCACTCTACAAAGTGAGCCAGAGCTCCACCCCTCCAGCACTCTACAGAGTGAGCCAGAGCTCCGCCCCTCCAGCACTCTACAAAGTGAGCCAGAGCTCCGCCCCTCCAGCACACTACGGAGTGAGCCAGAGCTCCGCCCCTCCAGCACTCTACGGAGTGAGCCAGAGCTCCGCCCCTCCAGCACTCTACGGAGTGAGCCAGAGCTCCGCCCCTCCAGCACTCTACAGAGTGAGCCAGAGCTCCGCCCCTCCAGCACTCTACAAAGTGAGCCAGAGCTCCGCCCCTCCAGCACACTACGGAGTGAGCCAGAGCTCCGCCCCTCCAGCACTCTACGGAGTGAGCCAGAGCTCCACCCCTCCAGCACTCTACGGAGTGAGCCAGAGCTCCACCCCTCCAGCATTCTACGGAGTGAGCCAGAGCTCCACCCCTCCAGCACTCTACAAAATGAGCCAGAGCTCCACCCCTCCAGCACTCTACGGAGTGAGCCAGGGCTCCACCCCTCCAGCACTCTACGGAGTGAGCCAGAGCTCCACCCCTCCAGCACTCTACGGAGTGAGCCAGGGCTCCACCCCTCCAGCACTCTACAGAGTGAGCCAGAGCTCCGCCCCTCCAGTGCTCCACATAATGAGCCAGAGCTCCGCCCCTCCAGTGCTCCACATAATGAGCCCTCTACATACAACAACCTGCAGGATCACTCCCCTCCAGCCCCTCTATGTCCTCCTGTTGTGCACCATTCACAACGTCACATGCCAGGCCGACCTGTACAGCCTCCCAAAACAGCTCTACTCATCGACTCCAACGGGAAATTTTTAAAACATCGGCAGATGTTTCCAACACACAGAGCAGGAAAATTCGGGTGCCCCACAACCCAAACAGCACATGAACTGCTTCACCCTGCACAGTTCGGTACGCCAGATAACATTATTATACACACAGGAACAAATGAGCTGCGTTCACGTAGGAAATGTCTCGCAACAGCAGTAATACAGACAGCTCTGAAAGCTCAACAGGAGTTTCCAAACACTAACATCACCATCTCCACCTTACTGCCACGAAGAGACGTTCCCTACGAAACGATCAAGGAAATTAATGATACTATCAGTGCAGAATGTACCAAGATGACTGGAATTACAATTGCCCATCATCCAACACTAACAACTGAACACCTATATGACCACGATCATGTAGATAAAAACTACGCTTGGATGTTAGCATATGACCTGGGAGCAGCTGTGCCTAACCCCTGGTTCCTAGCACCTTATCCAGTCAGGGGACAACCAGAATACCAGCAGCACTCGCAAGTAATCAGTCACACAGACTACCATCTAAAGAACAAAGTGCAACTTAAGAGAGACAGACAAAGGAGAGCCCCACCAAACACTGCAACACCCAGCAGAACCTCAGAGCACAACTCTACGAATAGTAGAGCCCAGCACAGCACCACTACAACTAACAGAACCACGGCCAGCATCACTGCACCCAGCAGAAACCTGATCAGCCCTTACAGCAGACCCCCACCAAGTGATGGTACACACTGCACAACACAGACATCTCCACAACCCTGCCAGCAGCCCTCCTATGCTCAGGTGGTATCCAATGGGAAACAAACAGACCATCAAGCCTGTGAAGAGGTGAGACAACTACTCCAACTTATCTGCAGAATCGTTGGATAAACTAAACGGAACTTTTCTAATTATTATTATTGTTATGATCTTTTTATACTACTCAAACTGTAACTTGCTTTCTGATGTACATATCTACTAATAATCAATGAATACTAGTTTAATTAAGGTGAGATCCCTTACCATTAGCTCTTGGAACATCCAAGGACTATACTCCTCAACATTTGGTTCTAAAAGCACAAACGTCGACTTCTTAACGAATATTTCTGACGTAGACATTATTATATTATTAGAAACATGGTGTAAAGACGACACTGACACTCACTGTCCCACACATTATAGAGAAATTTTACTGCCCTCTCTAAAACAGAAAAATATTAAACATGGTAGAGACTCCGGGGGGTTATTATATGGTATAAGGATGATTTGTCTGCCTATCTAACAGAAATTAAAAGAGCATCCACACACATTTGGCTAAAATTAAATAAACACATTATTGACTGTGAAGACGAGTTATACATATGTGCAGCGTATACCCCCCCTATAGAATCTCCATACTAGGAGGACAATTTCTTTGAGGATCTTCATCATGAGATCAGACATTTTCAGGCCCAGGGCAATGTGATGCTGATCGGACATCTAAACACCAGAACAGGAACAGAGAGTGACGTTATCAATACTACTGGCAATAAATACATATTCAAACAAAAATAAATACATATTCAAACAAACCCCCACTCACACAAACACCGTCACTACTCGAAGAAACAGTCCTGATCATGTCCTGAACAGAAACGGTACAGAGCTAGCGCACCTCTGTCCATCCTCAGGTCTGTATATTCTTAAAGGCAGGATCAGAGGGGACTCTTTAGGGAGATTCACAGTGTAGTCGACTACACACTCACTGACATGGACCCCTCCACTATTAGTGCATTCACTGTCAGACCACAGCTGCCACTCTCAGATCACTGTCAGATCAATGTTTATCTAAAAAGAATCAGTCAGCACAAAACAGTGAATCATGAGTCCTGTAACACAATCCAATTAAACAACACACTCAGATGGAGTCACGACAGTGAACTGAAATTTAACACTGCTATTATCTCACCAGAGATCAATAACCTTATTAATACATTTTTATCAGAGTCATTTGAATTAAACCAATCAGGTGTTAATATGGCTGTGTCACAAATCAATGACATATTTTATAAATCAGCTAAGAAAGCAGGCATCAATTTCACAAATACCACAAACAACCAAAAACCAAAGAAGGAAGAATGGTTTGATGAAGACTGTAAAAGAATAAGAAAGAAATTAAGAAATCTATCAAATCAAAAACACAGAGAGCCACACAACATTCAAATCCGCTCAAACTATGGTGAAACGCTGAGAGAATATAAAAAGATCTTAAGACACAAAAACACAGCCATTATGTTCAAAATCTGAAGAAAACAGAAAATTCCATAGATCAGAATCAATTCTGTGAACAGTGGAACTACCTGAGCAAAAAAACTCCACAAAACCTGGCCAGAGACAATCCAAATATCTGGAAAATCAGTTTAAGAAATTATACGAGCAATTACCACAAGACAGCCTCAACTTAGAACAACAGAAAATTAAAGACAAATTAAAAACACTAGAATTAAGTATCAAAAACTATCAAGACCCACTTGATTATCAAATCTCACTAGAAGAATTAAATCATCAATTCAAAAAGCTTAAACCTAGAAAAGCGTGTGGC
Organism: Colossoma macropomum; assembly: GCF_904425465.1. Classification (NCBI taxonomy): domain Eukaryota; kingdom Metazoa; phylum Chordata; class Actinopteri; order Characiformes; family Serrasalmidae; genus Colossoma; species Colossoma macropomum. The sequence continues at coordinate 1,733,137 of NW_023494795.1, forward strand.
CCCGACAGCATCAGGACAGAGATGCTGAAGAGGCTCTGCTCAGGTTGTTCAACATCGTTCTCCTGTCCGGCTGCTTTCCTGAGATCTGGTGCTGGGGGCTTATTTCCCCGATATACAAGAGTGGAGACAAACTGGACCCTAATAACTACCGAGGCGTCTGTGTGAGCAGCAACCTGGGGAAGGTTTTCTGCTGTATTATTAACGCCCGAATACAGGCCTTCCTTACTGAACACAGCGTCTTCAGTAAAGGACAAACTGGCTTTCTACCAAATCATCGCACTACTGACCATATTTACACCCTACACACTCTAATCAACCAACATATTCACCAATAAAATAAGAGAAAAGTCTTTGCATGTTTTATAGATTTTAAAAAAGCATTTGATTCTATTTGGCAAGAAGGTTTATATTACAAAATTCTCCAAATCGGTGTTGGGGGTAAAGTCTATGACATCATTAACTCAATGTATGTCAATAATAAATGTGGAATAAAAATTGGCAATAAAATGACAGATCTCTTCACTCGAGGCTGTGGTGTCAGGCAGGGCTGCAGCTTGTCCCCTACTCTATTTAACATGTGCATTAATGATTTAGGGGTGTTACTGGAGCGATCTGCAACACCTGGCCTGACACTAAACCAAACGGACGTTAAATTTCTCCTCTACGCAGATGACCTTGTGCTGCTGTCGCCCACTGAAAAGGGGGTACAGCAGCACTTGGATCTGCTAGAGCAGTACTGTCAGAACTGGGCCCTGACAGTCAACCCAAACAAATCTAAAGTCATGATCTTCCAAAAGAAAGCCGGATCTCAGGAAAGCAGATATGTGTTCAGTCTAGGAGACGCCGCCCTGGATCAAACGCTTTCCTATGATTACCTGGGACTAAAGAATAGTGCCTCCGGAGGCTTCGGTCTGGCTGTGAATGCACTGAAAGAAAAGGCCTGCAGAGCCTCGACTCAATCAGGAAACAGTTCCACAAGATTAACATCCCAATCAGAATCTGGACAAAGATCTTCGACAGTGTAGTCCTGCCCACTGCGCTGTACGGTAGTGAAGTCTGGGGTCCACTCAGTCATCGTGACTACACTAGATGGGACAAGCATCCCACTGAAGTCCTGCATGCAGAATTTTGCAGAACGATTTTAAACGTCCAAAGAAAAACACCAGCGAATGCCTGCAGGGCTGAATTAGCCGATTCCCTCTAATCATGAACACTGAAAAAAGAACACTGAAATTTTGGATGCACCTTAAATTGAGTCCCAAAACAACACTGCAGTTTCAGGCACTCCAATACCAAGAGCTGAACCCTGAGTCCCCTGTGTCAGCTGGTACAGAGACTGACCACTTCACTGACCCTCAACAACCAAAACTCTCTGACCAGCACTGCTTCCCAAACACCAATCAGAGTGAACCAAATTATTAAACAAAGTAAAATACCTACCTGGAACACTGGAAACACCAAATTCACACACAAAACAGACTGAACTGCTTTCTGGCCCTAAAACAGGAAAACAGACTGGCTGAATATCTTGTTACTGTCCAAGATATGAAGCAGAGACGGATCCTCACCAAATACAGGCTCAGTGACCACAGCCTGGCCATCGAGAGAGGCAGGTTTAAAAAGTCCTGGCTAGCGAGAGAGGAGAGAGTGTATGGTCACTGCAGGACAGGTGAGGTAGAGACAGAGGTGCACTTCCTACTGAACTGCCCAAAATATGAGTCTATTAGAAATAAATATTTTAACCAATTTGAAAAACAGATAAATAACTTCGAGACGCTGGGAGATGAAGATAAATTAGTAATTATACTAGGAGAGGGTCCAGCAGCGTCCACTGCAGCCAGATATGTGTACGAGTGCCATACATTCAGGGACAGTGAGTGACCATCACACCACAGCCTTTACTCAATGTTATATATGTGCATATGTAATATAAACGTCCTTTTTTTTCTATTTTTCTCTTCTTAATCACGTAAATATATTTGGTTATTAACATTTTTTTTTCTCTTTTCGGTTATAAACTACACATATATTCAATGTTTTGTTTTATTATTTCATATACTTTTATATTATTAATTGATGATTAACATTTTTTCCTCTTAATTATCACATATTAATGTTGATTTATATTTTAATTTATTATATACATACATATATATATATATATATATATATAAAAATATACACATGTATATATATATATATATATATATATATATATATATTGTAATTAACTTTTGATATATAGACAAATGTACATTGGTCGTGTCAATAAAGCGAACTTGAACTTGAGAACAGAGAGAGCAGAGAGAGAGAGCAGAGAGAGAACAGAGAGAGCAGAGAGAGCAGAGAGAGAACAGAGAGAGCAGAGAGAGAGAGCAGAGAGAGAACAGAGAGAGCAGAGAGAGCAGAGAGAGAACAGAGAGAGCAGAGAGAGAGAGCAGAGAGAGAGCAGAGAGAGCAGAGAGAGAGAGCAGAGAGAGCAGAGAGAGCAGAGAGAGAACAGAGAGAGCAGAGAGAGAGAGCAGAGAGAGAACAGAGAGAGCAGAGAGAGCAGAGAGAGAACAGAGAGAGCAGAGAGAGAGAGCAGAGAGAGAGCAGAGAGAGCAGAGAGAGAACAGAGAGAGCAGAGAGAGAGCAGAGAGAGCAGAGAGAGCAGAGAGAGAGAGCAGAGAGAGCAGAGAGAGCAGAGAGAGCAGAGAGAGAACAGAGAGAGCAGAGAGAGAGAGCAGAGAGAGAGCAGAGAGAGCAGAGAGAGAACAGAGAGAGCAGAGAGAGAGAGCAGAGAGAGAGCAGAGAGAGCAGAGAGAGAACAGAGAGAGCAGAGAGAGAGAGCAGAGAGAGAGCAGAGAGAGCAGAGAGAGAACAGAGAGAGCAGAGAGAGAGAGCAGAGAGAGCAGAGAGAGCAGAGAGAGAACAGAGAGAGCAGAGAGAGAGAGCAGAGAGAGAACAGAGAGAGCAGAGAGAGCAGAGAGAGAACAGAGAGAGCAGAGAGAGAGAGCAGAGAGAGAGCAGAGAGAGCAGAGAGAGAACAGAGAGAGCAGAGAGAGAGCAGAGAGAGCAGAGAGAGCAGAGAGAGAGAGCAGAGAGAGCAGAGAGAGCAGAGAGAGAACAGAGAGAGCAGAGAGAGAGAGCAGAGAGAGAACAGAGAGAGCAGAGAGAGAACAGAGAGAGCAGAGAGAGCAGAGAGAGAACAGAGAGAGCAGAGAGAGAGAGCAGAGAGAGAGCAGAGAGAGCAGAGAGAGCAGAGAGAATAGAGAGAGCAGAGAGAGCAGGGAGAATAGAGAGAGCAGAGAGAGAACAGAGAGAGCAGAGAGAGAGCAGAGAGAGAACAGAGAGAGCAGAGAGAGCAGAGAGAATAGAGAGAGCAGGGAGAATAGAGAGAGCAGAGAGAGCAGAGAGAATAGAGAGAGCAGAGAGAGCAGGGAGAATAGAGAGAGCAGGGAGAATAGAGAGAGCAGAGAGAGCAGAGAGAATAGAGAGAGCAGAGAGAGCAGGGAGAGCAGAGAGAGAACAGAGAGAGCAGAGAGAGAGAGCAGAGAGAGCAGAGAGAGAGAGCAGAGAGAGCAGAGAGAATAGAGAGAGCAGGGAGAATAGAGAGAGCAGAGAGAGCAGAGAGAGAACAGAGAGAGCAGAGAGAGAGAGCAGAGAGAGCAGAGAGAGAGAGCAGAGAGAGCAGAGAGAATAGAGAGAGCAGGGAGAATAGAGAGAGCAGAGAGAGCAGAGAGAATAGAGAGAGCAGGGAGAGCAGAGAGAATAGAGAGAGCAGGGAGAATAGAGAGAGCAGAGAGAGCAGAGAGAATAGAGAGAGCAGAGAGAGCAGAGAGAGAACAGAGAGAGCAGAGAGAGAGCAGAGAGAGAACAGAGAGAGCAGAGAGAGAGAGCAGAGAGAATAGAGAGAGCAGAGAGAATAGAGAGAGCAGAGAGAGAACAGAGAGAGCAGAGAGAATAGAGAGAGCAGAGAGAATAGAGAGAGCAGAGAGAATAGAGAGAGCAGAGAGAGAATAGAGAGAGCAGAGAGAGCAGGGAGAATAGAGAGAGCAGAGAGAGCAGAGAGAGCAGAGAGAATAGAGAGAGCAGGGAGAATAGAGAGAGCAGAGAGAGCAGAGAGAATAGAGAGAGCAGGGAGAGCAGAGAGAATAGAGAGAGCAGGGAGAATAGAGAGAGCAGAGAGAGCAGAGAGAATAGAGAGAGCAGAGAGAGCAGAGAGAGAACAGAGAGAGCAGAGAGAGAGCAGAGAGAGAACAGAGAGAGCAGAGAGAGAGAGCAGAGAGAATAGAGAGAGCAGAGAGAATAGAGAGAGCAGAGAGAATAGAGAGAGCAGAGAGAGCAGAGAGAATAGAGAGAGCAGAGAGAGAACAGAGAGAGCAGAGAGACAGCAGAGAGAGAGCAGAGAGAGAACAGAGAGAGAACAGAGAGAGCAGAGAGAGAGAGCAGAGAGAGAGCAGAGAGAGAACAGAGAGAGCAGAGAGAGAGAGCAGAGAGAACAGAGAGAGCAGAGAGAGAGCAGAGAGAGAACAGAGAGAGCACAGAGAACAGAGAGAGCAGAGAGAACAGAGAGAACAGAGAGAGCAGGGAGAACAGAGAGAATAGAGAGAGCAGGGAGAACAGAGAGAATAGAGAGAGCAGAGAGAGCAGAGAGAGAACAGAGAGAGAGCAGAGAGAGAGAGCAGAGAGAGAACAGAGAGAGCAGAGAGAGAGAGCAGAGAGAACAGAGAGAATAGAGAGAGCAGGGAGAACAGAGAGAATAGAGAGAGCAGAGAGAGCAGAGAGAATAGAGAGAGCAGAGAGAGCAGGGAGAATAGAGAGAGCATAGAGAGAGCAGAGAGAGCAGAGAGAGAGAGAGCAGAGAGAACAGAGAGAGCAGAGAGAGAGAGCAGAGAGAACAGAGAGAATAGAGAGAGCAGGGAGAACAGAGAGAGCAGAGAGAGAGAGCAGAGAGAACAGAGAGAGCAGGGAGAGAGAGCAGAGAGAACAGAGAGAATAGAGAGAGCAGGGAGAACAGAGAGAGCAGAGAGAGAACAGAGAGAGCAGAGAGAGCAGAGAGAGAGAGCAGAGAGAACAGAGAGAACAGAGAGAGCAGGGAGAACAGAGAGAATAGAGAGAGCAGGGAGAACAGAGAGAGCAGAGAGAGAACAGAGAGAGCAGAGAGAGAACAGAGAGAGCAGAGAGAGAGAGCAGAGAGAGAACAGAGAGAGCAGAGAGAGAGAGCAGAGAGAGAACAGAGAGAGCAGAGAGAGCAGAGAGAGAACAGAGAGAGCAGAGAGAGAGAGCAGAGAGAGAACAGAGAGAGCAGAGAGAGCAGAGAGAGAACAGAGAGAGCAGAGAGAGAGAGCAGAGAGATAGCAGAGAGAGCAGAGAGAGAACAGAGAGAGCAGAGAGAGAGAGCAGAGAGAGCAGAGAGAATAGAGAGAGCAGGGAGAGCAGAGAGAATAGAGAGAGCAGGGAGAATAGAGAGAGCAGAGAGAGCAGAGAGAATAGAGAGAGCAGAGAGAGCAGGGAGAATAGAGAGAGCAGAGAGAGCAGAGAGAATAGAGAGAGCAGAGAGAGAACAGAGAGAGCAGAGAGAGAGCAGAGAGAGAACAGAGAGAGCAGAGAGAGAGAGCAGAGAGAATAGAGAGAGCAGAGAGAATAGAGAGAGCAGAGAGAGCAGAGAGAATAGAGAGAATAGAGAGAGCAGAGAGAGCAGAGAGAATAGAGAGAGCAGAGAGAGCAGGGAGAATAGAGAGAGAGCAGAGAGAATAGAGAGAGCAGAGAGAATAGAGAGAGCAGAGAGAGCAGAGAGAATAGAGAGAGCAGAGAGAGCAGGGAGAATAGAGAGAGCAGAGAGAGAGCAGAGAGAATAGAGAGAGCAGAGAGAATAGAGAGAGCAGAGAGAATAGAGAGAGCAGAGAGAGAATAGAGAGAGCAGAGAGAGAACAGAGAGAGCAGAGAGAGAGAGCAGAGAGAGAACAGAGAGAGCAGAGAGAGAGAGCAGAGAGAGAACAGAGAGAGCAGAGAGAGCAGAGAGAGAACAGAGAGAGCAGAGAGAGAGAGCAGAGAGAGAACAGAGAGAGCAGAGAGAGCAGAGAGAGAACAGAGAGAGCAGAGAGAGAGAGCAGAGAGAGAGCAGAGAGAGCAGAGAGAGAACAGAGAGAGCAGAGAGAGAGAGCAGAGAGAGCAGAGAGAATAGAGAGAGCAGGGAGAGCAGAGAGAATAGAGAGAGCAGGGAGAATAGAGAGAGCAGAGAGAGCAGAGAGAATAGAGAGAGCAGAGAGAGCAGGGAGAATAGAGAGAGCAGAGAGAGCAGAGAGAATAGAGAGAGCAGAGAGAGAACAGAGAGAGCAGAGAGAGAGCAGAGAGAGAACAGAGAGAGCAGAGAGAGAGAGCAGAGAGAATAGAGAGAGCAGAGAGAATAGAGAGAGCAGAGAGAGCAGAGAGAATAGAGAGAGCAGAGAGAATAGAGAGAGCAGAGAGAGAACAGAGAGAGCAGAGAGAGAGAGCAGAGAGAATAGAGAGAGCAGAGAGAGAGCAGAGAGAGAGCAGAGAGAGAACAGAGAGAGCAGAGAGAGAGCAGAGAGAACAGAGAGAGCAGAGAGAGCAGAGAGAGAGAGCAGAGAGAACAGAGAGAACAGAGAGAGCAGAGAGAGAACAGAGAGAGCAGAGAGAGAGAGCAGAGAGAACAGAGAGAACAGAGAGAGCAGAGAGAGAGCAGAGAGAGAGCAGAGAGAGAGCAGAGAGAGAACAGAGAGAGCAGAGAGAGAGAGCAGAGAGAACAGAGAGAGCAGAGAGAGAGCAGAGAGAGAACAGAGAGAGCACAGAGAGCAGAGAGAGAACAGAGAGAGCAGAGAGAACAGAGAGAACAGAGAGAGCAGGGAGAACAGAGAGAATAGAGAGAGCAGGGAGAACAGAGAGAATAGAGAGAGAGAGCAGAGAGAACAGAGAGAGCAGGGAGAGAGAGCAGAGAGAACAGAGAGAGCAGAGAGAGAGCAGAGAGAGAACAGAGAGAGAACAGAGAGAGCACAGAGAACAGAGAGAGCAGAGAGAGAGCAGAGAGAACAGAGAGAATAGAGAGAGAGAGCAGAGAGAGCAGAGAGAGAGAGCAGAGAGAACAGAGAGAGCAGAGAGAGAGCAGAGAGAGAACAGAGAGAGAACAGAGAGAGCACAGAGAACAGAGAGAGCAGAGAGAGAGCAGAGAGAACAGAGAGAACAGAGAGAGCAGGGAGAACAGAGAGAATAGAGAGAGAGAGCAGAGAGAACAGAGAGAGCAGGGAGAGAGAGCAGAGAGAACAGAGAGAATAGAGAGAGCAGGGAGAACAGAGAGAGAGAGCAGAGAGAACAGAGAGAATAGAGAGAGCAGGGAGAACAGAGAGAATAGAGAGAGAGAGCAGAGAGAACAGAGAGAGCAGGGAGAGAGAGCAGAGAGAACAGAGAGAATAGAGAGAGCAGAGAGAACAGAGAGAATAGAGAGAGCAGGGAGAACAGAGAGAATAGAGAGAGAGAGCAGAGAGAACAGAGAGAGCAGAGAGAGAGAGCAGAGAGAACAGAGAGAGCAGAGAGAGAGCAGAGAGAGAACAGAGAGAGCACAGAGAACAGAGAGAGCAGAGAGAGAGCAGAGAGAACAGAGAGAACAGAGAGAGCAGGGAGAACAGAGAGAATAGAGAGAGAGAGCAGAGAGAACAGAGAGAGCAGAGAGAGAACAGAGAGAGCAGAGAGAGCAGAGAGAGAGAGCAGGGAGAACAGAGAGAGCAGGGAGAGAGAGCAGAGAGAACAGAGAGAATAGAGAGAGAGAGCAGAGAGAACAGAGAGAATAGAGAGAGCAGGGAGAACAGAGAGAATAGAGAGAGAGAGCAGAGAGAACAGAGAGAATAGAGAGAGCAGGGAGAACAGAGAGAGCAGAGAGAGAACAGAGAGAGCAGAGAGAGCAGAGAGAGAGAGCAGGGAGAACAGAGAGAGCAGGGAGAGAGAGCAGAGAGAACAGAGAGAATAGAGAGAGCAGGGAGAACAGAGAGAATAGAGAGAGCAGAGAGAACAGAGAGAATAGAGAGAGCAGAGAGAGAGAGCAGAGAGAACAGAGAGAATAGAGAGAGCAGGGAGAACAGAGAGAGCAGAGAGAGAACAGAGAGAGCAGAGAGAGAACAGAGAGAGCAGAGAGAGAGAGCAGAGAGAGAACAGAGAGAGCAGAGAGAGAACAGAGAGAGCAGAGAGAGAGAGCAGAGAGAGAACAGAGAGAGCAGAGAGAGCAGAGAGAGAACAGAGAGAGCAGAGAGAGAGAGCAGAGAGAGAACAGAGAGAGCAGAGAGAGAACAGAGAGAGCAGAGAGAGAGAGCAGAGAGAGAACAGAGAGAGCAGAGAGAGCAGAGAGAGAACAGAGAGAGCAGAGAGAGAGAGCAGAGAGAGAGCAGAGAGAGCAGAGAGAGAACAGAGAGAGCAGAGAGAGAGAGCAGAGAGAGAGAGCAGAGAGAGCAGAGAGAATAGAGAGAGCAGGGAGAGCAGAGAGAATAGAGAGAGCAGGGAGAATAGAGAGAGCAGAGAGAGCAGAGAGAATAGAGAGAGCAGAGAGAGCAGGGAGAATAGAGAGAGCAGAGAGAGAACAGAGAGAGCAGAGAGAGAGCAGAGAGAGCAGAGAGAGAGAGCAGAGAGAATAGAGAGAGCAGAGAGAATAGAGAGAGCAGAGAGAGCAGAGAGAATAGAGAGAGCAGAGAGAATAGAGAGAGCAGAGAGAGAACAGAGAGAGCAGAGAGAGAGAGCAGAGAGAATAGAGAGAGCAGAGAGAGCAGGGAGAATAGAGAGAGCAGAGAGAGCAGAGAGAATAGAGAGAGCAGAGAGAGAACAGAGAGAGCAGAGAGACAGCAGAGAGAGAGCAGAGAGAGAACAGAGAGAGAACAGAGAGAGCAGAGAGAGAGAGCAGAGAGAGAGCAGAGAGAGAACAGAGAGAGCAGAGAGAGAGAGCAGAGAGAACAGAGAGAGCAGAGAGAGAGCAGAGAGAGAACAGAGAGAGCACAGAGAACAGAGAGAGCAGAGAGAGAGCAGAGAGAACAGAGAGAACAGAGAGAGCAGGGAGAACAGAGAGAATAGAGAGAGCAGGGAGAACAGAGAGAATAGAGAGAGCAGAGAGAGCAGAGAGAGAACAGAGAGAGAGCAGAGAGAGAGAGCAGAGAGAGCAGAGAGAGAACAGAGAGAGCAGAGAGAGCAGAGAGAGAGAGCAGAGAGAACAGAGAGAGCAGAGAGAGCAGAGAGAGAGAGCAGAGAGAACAGAGAGAATAGAGAGAGCAGGGAGAACAGAGAGAATAGAGAGAGCAGAGAGAGCAGAGAGAATAGAGAGAGCAGAGAGAGCAGGGAGAATAGAGAGAGCAGAGAGAGAACAGAGAGAGCAGAGAGAGAGCAGAGAGAGAGAGCAGAGAGAATAGAGAGAGCAGAGAGAGAGCAGAGAGAGAACAGAGAGAGCAGAGAGAACAGAGAGAGCAGAGAGAGAGCAGAGAGAATAGAGAGAGCAGAGAGAGCAGAGAGAACAGAGAGAGCAGAGAGAGAGCAGAGAGAATAGAGAGAGCAGAGAGAGCAGAGAGAATAGAGAGAGCAGAGAGAGCAGGGAGAGAGCAGAGAGAATAGAGAGAGCAGAGAGAGAGCAGAGAGAATAGAGAGAGCAGAGAGAGAGCAGAGAGAATAGAGAGAGCAGAGAGAGAGCAGAGAGAATAGAGAGAGCAGAGAGAATAGAGAGAGCAGGGAGAGAGCAGAGAGAATAGAGAGAGCAGAGAGAGAGCAGAGAGAATAGAGAGAGCAGAGAGAGAGCAGAGAGAATAGAGAGAGCAGAGAGAATAGAGAGAGCAGAGAGAGAGCAGAGAGAATAGAGAGAGCAGAGAGAATAGAGAGAGCAGAGAGAATAGAGAGAGCAGGGAGAGAGCAGAGAGAATAGAGAGAGCAGAGAGAATAGAGAGAGCAGGGAGAGAGCAGAGAGAATAGAGAGAGCAGAGAGAGAGCAGAGAGAATAGAGAGAGCAGAGAGAATAGAGAGAGCAGGAGAGAGCAGAGAGAATAGAGAGAGCAGAGAGAGAGCAGAGAGAATAGAGAGAGCAGAGAGAATAGAGAGAATAGAGAGAGCAGAGAGAGAGCAGAGAGAATAGAGAGAGCAGAGAGAATAGAGAGCAGGGAGAATAGAGAGAGCAGAGAGAATAGAGAGAGCAGAGAGAGCAGAGAGAATAGAGAGAGCAGAGAGAGCAGGGAGAATAGAGAGAGCAGAGAGAATAGAGAGAGCAGGGAGAATAGAGAGAGCAGAGAGAATAGAGAGAGCAGAGAGAATAGAGAGAGCAGAGAGAGAGCAGAGAGAATAGAGAGAGCAGAGAGAGCAGAGAGAGCAGAGAGAATAGAGAGAGCAGAGAGAGAGCAGAGAGAATAGAGAGAGCAGAGAGAATAGAGAGAGCAGAGAGAGCAGAGAGAATAGAGAGAGCAGAGAGAGCAGGGAGAATAGAGAGAGAGCAGAGAGAATAGAGAGAGCAGAGAGAATAGAGAGAGCAGAGAGAGCAGGGAGAATAGAGAGAGAGCAGAGAGAATAGAGAGAGCAGAGAGAATAGAGAGAGCAGGGAGAGAGCAGAGAGAATAGAGAGAGCAGAGAGAGAGCAGAGAGAATAGAGAGAGCAGAGAGAGAGCAGAGAGAATAGAGAGAGCAGAGAGAGCAGAGAGAATAGAGAGAGCAGAGAGAGAGCAGAGAGAATAGAGAGAGCAGAGAGAATACAGAGAGCAGGGAGAGAGCAGAGAGAATAGAGAGAGCAGAGAGAATAGAGAGAGCAGGGAGAGAGCAGAGAGAATAGAGAGAGCAGAGAGAGAGCAGAGAGAATAGAGAGAGCAGAGAGAATAGAGAGAGCAGAGAGAGCAGAGAGAACAGAGAGAGCAGAGAGAGAGCAGAGTGAATAGAGAGAGCAGAGAGAGCAGAGAGAATAGAGAGAGCAGAGAGAGCAGGGAGAATAGAGAGAGAGCAGAGAGAATAGAGAGAGCAGAGAGAATAGAGAGAGCAGGGAGAGAGCAGAGAGAATAGAGAGAGCAGAGAGAGAGCAGAGAGAATAGAGAGAGCAGAGAGAGAGCAGAGAGAATAGAGAGAGCAGAGAGAATAGAGAGAGCAGAGAGAGAGCAGAGAGAATAGAGAGAGCAGAGAGAGAGCAGAGAGAATAGAGAGAGCAGAGAGAGAGCAGAGAGAATAGAGAGAGCAGAGAGAATAGAGAGAGCAGAGAGAGAGCAGAGAGAATAGAGAGAGCAGGGAGAGAGCAGAGAGAATAGAGAGAGCAGAGAGAGAGCAGAGAGAATAGAGAGAGCAGAGAGAATAGAGAGAGCAGAGAGAGAGCAGAGAGAATAGAGAGAGCAGGGAGAGAGCAGAGAGAATAGAGAGAGCAGAGAGAGAGCAGAGAGAATAGAGAGAGCAGAGAGAGAGCAGAGAGAATAGAGAGAGCAGAGAGAATAGAGAGAGCAGGGAGAGAGCAGAGAGAATAGAGAGAGCAGAGAGAATAGAGAGAGCAGAGAGAGAGCAGAGAGAATAGAGAGAGCAGAGAGAATAGAGAGAGCAGAGAGAGAGCAGAGAGAATAGAGAGAGCAGAGAGAATAGAGAGAGCAGGGAGAGAGCAGAGAGAATAGAGAGAGCAGAGAGAATAGAGAGAGCAGAGAGAGAGCAGAGAGAATAGAGAGAGCAGAGAGAATAGAGAGAGCAGGGAGAGAGCAGAGAGAATAGAGAGAGCAGAGAGAATAGAGAGAGCAGGGAGAGAGCAGAGAGAATAGAGAGAGCAGAGAGAGAGCAGAGAGAATAGAGAGAGCAGAGAGAGAGCAGAGAGAATAGAGAGAGCAGAGAGAATAGAGAGAATAGAGAGAGCAGAGAGAGAGCAGAGAGAATAGAGAGAGCAGAGAGAATAGAGAGAGCAGAGAGAGCAGAGAGAATAGAGAGAGCAGAGAGAGCAGAGAGAATAGAGAGAGCAGAGAGAGCAGGGAGAATAGAGAGAGCAGGGAGAATAGAGAGAATAGAGAGAGCAGAGAGAGAGCAGAGAGAATAGAGAGAGCAGAGAGAATAGAGAGAGCAGAGAGAGCAGAGAGAATAGAGAGAGCAGAGAGAGCAGAGAGAATAGAGAGAGCAGAGAGAGCAGGGAGAATAGAGAGAGCAGGGAGAATAGAGAGAGCAGAGAGAACAGAGAGAGCAGAGAGAATAGAGAGAGCAGAGAGAGAGCAGAGAGAATAGAGAGAGCAGAGAGAGCAGAGAGAATAGAGAGAGCAGAGAGAGAGCAGAGAGAATAGAGAGAGCAGAGAGAGCAGAGAGAATAGAGAGAGCAGAGAGAGCAGGGAGAATAGAGAGAGAGCAGAGAGAATAGAGAGAGCAGAGAGAATAGAGAGAGCAGAGAGAGCAGAGAGAATAGAGAGAGCAGAGAGAGCAGGGAGAATAGAGAGAGAGCAGAGAGAATAGAGAGAGCAGAGAGAATAGAGAGAGCAGGGAGAGAGCAGAGAGAATAGAGAGAGCAGAGAGAGAGCAGAGAGAATAGAGAGAGCAGAGAGAGAGCAGAGAGAATAGAGAGAGCAGAGAGAGCAGAGAGAATAGAGAGAGCAGAGAGAGAGCAGAGAGAATAGAGAGAGCAGAGAGAATAGAGAGAGCAGGGAGAGAGCAGAGAGAATAGAGAGAGCAGAGAGAGAGCAGAGAGAATAGAGAGAGCAGAGAGAATAGAGAGAGCAGAGAGAGCAGGGAGAATAGAGAGAGAGCAGAGAGAATAGAGAGAGCAGAGAGAATAGAGAGAGCAGGGAGAGAGCAGAGAGAATACAGAGAGCAGAGAGAATAGAGAGAGCAGAGAGAATAGAGAGAGCAGGGAGAGAGCAGAGAGAATAGAGAGAGCAGAGAGAATAGAGAGAGCAGAGAGAGCAGAGAGAATAGAGAGAGCAGAGAGAGCAGAGAGAATAGAGAGAGCAGAGAGAGAGCAGAGAGAATAGAGAGAGCAGAGAGAATAGAGAGAGCAGGGAGAATAGAGAGAGCAGAGAGAATAGAGAGAGCAGAGAGAGCAGAGAGAATAGAGAGAGCAGAGAGAATAGAGAGAGCAGAGAGAGCAGGGAGAGAGCAGAGAGAGCAGAGAGAATAGAGAGAGCAGAGAGAATAGAGAGAGCAGAGAGAGCAGAGAGAATAGAGAGAGCAGAGAGAATAGAGAGAGCAGGGAGAATAGAGAGAGCAGAGAGAATAGAGAGAGCAGAGAGAGAGCAGAGAGAATAGAGAGAGCAGAGAGAATAGAGAGAGCAGAGAGAGCAGAGAGAATAGAGAGAGCAGAGAGAGCAGAGAGAATAGAGAGAGAACAGAGAGAACAGAGAGAGCAGAGAGAGCAGAGAGGGAACAGAGAGAGCAGAGAGAGCAGAGAGAGAACAGAGAGAGCAGAGAGAGAACAGAGAGAATAGAGAGAGCAGAGAGAGCAGGGAGAGAACAGAGAGAGCAGGGAGAGAACAGAGAGAGCAGAGAGAGAACAGAGAGAGAACAGAGAGAGCAGAGAGAGCAGGGAGAGAATAGAGAGAGCAGGGAGAGAATAGAGAGAGCAGAGAGAGAGCAGAGAGAGCAGAGAGAGCAGAGAGAGCAGGGAGAGAATAGAGAGAGCAGGGAGAGAACAGAGAGAGCAGAGAGAGAACAGAGAGAGAACAGAGAGAGCAGAGAGAGCAGAGAGAGAACAGAGAGAGCAGAGAGAGAACAGAGAGAGCAGAGAGAGAACAGAGAGAGCAGGGAGAGCAGAGAGAGCAGGGAGAGAACAGAGAGAGCAGAGAGAGCAGAGAGAGAATAGAGAGAGCAGAGAGAGCAGGGAGAATAGAGAGAGCAGGGAGAGAACAGAGAGAGCAGAGAGAGAACAGAGAGAGAACAGAGAGAGCAGAGAGAGAACAGAGAGAGCAGAGAGAGAACAGAGAGAGAACAGAGAGAGCAGAGAGAGCAGAGAGAGAACAGAGAGAACAGAGAGAGCAGAGAGAGAACAGAGAGAGCAGAGAGAGAACAGAGAGAGAACAGAGAGAGCAGAGAGAGCAGAGAGAGCAGAGAGAGCAGGGAGAGAACAGAGAGAGCAGAGAGAGTACAGAGAGAGAACAGAGAGAGCAGAGAGAGAACAGAGAGAGCAGAGAGAGAACAGAGAGAGAACAGAGAGAGCAGAGAGAGCAGAGAGAGAACAGAGAGAACAGAGAGAGCAGAGAGAGCAGAGAGAGAACAGAGAGAGAACAGAGAGAGCAGAGAGAGCAGAGAGAGAACAGAGAGAGCAGAGAGAGAACAGAGAGAGCAGAGAGAGAACAGAGAGAGAACAGAGAGAGCAGAGAGAGCAGAGAGAGCAGGGAGAGAACAGAGAGAGCAGAGAGAGCAGAGAGAGCAGGGAGAGAATAGAGAGAGCAGGGAGAGAACAGAGAGAGCAGAGAGAGCAGAGAGAGCAGAGAGAGCAGGGAGAGAACAGAGAGAGGAGAGAGAGCAGAGAGAGCAGAGAGAGCAGGGAGAGAATAGAGAGAGCAGGGAGAGAACAGAGAGAGCAGAGAGAGAACAGAGAGAGAACAGAGAGAGCAGAGAGAGCAGAGAGAGAACAGAGAGAGCAGAGAGAGAACAGAGAGAGAACAGAGAGAGCAGAGCGAATAGAGAGAGCAGGGAGAGCAGAGAGAGCAGGGAGAGAACAGAGAGAGCAGAGAGAGCAGAGAGAGAACAGAGAGAGCAGAGAGAGAACAGAGAGAGAACAGAGAGAGCAGAGAGAGAACAGAGAGAGCAGAGAGAGAACAGAGAGAGAACAGAGAGAGCAGAGAGAATAGAGAGAGCAGGGAGAGCAGAGAGAGAACAGAGAGAGCAGAGAGAGAACAGAGAGAACAGAGAGAGCAGAGAGAGAACAGAGAGAGCAGAGAGAGAACAGAGAGAGAACAGAGAGAGCAGGGAGAGAACAGAGAGAGCAGAGAGAGCAGAGAGAGAATAGAGAGAGCAGAGAGAGCAGGGAGAGAACAGAGAGAGCAGAGAGAGCAGGGAGAGAACAGAGAGAGCAGAGAGAGCAGAGAGAGCAGGGAGAGAACAGAGAGAGCAGAGAGAGCAGAGAGAGCAGGGAGAGAACAGAGAGAGCAGAGAGAGCAGAGAGAGAATAGAGAGAGCAGAGAGAGCAGAGAGAGCAGGGAGAGCAGGGAGAGCAGGGAGAGCAGAGAGAGAGCAGGGAGAGCAGGGAGAGCAGAGAGAGAGCAGGGAGAGCAGGGAGAGCAGAGAGAGAGCAGGGAGAGCAGAGAGAGAGCAGGGAGAGCAGGGAGAGCAGAGAGAGAGCAGGGAGAGAACAGAGAGAGCAGAGAGAGAACAGAGAGAGCAGAGAGAGAACAGAGAGAGAACAGAGAGAGCAGAGAGAGAACAGAGAGAACAGAGAGAGCAGAGAGAACAGAGAGAGAACAGAGAGAGCAGAGAGAATAGAGAGAGCAGGGAGAGCAGAGAGAGCAGGGAGAGAACAGAGAGAGCAGAGAGAGCAGAGAGAGAATAGAGAGAGCAGAGAGAGCAGAGAGAGCAGGGAGAGAACAGAGAGAGCAGAGAGAGCAGGGAGAGAACAGAGAGAGCAGGGAGAGAACAGAGAGAGCAGAGAGAGCAGAGAGAGAATAGAGAGAGCAGGGAGAGAACAGAGAGAGCAGAGAGAGCAGAGAGAGCAGGGAGAGCAGGGAGAGCAGAGAGAGAGCAGGGAGAGCAGGGAGAGCAGAGAGAGAGCAGGGAGAGCAGAGAGAGAGCAGGGAGAGCAGGGAGAGCAGAGAGAGAGCAGGGAGAGCCGAGAGTGCAGGGAGAGCAGGGAGAGCAGAGAGAGCAGGGAGAGCAGGGAGAGCCGAGAGAGCAGGGAGAGCAGAGAGAGAGCAGGGAGAGCAGGGAGAGCCGAGAGTGCAGGGAGAGCAGGGAGAGCAGAGAGAGCAGGGAGAGCAGGGAGAGCCGAGAGAGCAGGGAGAGCAGGGAGAGCAGGGAGAGCCGAGAGAGCAGGGAGAGCAGGGAGAGCAGGGAGAGCCGAGAGAGCAGGGAGAGCAGGGAGAGCCGAGAGAGCAGGGAGAGCAGGGAGAGCAGGGAGAGCCGAGAGAGCAGGGAGAGCAGGGAGAGCCGAGAGAGCAGGGAGAGCAGGGAGAGCAGGAAGAGCAGAGAGAGAGCAGGGAGAGCAGGGAGAGCAGGGAGAGCAGAGAGAGAGCAGGGAGAGCAGGGAGAGAGCAGGGAGAGCAGGGAGAGCAGGGAGAGAGCAGGGAGAGCAGGGACAGCAGGGAGAGCAGGGAGAGCAGGGAGAGCTGAGCACCGCCGAGCTCAGAAAAGTTGAGTTTGTTACTAAAGCAATTCGAAGACAGATTTGGACGGCAGATGGTTGGCAGCGTAGTGTTTGTTAAACCAACTGGTCGGGTACATTAGGATGTCGGGGAGCAGCACGCAACGTGGCTCTGTTTCGAATGGCCACAGATGGGGGGGTGGAGGGGAGGGGCGAAGTGCTGGGCCACGGCAAGCTGGTCAGGAACTAACGGGAGCAGTCGTAGAGCGGCCGGAGGAGAAAAGCCAATTAGCCCGATCGTGGCCTGCAGTCACTCTCACACACACACATACACAGCAGCTGAAGTCTCCAGAGATTCCCAGGTGAGTTTGACACACAGATGGACGGCCCCCAAGATTGCCCATCCGATCACCTGAGGCCCAAAACCCTCACCTCATTTATTCTTATCAATCAGCTGAGGAGTCTGTCTAAGCCAGAGCCGTCATTCCTCCTCTCCCTCTCTCACTCTCTCCCTTTCAAGTCCAAGTTTGCTTTATTGACATGACAAATGTACATTTGTATTGTCAAAGCATAACAAAAATGGTCTATATATCAAAAGTTAATTACAAAAAAAAATATATATATATATATATATAAATAAAATAACAAATACATCAAAATATAAATCAAGATTAAAATGTGATAATTAAGAGGAGAAAATGTCAATCATCAATTAATAATTTCTCTGCTTCTTCCTCGCCATCCGGCCCCTCAAGACCCCCTGGTTCTCGCCATCTCAGTGTGTTGCGTTCTGGTGTGTCAAGACATTGTGAGTGTCAGCACTTTCCGTACATGCGGCTCCATATGCTGACAAACTGCAGACAACAGCAAGTCCGCCGTGCCGTCTTCCATGGCAGCGGGACGCGCCAATCCACGCCGTGTCAAAGTCGCATCAAATCAGGACATACAAGCCACCCAGTGCCAGCAGGAGCTCAGCATCCGATGACACTTGGACAACTCAGAGCGAAGGACTGAGAGGCATGCAGTTATCCGCTGCGGAAGACATGCTCTGCTTTGAGGCATGGCTCTGTCTTATCATCAAAGACATCACTTCCTTCTGAAGAGGCCACAAAGGTTAGCCAAATTACAGATCAAGGGCTAATGTTGGCGAGATTCATTCCAAACTCAAGAAACAGATTAACAGCCGTACCACAGGCAGTTCAGAGAAGCTGCAATAGGCTGAAGCATGACTGAAAAAAACTTGTCCATTTTGAATCACATTCCATCCACGGTAATTGCAGCAGCACATTATCCATCGGAGATGGGTCAGTAAGGCACGGCTGGGCCATCACTCCACTAATGAGTAATAGATTGGGCATGCAGTGGCTAATTAAGGCCAGTCTGATTTCTCGCAGACATTGACGGGGAGGCATAATTGGTGGAGGTCAGTCAATCTCCTGGATTTGGCTCCGGGCGCACCGAGTCTAGGTAAGCGCCGCACGTGGAAGCCTTGGAGGGGAAAACCTGTCTTTTGTGAGCCCTTAATTGAGACGCTAATAGATGGGAACATGCCTTTCCTGAGACGTGAGGAGAGAGAAAGAGAGAGATGATGGAGGAATGTGGAGCAGTGCTTAGTGTGAATACAAAACAGTGCCCCCTAGTGAATGCTTTGGCAACAAACTCTTTTTCTCTGCAAACAGAGTTTGAACATTACTATGCTCCATAAACTGAGATTCCAGAGAAATCAATCCCCTTAAAAAGTCCATTAGCGTTAGTGTGTCTGCTAGCCAAACCCGAGGCTTCCAAAACTGAGTCTGTCCTCATCAGAGAAGGAAAAAAATATGTGTTGTGTTTTAAGGACAGAATATTCATCAAGCTCCAGCAGTGAGCTGGAAATATGGAATTATTATCTCTGGTCTAAATCTACAGTGCATTTGATCTCAAACCAGTTTCTAGCCACCACCCTCTGTGTTCTCCTTACATGCAATAAGTGCCTCTGCATGCAAATCACAAGCAGTCGTAAAAAAGCTTGCTTATTGATCAGCTTCTGCCAGATCAATACGGACAAATCCCTTCCACTTTAACCTCCAACGGTCATGGTGTCCTCTCATATCAGAACGGCTCTCCTGGGGGCTTGAAATGCCTGCCTTATTCCTGCTTAAACAGGGGCTGCTGCTTCGCCTGGGTCAAGCCATGCTCTGATTGAGGACACTGGAGCAGGCCAGCGGGGAGTGAGCGCTACCTCCTCAGGGCCAGAGTGTGTGCTGATGTCAGCCGGAATGACACGGAGGTTTGGCGGTGCGCTGCAGCTTGTTTTGTGTGTGTGTGTGTGTGTGTGTGTGTGTGTGTGTGTGTGTGTGTGAGAGAGAGAGAGAGAGAGAGAGAGAGAGGACGAAAAGAATGAGGTCATCATGGAGAGCTGCAGCAGAGCAAGAACTAGAGGCATGTAGTGTGTAGTTAAAAGAAGCACTACTGCTGGAACATGAACAAAAATGGACAATCTGCTCTCAGACAAAGAAAAAAGCTTACATGGTCAATAATACCATATGAAATTTACAGTAAATTCATATATTAACAATTGATCTATTTAAAGAGGCTGTATCACAAGTCAGCGGCTACTGGACATTAATTATTTTGTTCCTAAATGTAGGACAAGTCTAGGTTATCACCTCAAGCTGATCTTTACCCTTTAAATCTTTTAAGGCCAAAGCAAAAATCAAACTATTTCTACAATTTTCTCTACTCTTCTCATTTAATAATATGATTTCTCAAAGCATTTATTTAATATGCAAAGAAGGTGATCTAACAAAATTAAAAAATCTATTGAAAAATGGATTTTAATTAGTTTGTTACAAACTACATTTTTACACATAAACACATTATTAGGAATATAAGTCACACATCTATCAAGTTTTATTATTAATCTCAGTAAACAAAACAATAATAAATGCTCACTAATCTGAACTGCACTCTAAATGAGCTTCTGCACTCACTCTGAAAAAATACCGTGCATCCAAGCAAACCTTGTGCATCTTTAATAAAGTGACTGAAAAAAAAACTTTAACTGTCAAAACCCTGGCAGGTTTGAACGAGTCAAAGAGACAATGTCCCTGAATGTATCACCAGTGAGTTGTTTTATAGAGTTAAGAGAAATAAAATAAAAGGCATTTTCCACCAGCTGCAACCATCTTTGGAGGAAACTGCGCAGTGCTGGTCATTTTTGGCCTGTGTTTTCTAATGGGATGAAACTGGATAAACAACGACCCAACACTCCATACAACATGTCATGCAGGTGATATAGATGCTGCTATAATGTGCTCTCTTCCTGCACAAACCCTACTCCAACTACAACTGTGTACATCCCGCAGTGCAATGGGCTCGACATAAAGACAAAAAGAAGAGCAACTAAAGAAGACAAGTGTCCTCCTCCTCCAAACCCCCCCAGGCAGGTTCTGGCCCCAAGTCTAACCCCCAACCTGACCCCAGGCTCTGGGTGACATTGACCTTCAAGCTGCCTCAGCCTCGCTCTGGAACCCCAACATGTCCACCATCTCAGTCCCGCCTCCGCCTTTGCCTGTCCCATGACAGCCTTCCCCCTCAGCCCCCCTTCCTCTCCTCTCATCCCTACATGCCCCCCCGTCCTCCTCCATTCATTATGGACCCAGCTGCTAGTCAGCCTCAGCTTTATTAACCCGTTGCCTTCTGACATCCATTTCATTGAGGCTGGGGGACGCTGGGGGACACAGGGGGGGTCAACAGCTGATCAGAACGCTGGTGAGGCGGCACTCTACAGATGACCTCCGACCCCCGGCAGCCTCTCCGATTGGGCAGCAGGCCAACGGAAGGCAGCGCAGCCTCCCATGTTGCCATGGCGACAGGCCGTGGTAAGGCACAGATGGCTCGGCAGGGGCTGGAGTGGGAGGAGAGAGAGAAAGAGAGTGCGGACAATGGAGGAAGGAGAGCGAGAGAGAAAGAGAGAATGAGGAGGACAAAGGCACTGCACGGACAGCAGAGGGCGCATGTCAGCCTGTTTGCGCGAGGGGGAGCGTGTTTGCAGTTCACCACGAGAGCAGACAACTGCTGTGCTTTGTGCAATAAGCAGCACAGTGAACGAGAGGCTTGAGAGCTGGGCAGCTGCTACAAAGTCATTTTACTCATGCGGTCCAGGCTTTACGGAGCAAGTGCTGTCCATCCTTAGGATGATTTCAAGTCCTGTGAAATGAATGCCGAGCTCATGGTTGACACACACTAAAGCCTCACAGGCTGCAAAAACGTACAACAAATCAATTTTAATCTGAAGGATCTGAAAATACATGTTGACTGTTTGCTGTCAAGCACCATCCCAAACTCCACATATGATTCTTTCCCAGAAAGCAGATCATGGGGGCTCTTTAAAGAGCTTTTTAATGAATGTATACTGTGTTGACAAGCATTGTTATAAAAATGCTAGAAAAAATCAATATTAATAAATGTAATTATGGCACTGCTAAGGATGAGAGGTGATCCCTCAAAACAGCAAAAAGAGGACTGCAGAGCTTGAGTTTAGCTGGCGGAAGATTTCAAAAGACAGTAGGCTCAAATCCGAGTGGAGTATGTTATTATGCAGCCATTAGGCCGGGCTCAGATGGGGCTATCGTCAGCTGGAGCCAGCCCGCCGTGAAGGAACAAATCGCACCCATATGCTTCCTCCCCCATCCCAGCTCCTTGGGAGTCTGCCCCCCCCCCTTCCCCATCCCTGGGGACAACCTCGGACCGCCGCAGCCCCGCCTGCAAGCATGCCACGTGTGTTTATGCAAAAATGTGATCCACGCTCTGCTCTGAAATCAGTGGCGATGTCTAAAAAGGAATGATCTGCCTAATAACCATGGAAATTAACTCTCCGATTGTGACGGATAAAGACTAAACTATCTGCTGTTTGTTCAATAAGCTCCTCCATGTGTGCATGAGAGTGTTCAAAGAGCCCTAGCGTTCCTCGAGAAGCGGTTGCTGAGATACCAGACGTGCTGTGCCACCAAAATAGGTGCACCGAATGCCTTGCAAACACAACGCTTGGGCGGCGGCCATCAGACAGCAAGAGAACACAAAGAGTGTGTGTATAGATGCGAACCCTGCCGTTTTGGGGATGAGTCTTTTGATGTCAGTGGAAGAAGCGGCGTGACCCCTTGGTGAAGGCAGCACAGCGGATCTCTGTCTGCTTCTTTAAGCTTTGCGATCTGGGGAGGATGCTAAGGCGACGAGACAGTCAAGGCTATCAAGGCCATCTCATCAATTGTTAAATGCCTTGTTTCACAGCAGCTCCAGTCTGCAGCGTGTTCAAATGACAACTTACAGGAAACCAAGTCTTTCTATGGTGCTCTAAGACTTCGCTCAAACAAAGGAAGGAGAAGGGGTAGAGTGAAGGGATGGAGAGAGTACAGAGAAAAACACAGAATGTGTAGTATATAAATTAAACATAGGGAAAGGAAAATGCTAGTGTTCAAGTAGAGACTGTGAAACTGCATAGGTATCATAAAGCCTCCTGAGCTCCGTCGTCGCTTCCTGCATCAGTGCCATTGCTCTATTGTTCATCTAGGCTCTGCCATGACTGGTAGGGTGGGGTTTGTTGTGCGCCTGTATGTGTTGTGTGCAGGTTTGCATTGCACTGCACCACAGAGAAGGAGAAACCTCCATTGCTGCTCACTAGAAGGTAACCTGAGCTGCACTGCCCTTTCTCATCCTTCTCAATTAGAGAGAAAAGCTTCAAAAGGTGGGATGTAGACTGGCTGTGATGAGCTGGATTTTAACCCTCTATATGGATTATCTCACTCTCTGAGGTCTCTAAGGTGTTGTTTCTGGAACCAGGACAATACAGAACAGATCCCAGATCAGTTCTAACATTTCTCTAGCATTTAAAAGAGTGTATTAAAAGCTAACTCAATATGATAATCAATATGAGCACTTTTCTTAACACTTTCCACCCAGAAGATTACAGGTAGGTCACTGTGAGAACATGACAAAGATAACTGCCAATGGTGCCGAAAGCAGCAGAGGAATGTCAGTGGAATACCTTTTGATATTCCTCCTTCGAAGCCAAAGCCTGGTTCAGCTGCTCTTGTGTGTAAGCATAGATGGCTGATCGATAAGTCGTTCCCACATCGTTACCCTGCCGCATTCCTGTCAACAAGAGAGCCACACACAGGTCAAAGTCAGAAATGTGTTTGTGTCCCAGCAACAAATCTCTTTTTTGGTGCAAAATTAGCCAATTTGCATCGCCATCTTTTAGCAACCCATCTCTCTGAGGAGACAAACTCCAAATCAGCCTGCCATCTACAGAACATCTTCGAGACAGCGTAATTTTAATCAAAGCTCTGTTCATCTTGATCCAGATGTAGGAGTTGACTCAGTAGCATTCTGGAAGTAATTGCTGGTTGTGGGGAAGCAGGGCAAGAGCTGCTCCTGGAAAGTGAATCGTGCTGATTCCGAGTCAACACATCATCACCGAGCGCCTGAGCCATCGAAGATGAGAAGCTTGGGGCTCTAGCCATGCAATCATGCTGGTTCCGCAACAGACAGGAGAACAGCAACATATCTATAGAGTCAAAAGTCACATTTTTGTGACCTCTAACAGAAACATGAGAATTTGTTTTTAATCAATTCAAGAACATTCAATTCTATTTTATTTGTCCATCTTTAACAACTGACACAAGACTATCACAGTGGAAGGAACATCTATGAGGCACATGACTGAGACTTGCTGAGAGCTACAAATCTAGACACTGACAAGATCAAGATAAACACATTAGCTTGGCAGCTCACGTCAGAAAGCTTCTACTTTCCTCCAGACCTTTAGGTATATGTGTTCCTAAAGACTGAAGAAGGTAACCTCACTCAACATGGCTAACAGTGAACGAAACCTACTAGAGACGAGGCCTGAAAGGCTCGTTCGTACAGTAAAGTAGTAGAACCACTCATAGAACTACTCATTTGCATAAAGCCATTCTTCTGAAGATGAGTCGTGTCTCTGCGTTTATAAGTCACATTTTGAAAATGGATTCTTTGGATTATTGTTTTGCATATTACACTTATGCAAAATAAACAGAATTTGGAAATGTGGCCTCGGCTTTTAGGAAGTGCTTTCTATATGTAGGATTAATATGATTAAATCTAGTACAACACCGAGTTGGGCTCAATATTTTTCAGCCTTGGTGATAAACTTCATGGTTTATCTTGACCTCTGCTTCATTCTCTCTGAAATAAGTGATTTTGCAATCAGAGAAAAACATTTGGACTAATAGTATTTATTAAATGCAAAGAGTTATGCTACCTTGTAAACAAACGATGTAAACCAATCATTGCCAGATTCTTTTTAAATTGAACATGTTTACTGTGAATAAACTAAACAAAAAAAACCCACCATTTAGAAGTAATTAAGGTCTGTTTTCTATCGAGGTCTGGTTTTCACTAAATGAACACAAAGAAGAATAGTAAACAATCACATTCTTTCGTACTGAAAAGGGACAATTTTCCCCAAGTGCTCAATCTTCATCCTCCGCGTCTCTCTTTCAGTAGCTCTGTGGTTTCAGCACATCCAGAGCAGCTCAACATGGCAGACAAAGGAGGGTATTAGGAATCCTTCTTATATTCCTGCCTGAACAGGGAGGAGAACCCTGGTCTTTCATTTGCAGGGTGGAGATATTATCCACTGTGCTGTCCAACCACTTTCTGATTTCTCCATTTGCTAATTTGTACAACAGACCGGATGCCTAGTTTTGTGTCCTATCCTGTCCATTATCCTGTCTTAAAATAACAAGAGCTCTGAGACTAACTGAAGGTTTGGCAAACATTTTCCAAGACTATTCATAATGCAGTGATGTGACGTGGTCATATACGAGCTTACCTTGGGTGGGATTGTGGCTTTCCCAGAACACCTTGAGCAGATGGGCATAGCTGATCTTGCCTGGCTCAAACACCACTCGCACCACTTCAGCATGGCCCGTTTTACCTGTGGGGGAGATCAGGAAAATTACTGCACTTACTGACCGTCCAGAGTCAAACAGTACAGGTCAGGCTTTGTGGAGAGGTTCCATTTTAACGACAGGATCCGAGCAGCGCTGCTTAAACAATAATTTCACCCACAACATGAGAAACGCTCAGTCTGATCTCAGATCACTGTGAAAGCACAACATCCTCCAACACCTGAGGTCAGAGTACACGGGCAGGGGCTGAACAGAATAGCACTGCTGTCTCATCCTGATGAGGTCATCGGGGCAGAATAACCTTGCCTTGACATCCGCTAGCCCCCCCACCCCCATCCCTCTGGTAGAGTGAGAACATCATATTGATTAACTTTCCATGCCTTCTGACCTTTTCACCAGGGGCACAAGGCTAGTCAATTTTCGCTGTGCTGAAAATGGCTCCCGAATGTGTTTCAGCTGGTCCTCGTAGTTTCAGCACACGACTGCGGAAATAACTGCCGTCCTCCTCGACATGACATGACAGATGGAAATGCTGCTCTGAGAACTACAGCACTTTCCTACAGGCAATAGGGGAAGAGGGTTCAGACAGGAAGTAATTAGGTCAGAATTACTCATTACAAGTTAACAAGCAGCAGTGATACACGTCTCCTCGTCTCGATGCATGAACGGCGATGCATTAGACTGTAATTTTTGGTTAGCGAGAGGGACTGAATGCAGGAGGCATCAAGCAAATAAAATCAGGAGAATAATATATAAAGCACTGGAAATGCAATTATGGTGCTTTCATAGATTAAAGTGGGATTCAGACAGAGGTTTATCCATTAATACAAGAAAAAAGGAAGGGAAGAAGTGGGTCAGATTGACAAAAGAGGCATGTTCCTCCATGCTGCCGTACTCCCTGTATGCCCCCCTCCCCTCCCGCTGCCTCTCCTCTCAGTGATCCAGCATTGTTAGAGCTATTAAAGTTTTAACCAAGCACAGAAGCACCTACTTCAATCAGGCCAGCTTGATTGGGTAGAGCACTGCCATTCTCGGTGCGTGTGTATGTGCGGAAAAGCTAGCCGCTAAGTGTTTTGGTTTGAATGATTCAGCAGCCTGCGAGGGACCACACTTCTTCACTGCAGATGCTTTTAACAGGAGAACACGGAACATCACAGCTAAATTACTCTCAGCCCAAAACAGACAGACAGTTATTTTACACTACAGGTGTACAAGCAGCATCTGCGAGAGGCTGTAAATGAACACCTGAATTAATCGGTTTACCCAAACCTGGAATCAGGGCTTTAGTCATCCATGCTAAATCTTTATCCTTCTTCCAGATTAATCCATTTCCCAAAGACACGCACTTCCTCTCATTCGCCGCTTCAGTCGGTGGGGGCCAGCTTTCTTCACTATCTTCAGCAAATCTATATTGCTGCGATATTAAAAAAGTAATAAAGCACTAACCTGTGGGGTTACTTTCATTACCAGGCAATAGTGTAGAGGGGCCTTAAATGTGACAAAGGGTGAGATATATCAAAACAGTCCGCTGTTTTCCATAGAAGAATTAAAAGAAAGTGGCAGGTCTGTTATTAAGGTTCACGCACACGCTGCCCAAATGAACATAAAAACAGAAACACACCTGTCGTGTGTGCTATCGACTCTACAGTGGTTCAAAATGAAACACTGGTATTCTGTGGGATTAGAATGGTTGGTAACGTTGGTATTTTAGTGGGTATTTTAGTGTTCGGTGCAGTTTTGATATATTGAGAACAGAGATTTCACTTTGAAAAGAGCGAAACTCTTAAATACTACACGTACAGACACTTCTGACTGCTGAGCTTTAAATCCTTGGATATGTGGAAATGGCCCTTTTCTGGAGTGGATCAGATGCAGACAGAACCTTTTAATTCTAAAAGCTCTCATTCTGTTTAGAATTATAAAGCTCCATCTGCAAATAAACCCGTACTGCCCTGAAAGCTTCACCACACTGTTCTATACAAAAACCCAGCTGCCATAAAAGCTTAGAAAACATGAAATGTAGGTAAATATAAAGGGAGGTGTTTGTCTAATACAGTGGAGTACAGTATATTACATTCAATTTACTTCGAAAATTTTGCACAGGTTTTATGTCTGTCAGTGTGTTATCAACATTTTCAAACCTCTACACAAGAAATCCCAATATTTCTATCAAAATTTGCATTTTAATTAAAAAAAAATCCAGAAATAAGTCAAATTATCAAGAAATAAGCAGCTGAACATTTAATGTTATTTGTCCCTAATGTACTATATCAGTATGAGAATACAGTACGTAGATACTGTAAATGTACTGTACTATATGCTATTGTGCCACATAATTTTGAGAGAAAAAAGCAGCAATGAGAGAAGTAAGAGGCTCCAACATGTTCATTTCTTAATATGTATTTATTGTAGTGCTTTAACATTATAACCACTTTCTCACTGGAGCTGTGTGTGTGTGTGTGTGTGTGTGTGTGTGTGTGTATCTGTGTGTGTGTGTGTGTGTGTATCTGTGTGTGTGTGTGTATGTGTGTGTGTGTGTGTGTGTTTGTGTGTGTGTGTGTGTGTATCTGTGTGTGTGTGTGTGTGTGTGTGTCTGTGTATGTGTGTGTGTGTGTGTGTGTGTGTGTGTGTGTGTGTATCTGTGTGTGTGTGTGTGTGTGTATCTGTGTGTGTGTGTGTATGTGTGTGTGTGTGTGTGTGTTTGTGTGTGTGTGTGTGTGTGTATCTGTGTGTGTGTGTGTGTGTGTATCTGTGTGTGTGTGTGTATCTGTGTGTGTGTGTGTGTTTGTGTGTGTGTGTGTGTGTATCTGTGTGTGTGTGTGTGTGTGTGTGTCTGTGTGTGTGTGTGTGTGTGTGTGTGTGTGTATCTGTGTGTGTGTGTGTGTGTGTGTATCTGTGTGTGTGTGTGTATGTGTGTGTGTGTGTGTGTGTTTGTGTGTGTGTGTGTGTGTATCTGTGTGTGTGTGTGTGTGTGTGTGTGTCTGTGTGTGTGTGTGTGTGTGTGTGTGTGTGTGTGTGTGTGTGTGTGTTTCTGCTACACTGTTCTGCCTGCAGTTTAGCTAGTTAATTTACCTTGCGACTCTGGTAATTAGCTAGTGATAACTAAACTGATAACCTCCACACAAAACCCAGTTAGCAAATTTGTCTGGCCCACTTGCAGGTCACATCCTTGGCTTCATTCTGGCCCAGTATTCAGCTGGATCTTCCAGAACTAATGAGTAGAACTAATGGATGTGGCCCAAATATGGCCCAAAACTACATTGTTGGTCCTCAACATTCGAACTACAATTGGCCCACAGATATACCCACATGGCAAAACCGCATGAAGCTGTTTAGGCCCACATGCCGAACATCTGGTAGTCAACCGACACAAACATAGGATTCGGCCCAAAACCGTCTGCTCTCTGGGATATAAGCCGGTCAATGAACTGTATTCTTTGAACTCAGCATATTGTTAGTTAATTAGTGTTTTGTAGAGATAATAATAAAGCTAACCAGCTACAAAGCTGGCTTTAGATAGCATTAGCAATGGCTATCGCTAACTAAAGATTATATTTCAACTTTGTTGGCCAATTGCCAATTTAACTATATTCTCAACTCACCATTTACCACCAGTTTCTTACTAAATCATTTTTTTCTAATTCTAGAGTCTAATTTTACTTTAGTGACTTGTGAGCCATTATCACAGCTACGCTTCTAAGTCCCATAAACAGCATGGGTGAAAGACTGTGGGGGGAAAACTAAATTCATGGGCTGTGATTGGACTATAGATAGTCAGCTTAGTGTGGTATTTTCAAGAAGACATGTTTACCTTTTTAAAAAATTCAGGCTCTACAAAGATTGTTTTAAATAATAATCAATAACAATAATCAGCACTAAATGACTTACTGTATATGCATAATTCAAGTCTGACGAAGATGTCAGATAAAACCATATATTTCCAAGCCTGTGATTTACTAAATTTAGTGATTGGACTGCAGCTCCATGGTAACTATGAAAGACACACAAATTGCTGTAACTGAACAACAGCAGCAGCACATTTGTTAATATTTTGCACGTTTATGTGCTGATATCTGCCCAAAAGCAGCAAAATCATTTTTTTTATTTACATTTAAGAGCCTTTTAAACGCAAATGTTCCACAAGAGAGCAAATGCGGATACACACGCTGTGTGAAATGATTCTGAAGCCGCTATTAAAATGGAAATTTTCCACACTCGCTGAAACACTTCAATGTTAGTATGTTATGCAAATGTTGACCCATCCAAGCAACAAGACAATGGCATTGTAATCGATGCATAAAAGCCCTGCTGCAGTGTTCTCCAACTGCTCTTTGCATGTTGGCTTATGGAGGAGTGATGAACCTGCTGAACTCACTCCTACATCTCCATCTCCATCAGCTTTCTCACTCTCTCCGTTCTCCAGTTCTCACTCCCTCCCTCCCTCTCTCTCCCTCCCTCCCTCCCTCCCTCCATGTCCCTATGCTCTCCTTCCTCCCCCACCATCTCTTCTTTCAACCCTCTCCCTCTTCTTTTCCTTCCCCATTTCTCTACTCCGCTCAACCCTATCATCTCTCTACCGCTTTTTTCCCTCTCTCACCCCCCCTCCCACCCCAAGTCTCTCAGCAGGGTGTGCTGTTCAGGGTGAGCTGAAGGACGATCACATGCCGCCATCTTTGCCGCTGCTCATGAGAGAGAGCGCTGCATGTTCTACCCCGATGCTTTATACGTCGAGCCAGGTTTTTCTGTGGTTGCTGTCATGTTCACAAGGTGAGACAAAAGGTAAAAAAACTGACCCAAGATTGTTCAAGACAAAATGCAGCACGCATCTCCACCGTAACAGCCTCTTCGGCACAGCGACGGAAACAGAGCGCAGTGTTCATGCTTCACAGAGTAGTCTCCAAAAAAACCACAGAGAGGGTTTTAACACGCGACTCCACTGCTCTAATGGACAGGGCTCACATATTATTACAGGAGCATGGAAACCACTGTAATAAGTGCCTTTATTTGACAGCAGATTGAAGAAAAAGACAAAAGGGATGATCTTTACCAAACACTCGGGACCAAAACCATAAACCATAAACTCTGCCACTGCTTTAGGTTGGAGACGGATCAGAACATGCGATCGTTTGCGCTCGTTGTTTTAGCTTTGCACATGGCGGCCATCACTGTAGCCCTTAATCCCTTGTTGACACAGGCTCCTGCACAGACACCATGCTGGGATTAACAAGCTGACAGCAAGAAAGAAGAGAGAAAACAGACAGAGGTGACTGTTCGTCTGCACTATAGACAAAGAACATGCGCACGCCTGAGCCTGTCTGAGCGTCTCAGAGAGACATAAAGGATGTTCAGAAATGCCTGCAAAAGAAATATCATCAGCACCATGAAGCATTTCAAACGTACATCTCTGAAAACTGTGTGTGTCCAAAAATAGTGCATTTACAGAGGAAGGAAAAAACATTCTTAACTTTAAATGTAAACTAATGTAATGAGATTTTATTCCAACTCATTCTAGAGTATTTCTATTGGTCCACTCATCAGGAATTTCACAAAAAGTAAAGAACATCTGCTGTGTTTAAATAATGTAGAAAAGCAAAACAAATGGAGATACATGTTTCTATTTTTTTGGACAGAAACGATAAGCAAATACACGCTTGATTATTTCTGAATAATGAAATGCAACAGTCTGCCTGATGTCTAGAAGCAGATATAGCTTGTGTACTACTGTATGTGTTGTATATGTATGTGCTCAGTGATTTCAGCACTGGACAGCTCCCTCACTGCAGTCCAACTCAGCTGAGCCGGTTTTACCCACAGACCTAGAGCTTGAGGAGACCCTTAATAACATGAATTAGCCATAGAAAAGCCTGAAAGTTAGTCAGAATGAAAAAAAACATTCAAGTTAAATAGAAATCAGTACTGAGGGTGTAACTCTGCCAGACACTGCAGCTTGACTTAACACAGTGTAGAGAGACGTCGTTAGAGCAATTTCGCTTGATGAGGAATCGCTGTGTCTGAGCTGGCGCTGCCGCAGCACAAAGGAAAGCCAGAAAGATCAAAGGCCTGACCTGTCATGCTCTCCGGCATGGAGCGAAAGCGCTAATGCGCTAAACTTTAGAGCAGAATGAGACGAGTCAGAGTGCCGTAATGCATTCTTCTTCTGCAGCTGCAGAAACCCATACAAGCATTAAATAATATTTTCATATTCTGTCATGATTTTCCCCCAATCACAATCACACACACACACACACACACACACACACACACACACACACACAAACCAAAAAACACAGAAACCTCAATAACTAAACTAAATATTAAAATGCTCAGTGTTGAGTGAGTCACTCTTTCCCTTTATTCCAGCTTCCATTCTTTTCAGGAGACTCACTTTCAGTTCCTCAAAGAATCTGCAGACACACCTCCAAAGTTCAGTCTTAGAAGCTGGTTGATGATTTTCTGAAGTAATCAAACACATTCAGTGGTGTTGAGGTCTGGACTCTGGGGTGGTCAGTCCATTGTTCAGCTTCTTTGTTTGATGTGTCCGTCTCCTTTTCTCAGTGAGGTTCTTCTTGACAGCTACACATCCTTTCAGACCCACAGCGCTGAGTCGTCTTCTCACAGTGGAAGGATGGACAGAAACACCTGTGGATGTTTTCAGATCTGAAGCAGCTTGATTTTCTCCTCTCTCTCAGAGATGAAAGCTTTAGGTGCTGTTTATCTGATGGGGGCAGTTTTAGCAATTCTGGTTTATATTTATATACATAAATATTCTGTGCAAAATATTAAGATGATTCTCTCACACACACACACACACACACAGACATACACACACACACACACACACAGACACACCGACACACAAACATACACAAATACACACAAATTCGTGCAAACGCTTAATGAGCATATCAAATCCACCTGGTTGCCTGAACATGAACTGACCTTTTTCTATAAAGGCTTTAACAGGGTCAGTGTTATACAACCTTATTTCCAAAAAAACTGTGCAAAATGTAAATAAAAACAAAATACACTGATGTGCAAATCATTTAAACCCTGTATTTCATTGAAAATAATACAAAGACAACAAATCAAATGTTGAAACTGAGAAATTTGTATTGTTTTCAAAAAATATTTGTACATTTTGAATTTGATGCCAACAAATGTTCCAAAAAAGTTAGGACAGGGGCAACAAAAGACTGGTAAAGTTATGTAAAGCTAAGAAAATACCTGGTGGTTAATTGGCAACAGGTCAGTAGCATGATTGGGTATAAAGAGCATCTCAGAGAGGCGGAGTCTTCAGAAGTTCACCACTCTGTAAAAAGACTGCCACCTTCTCTGGGCCTGAGCTCATTTAAAATGAACTGAGGGGAAGCGGAAAAGTGTCCTGTGGTCTGATGAATCAACATTTGATATTCTTTTTGGAAACCATGTATGGGTGATGTGCACGTCTGCGAAGGCACCATTAATGCTGAATGATATATACATGTTTTGGCAACATATGCTGCCATCCAGACAACGTCTTTTCCAGACAATGACAAACCACATTCTGCATGTATTACAGCAGCATTGCTCCGTATTAAAAGAGTCCGGGTGCTAAACTGACCTGCCTACAGTCCAGACCTGTCACCACTGAAAACATTTTGTGCATCATGAAATTAAAAATAGGAGAAAAGAGATCCAGCACTGTTGAGCAGCTGAAATTCTGTATCAAACAAAAACTGGAAAACATTTCATTTTCAGAGCTACAGCAGTGTCTCCTCAGTTCCCAAACACTTACAGTGTTGATAAAAGAAGAGGTGATGAAGCACAGTGGTAAACAGGCCCCCTGTCCCAACTTTTTGGGAACGTGTTGCTGGCATCAAATTCAAAATGGGCAAATATTTTTTCAAAAAACAATAGAATTTCTATTTTTCTATTTTTATTTACATTTTATTTACATTTGTCCCAACTTTTGGAAATGGGGTTGTATATTTGCTTAAATTTGAATACTGACCAAGAATACTACAGAATCTGGAATGTTTCTATATTTCTTCTTCATTTTACTTTTCTTTGTTTTAATTTTTTCTGTTTCTGTTGTTTAATTTCAGTTAACTTGAAAAAATAATACACACACACACACACACAAACACACACACACACCCACCCACACACACACACAAACACACACACACACACACACACACACACACACACACACACACGCACACACACGCACACACACACACACACACACTAGAGATGCATAGCCATACAACAAAATCACACACACACACCCCGGGGGTCTGTGCACATGTAGGCCACTGGCTGCTATTCCAGGTTATCGGGTTCATGTTGTGCTGCCTCCCCCTCCGCTGAGCTCAATTTGTGTCGCATGTTGTTGCTGTTTTCCTCCTCCTGAAAGAACGCGAATGCACTCCAAAGTCTAAAGTCTAATGTTCCAAATCCTAAATCCAGGCAAAGCGGGATAAGGCGGGAGAGGCTTGAATCTAAAAATAATAACACGGCAGCTGGCAAAGCCCAGGCAAATCCGCCTGTGTTAAAAATGCCCATCTCAATTATTGTGTTTAGGCTAAATCGCGATGATGGGGTTTGGCTGAGCAAAGCCTACCCCCTCCTCCCCCCACCTCACTCCATCCCCGTCTCTGCTGCCCCCCATTCCCTGCGGAGAATAAAAAATCCGTAATAATGCTGAGGGTATTTCATAAAGATATATTTGTTTTTTTCTTTGTTTTTTGGCCCAGAGGCCATCAGAAAGGCCCAGAGCAGAAGAGCAGTGTATACAGGGGGGGGCTCTGATGCCATCTGGATGTTGGAAAATACCACTAAAACTGTCAGAGCGATCAGCTCCGTGTGCTCAGGTAATCCACTGCATGCCTGTGTCTCTGTGTTATGCAGGATGCTTCGCTTTTATTACCAAAAAAACACAAAATGCATCATTTCTCTTGTCTATGCTCCTGTGACGCTGATGAGGAGCAGTACTTAAACAGGTGCCTAATGCGACACGCCATGATTGAAGTCTAAGGACATCCATGCCGCCGTCTTAAAGTCATTTCAACATGGAGGCTTTACCAACAAATGCATAATTTATGAAGCATGATGTGTTCTGTGCATGCTGATGCGGCTGCAGCAGAGAGGGGAAAAAACAAGTGCTGAAATCTGAACAGGGTTTTCTGGTGCTGCGTTTTCGGGTGTAGGGATTAAATTCTCCGGCAGAGGATTACATCAAAGCAGTGCGCAAATGTGCAGTGTTTCCCCTACTACTGAAATTAGTGAGCAGGTCACTGTTATAACCATACACTTCTAACCACACAGATAAACATTCACACTTATCTTTTCCTCAGCAACAGAAAAGCGACATTAGTATTTGATAATTTACTTTTACTTTGAAATTAACGACTGTGGAAAATGACTGCAGTCAACTTCAATGATTGTGATCATCTCAAATCATTTTAATCATGTCAAACAATTGCAAGTAGATGATTATGTAATTGTGACAGGCCAATGCTCACGTGTTAATCAGGCTTTTATAGCAGCCACTCAGGTAGTGTACAATACACTTTGTACCTCTTTGCTGAACGTGCTAGTATTGAGCTAGAAACACCACAAAAACAACATTCATGCTTTATAATGTAGTATACGGCACACAATCAAAACATACCATGGACTCGGGGCGCCGTATTGGAGAAGGATGATTCTAAGGGCCTGTGATTGACAGCGGTCATAAAAAATGTAGAACATTTGGTAATTTTTTCTCAATATTAAGCAACCATCATTAACCTTTCATAATTAATACAATATTCTATGTATTGCCCCCATCCTCCCTCTATTTACATGAACTGGTTTGGTTCTGCCCCCAAACCAGGTGCAAATGGTACCTGCGAGCAGTTAATTGTGAGTGAGAAGTGCCAGGGGAGCATCATATGTGATGTTTTTCATGGGGCCCAAAGTCCCTGGCAGTGCCCCCGCATGGACTATATTTCAGCTTGTAGACAGCAGTAGCCTAGGAGGCTAGGCTAGTGATAGTCATAGTGGTGTGGCTTACCTGTGCAGACTTCCTCATAGGTAGGGTTGGGGGTATAGCCTCCAGAGTAGCCCACCTGGGTGGAGTACACACCCTTCTGCCTCCAGAACTTCCGTTCTGCTCCCCAGAAACATCCCATACCTGCGGAATAAAGACCAAATATTTAGGTTAGATTAAGTTTGTCTGGCCATTTTACCCCTTTTTTGATGTTAGGCCTATCATGTAACTGATTTCACCGGGGGTGCGGGGGTGGGGGGGGTGGGGGGGCTGGTTAAGCATAATGCTTTTTAAACCACACACTATCACACATCATATCATATTAAATACCAGTTTAAAGATTAGCCAACACGATGAACATGCAGTGGAAACCAAGGATGTTTCAGTCACATTTCAAAAGAAAATACAAACGCAGGAGACGCTCGATCACCTCACTCTGTCTGTTGCATCTGAAGTGCTCTTTGTTTTCAAGGCAGCGCACATAAAGGAATGGCCAGTCTTTTGGGGTTGCCTAGCA
>NW_023494795.1:1772788-1825288 GCF_904425465.1 Colossoma macropomum
CTAGCAGATCATGAGGAGAATTTGCTGAATTTGACAAAATGTATATTGGATTTAAATCATATACTGCACCTTTAAATGTCTACTACAACCCAAAAACATTGCGACATTGCAC
Organism: Colossoma macropomum; assembly: GCF_904425465.1. Taxonomy (NCBI): domain Eukaryota; kingdom Metazoa; phylum Chordata; class Actinopteri; order Characiformes; family Serrasalmidae; genus Colossoma; species Colossoma macropomum. The sequence continues at coordinate 1,772,901 of NW_023494795.1, forward strand.
AAAATGTACATAAAAACAGAATGCAATGATGTGCAAATCATTTAAACACTGTATTTAATTGTTTTCTTGAAAAACAAATATAAAATATATTTTGAATTTGATGCCAGCAATGAGTTTCAATAAAGTTGGGACAGGGACAACAAAAGACTTGAAAGGTTGTGCAATGCTTAAAAAAACCCCTGGTGGTTAGCTGGCAACAGGTCAGAAAAAGAGCGTCTCAGAGAGGCGGAGTCTTTCAGAAGTAAAGATGAGGAGGGGTTCACCACTCTGTGAAAGACTGCACCATCAAATAGTGCAACAATTCAAGAATAACGTTTCTCAACAGAAAATAGTAAATAACTTCTGCCTTTTATCATCTACGCTACATAATATCATTAAAAGATTCAGAGAATCTGGATCTCAGTATTGACTAGTACTAGATAGCTCTGACCTTTGGGTGACACTGCATTAAAAACAGACATGATTCTGTAGTGGAAATCACTGAATGGGCTCAGAAACACTTCTGAAAATGACTGTCTATGAAAACAGGTAATCACTGCGTCCACAAATGTAAGTGAAAACACTAATAAACCACATATAAACAGGATCCAGAAATGCAGCAGCCTTTTTTGGGCCTGAGCTCCATTAATGCTAAATGACATAAACAGGTTTTTGAGCAACATATGCTGCCATCCAGACAACGTCTTTTTCAGGGAAGACCTTAATTATTTTACCACATTCTGCATGTATTACAGCAGCATTGCTCTGTTTTAAAAGAGTCCGGGTGCTAAACTGACCTGCCTGCAGTCCAGATCTGTCACCACTGAAAACATTTGCGCATTATGAAATTAAAAATATGACAAAGGAGACCCTGAACTGTGGAGCAGCTGAAATCCTGTATCAAACAAGAACAGGAAAACATTTCACTTTCTAAACTACAGCAGTGTCTCCTCAGTTCCCAAACGCTTACAGAGTGTTGTTAGAGAAGAGGTGATGAAGCACAGTGGTAAACAGGCCCCCGTCCCAACTTTTTTTAAATGTGCAGCTGACATCAAATTCAAAACGGTCATATATTTTTCTAAAAAATAATAATACAGTTTCTCAGTTTCACCATTTGAAATCCAGCTTTTTTGGAAACAGGGTTGTAAAGTTCACCTTAAATTTTTCCTAACCCTAAACTTGGACCTAATCCTAACCTTAACACTGTTGAGAAACAGTCAACTATAGTTAAGTTTTACCAGATAGTTTGTCAATAATTTTAACATCTATAGGTAATCTATTGGGGATATCCAAAGTGGGATCAAAGCATTTGATTAATATGTAGACATATAATAAAATTGATATTTTTTTCATAAAAATAAAGTGAGACTGAATGATTGCTTTCAACCAATGATACTTTAGCAATCTCTTGTAATTAATCTCCACTCCACCCATTTGGTTTTGCCTGCTTTGGGGATTTTTTCCTCTCTTTCTTTCAAGTACGGGGAGACTTATTATAATGCACCTCTACTTACCCCCAAAACACACAAGCATAAACATGCAAACACACACAGCTCACATACACTCCTGCATCAGAGCGCTTGGATCACTTACCAAACATTGCCATCTGCAATCCTTCTGGGAACGGCGGCACCATCCTGTTACCACTGACATGATGCTTAGCTGCAGGACAGACACAAAGAACAAAGGACAGGATGTTCTGTTACCTCAGTGCTTATTGAAGAGTTCTGTAATGTGTCCATAACTGGACTGAGGCCAGATCTCAAGTATTTTAGAGAACCAAGAAGAGAGGCACATGTAAGCTGTTACAGCTGGGATCAGATCATACGTCCTGCTCCTGCTGATGGGGAACTGGATGGTAGCAGTTCATCTGAATTATATACTTATTCAGTCCACATAGGTGACAAATTATACAGTGTACTTAGTGTATTCAGCAGTGCTGAGGGGCAGTAGCAGTATAACACAATGTCACAAGCAAACGCTCTGAAATGGTAGCTTTAGATAACAAAGAAAAACTGTCTACAGTTTAATGTTGATGTAATGGGAGTTCATCTCTTTTGCTCCCTCCATTATGAAATGTAAAATGTAAAAGGCACCTGCTGTTATTAGGTGGTATAAAAATATAAAAACTGAAAAAAGACTCTGTGACAGCATCATGTAATACGAGACATTTAAAGACGAGAAACCGCGTATTACTGAATCAGAAGGAAAAATGCATGAAAAGCGTTTTAAAATGTGGAGCGAGAGATACAGACAGAGAGTTAGGAGAGAGAGAAAAGTGCAAGAGCACATCTAAGACAAGGACAAACGCTGACCCACTTATACTGTCTATTCACCCACATGTGTTGCCAAGCAGCTGCAAACAGTCCAATCAACTGACAGTGGTGATAAGGGGACTTGGGGCAAACCACCTGGCTGAAATAATGTGCATTAATATGGCGCCTGTACAGGCATCGCTGTTACAGATGGGCTGAGGTGGCGGAGGGCGTTCGGATGGATTAGAATAAATCGAGGCTGCTGAGTTCAACATCTGGGCACAGACAAGCGGCTCTTGCCAAGAACATGCATGAGTGCGTCGCCATGGCAGCTAGGCATGCCGACACAGCCAGCTGACTGCCAAGCAATTTGCAGCTCCTCCACACAGCGACACATCCATGGCAGCACATTCTTGGACACACAAAGTGCAGCGGGTTTAAAGGCATGATAGCCCAGCGTCCATGTAAAGGAAGAAGTTTTGCTTAACTGTCTTGTCTGAGTCACATCTATTTGACAAGCTAATAATATTCCTGCCGAGGATGGAGCAAACTGTGAACCCCCTACATAGGGAGACATTACACGCCCTTGGTGACTCTTTACCTCATCGTTTGATATTCATATCTCACGAGCCTGGGCCACAATATGCCATATTATTCATGCAACAGCAGCTGTATCCAAGGTCAGGCACATGTTTGATAAAAAGATCCTTGAGTCCAGGCTGTGTTACATTCAGCAGTAACTAAATTGCCAGTAAAGCAGTGTGAGGCCGTCCTCACGGCTTTGTCTCGATTAAACCTCTCCATTTTAGAATTGAAATGGCACTCAAACAATGCAGCGAACTGGGAGCCTTTCCGTGGAGGCCAGCGCTGGTCTAATTTAATCTGTGTAAGTGGGCCGAGGAGAAAGCATTAGAACAGACTTCATTAAATCACTTTTACATCCCCACTGTCAGCCCTGATGCCTCACATTCTACACAGCCCCACATGGGCAGCTCAGAGCCTATCGTGAAATTTCCTCCCTTGGTAATGTTTTTTTTCCGCCTTTGACTTACGCAAGTGTCTGGCTAGGCCTTTCCTACTTTGTAATGCTCCATCGCGCTCTAATGCTGCATTATTAACTCATTGGGCTCTTACTCATACTCGACACTGTGACTTAAGGCCCAAGTTGTGTTGCTCGGGCCTGGGCCAAGTCGAGCAGGCGAGCGGGCAGAGGCTATTTTATTGATCTGCAGTGCGTCAGCCCCTAGACAGTAACACACAGGGCCTAGACAGGCAGGAGCGGGCAGCACGGACTGCACGTCAGCCTTCCAGTGTAAGTGAAGCAACCTGGCTGCTTCCCAGGGTGAGCTAGAGAGCATTCCATTACCCTCTCACCATGCTCCTTCTCTCTAATGGCTCGCACTAGCTGCAGTCGAACCTCTCTGGCCAGCGCTTTAGGCAACAGTCACACCTCAACCCATCCCATCCCATCAAACCCTCGGCACTTAGCCCTTTCAGGCACACTGCGCGCTCTCTAGGTCTGGACTAACACACGGGCTGGGAGGCTGCCTGAATCACTGAGAATGGAATTTTCAGCAAGCAGAAAAAGGGAAGATAGTATAGAGCTACGCAGTGTTGCAGTGCACGTCTGCATAGAGAGGCTGCAACACGTGTGCAGTTTCACTGAGGGGTATTTCTGGCGGTGCCTATTGTACACTTTCACCCTCACGGATATAAAGGGAAACTGATCAAAAACCCAGGTGGTCAATACTGAATCTGATAATCCATATACATATAACTCCTCCTCCAGGAATTTGTGATCTTGTGTTTGCAAGATTTCACGCAAAACTCCTTGTGGTGTTTGTCAGAGTTCGCAATTTTGTCCAATCAGCATATTATTTCCACACTAAACATGTAATTCTGTAAAGTGCTTTTAAAATGAAGTGTGCAGACTGAGTGTCTGATATCTCAGCTAAACTGACCACACCTACCGTGATTTTGTCACTCTGACTGCACATCTGTGTGAATGTTCTTTCGTGTCTTTTGTGAGCAGTTATGAGCTCCGTGACTGTTCCTTTAGTAGAAACTCAGATGCTGCACAGTTTTGTTTAATGTAATCCAAATAAACTGCTAAGTTTATTCCTTAGATTACCTGAATATTCCTAAGTAAGAACATGTTCAGTGGGCAGAGTGTACATGTGGATGACCTACCACTTTGTTGTTGTAGCCAATTTGCCATCATGATGTAAAATATTTTCAATTTTAATGCTTTTTTGACACTTTAAAGCAGTTTTATACATTTTTATATCCGGTTTATTGCTTCACATGTTGTTGGTTCTCAAAGGTAGATTTAATTTCTTATTTGTTTTGAATAAAACAAACGAGGCTACAGTTAAAAGAAGTTAAATAAATATCTCATCATCTTCACAAATTACTACATCCCAGACTTAGAATATCGTCAGAAATTTGAGGAATATGGTGCTGCAAAATCAAGCATTTTAGTCAGCAATCACAAAAAACTTTCTGTATACATCATTTTTATTTTTCCGTGCTTTTTTCATTTCCCAAACCCCATTTTAAAAGTTTTGAAAACATTTATCAACACTTTCATATGTTGGATGCATTTTTCAACATTCACACACAATACACTAAAATTAATTGCATGCTACATTTAAATGACACTGTGACCTTCAAAAAAAGCTAGTCATATTAATCACGTTACATAGTCTGTTTGATTGCACTTTTCACCCATAGCTGAACGATTAAATTAATTATTAAATGATGTATTATTCATTACGCAGTGCTCCAAATTAAATATCTACTTGCATCCACACACCAGGATTCAAGGACCTTTACAGACAATGTTATCGAAACAGGCTGTATGTTTACCTTTAATTTTCACATAGCTTTTATGCACCTTTCGAGGCTACTAGTCTGTAAACGTGTTTACTTGTGAACTGCTCATTATATCCAACTGCAGGGGAACCAGGAGAGATCAGAGCGAGGATGATGGGGAAGCGGTGCAGAGTCCTCAGTGCTTTACTGCGGTAGGTGGAAAAGAACAACGGCACTGAGTCCCTTTCTTCTGCCGTGCCTAATGCCCACCTACCACATCCCTCCACTTTCATTATCTTTAAACAGAGCCAGTAATTGCCGCCTTTCGGGAACAACACAGCCATATTCATTAAAGGTTGGACACCCCCCACCGTCAGATAAACAATCTAAATGTAAATGTCAGCAGGCAAAGACAATGAGTCGCGACAGAATATTAATGGCTCAAATTGGTTCACCACACGTTTGGCTCTAGGCGTGAGACATCAAGGCTTAGACACAGTATCAAGGGGGAAACACACAAGGGTAACCCAACTGCCCACTGTCTGCATCCACGGCCACATACAACACCCTCCCTGCCATCCAGGTTTCTGCTCAGCTTTAGTTCTACAGTCACTGATATCCTTATCATATGCATAATGCAGCTTTCTGACCACAGCAGTCTGACCGACTCCTTTACTGGACATGATCTGCAATGGGACTTTCTTTTATTATTTCAACAAAACTTTCAAAACTGGCATTTATTAACATTTGAGGAATTCTCACACAAACACAATACAGTGTGAATCTTTATCTCATCGCATTATTCTCTTCCGTCATTATTTCCATTATGGAAGTCATTATCATCATTTTGACCATTATCACTATAGTCACAAAAAAACAACCATTTCAATTACTGACCAAAAAGTCACTGAATTTACATTGTTTGTAACCACATATATTCATTCATTTACTAATTAGCTTTACATAAAAACAAAGGAATGAACTTTGAAGAATGGAGAATCCATCTTACTGGCCACGGACACGAGGAAGAACACAGAGTAAAAGCACAACAAACAAAGAGTGTTTTCCTTTCCTCCAGCTTATTAGCACCACATTTGTATTTGGTTCCAGTATATTTGACAAATAAATTATAATGATAATAATAATAATCAACAAAATTAGTAGTAATAATTAATTCATCAATCTGAAATTTATCAAAAGGCAGGTGGATTCAGATGTGCTACTGTGTTGTACAACATGGGTTCCCAATATCATGAACAGTCCATCATGGCTGCAGCTTCAACCAAGCGATGGATTATCTACACGAGCGAGAGAGGAGTAAACAGTATGTTCAGTCTTCTGAGGCAATGCAGCCCCTTGTCTCTGTGCTCTGACTGAGTTGAGGATGACTAACTAGCTTGCCTGGGAGCCCACATTGGAGCGCCAAAAAATCTGTCAGAATAATGAGGCGAATCACGGCCGAGTCCTTATCCGCACTGGCATTTACGTTCTCTGCCCGCCACTGCGGTTCCCCCTCACCACTCCACTGGTTAGTGCTGCTCTATTTCAGGCCAGTGTGGCATTAAGTTCACTGCTCCATTAAGCATAAAGAAAAGCTTGTACTCGAGCTGCAACGACCATCAGATGAAAAGATGAACACGTATTCAAGTCACTAAATTTTGTCCAAGAGAAAAGAGGAGTTCAGAGCTTTTGTGGTTGGGGCATAAACTCAAAGGATAGAGATAAAGAGACAGCAGCCTATAATCCGGGTGTCCAGCATTCAGACCCTTCTCACTTTTGGGTGTTTTACTCCACATGTTCAAAAACAAGAACTGACACAAACAGAAACCAAACAAGCTTTGGTTCTAGCTAAAGTTCATTTTCAAGCTGCTTGAGATACAGTCAGAACCATCACACTAACTTTTAACTAAAGTGGCTAATTACCTACCTTGATTGCTATTTAGCTTAACTTAGCTACACTCGGCTGCACTGATATGAAACTATATACTGTACTATTCACTCACACACAAAAATGTCTACATTTACATAAACTCAGAGCTCAGCAAAGTATGAGAGTGAACTGACGCATTAGCTATCTTGTCTAGCATAGCTAGTTAACAATAACAATAGTTAACAGTAGTTGTGCTGATGTGAAATAATGCTGTAATTTTTTGTGCTCACTCACACAACTAACTACAATTACGATCATGTTTAGAATCAAACAGCTTATATTTTCTCTGTTAATTGTGAAAACATTCATTCAAGAATAGCACAAATGCTAATATGCTAGTGGTAGCTTGCAAGCTTTTGTCATCCTAATATAGTCAAAGGAACCATTTTAAAAACTGCAAACAACATCAACATTACAGTTTACATTCAGGTGGATGCTCAAGTTCCATTAAGTTCTGTTGTACCAATCTAGAACGGTCAGCCCCACAACCACAAAACTGGACCATGGGTCGATGGAAGAAGCACAGCTTCAGTTTTTTGCGGTGCCAAATGGTATAAAGAACCCTTAGACAGCCAGCATTCCACAGAGTGTGGTTCTAACACTTGTACAACAAGACTGGAACTACATAATCTACAGTGTGCAGGACAGAAACAATGTGCCTACACTTTACTAAACCCTACCGGTCTGTACAGAGTGGACAGTCATGGTCTAAACTATGAGAAGGGCGGAGCTTTATGGAGCAATAAAGGCGGCACGGTTAGTTCATTTTAAACAGATGCTTTTAGATTAGGAATTCACAAAAAGTGAGAATTAAACCCTGTTTTTACTTTATTTCAACTCGCAGACAGATTCAGTTAAAATGCAAACGGCAGAACCAATAACAGAAAACTGAAAATAAACATCGGATAAAATGGGGGGGGGGCGGGTCGCCTCCCCTCATGGCTCTACCCAACACGCCAATGGGATGCAGGATACAGGAGATGCTGCCATGGACCTGTCCGTCTCTGCTGACTGTTCAGTTTTAGAAATCCCTTGTTGGACGACTGCCAAGCCAGACAGCCTCCGCTGGTGTTTCTGCAGGAACAGCACCGTTACATCAGCGCAGCATTCATGTCACAGTTACTGTCCAGGTTACAAACATCTGAGCAGGATGTATTAAACTAATGCAGCACTTCAGTCTTAAAAATTAAGATGTCAAAAAAGGTTCTTTGCACAATGACACAGAAGAACCACTTTTGGTTCCTAAAAAAAAAATCTCCATTTTGCATAATTAATGTCAAAAGCATGAGATGGGTGCGTGTGAAGAACCTATTTTAGATTAAATAACCTCCTCATAATGTAAAGGATCTAGAAAGAGCTCATAAACTGATATACAACCTTTACATTAAAAGGTTCTTCACACTCACAAATCTCTCTCAAGCATAGTTCTTTAGAGAGCCAAAAGTACCATTAGAAACCATTATCTGTTGGTTCCTGATTGTTTTGTAATGTGTTTTGGTTTTTTAATGGGTTGATATCACAGTGTAAAGGATCCTAATGGTTAAACAGCCAATAATAATAAAGTAAACAGCAGCTTGTAGAACAAACTAGGAATCTAGATTCAGTTCAGATTAGCGTCTCACCCAGTTTCCTGACTGCCCTGCTAGCTTTGTGTGGGACTTTCACTGTTAACCAGTTGAAAGACCAGCAGACGCCCGTCTGAGATTACAGAGATTAAATGGTGATTTTTTCTCATTTCCACCAAATATCACAATTCATTGTTAGTTAAGCTGAGATTCTCTGGTTTCTGATTATTCTATTGTTACACAGTCAAAATGGTTTTAAAATCTTGCCAATTCCATTTTCACATGTACTAAAAAAACTAATACACTGTAATGTGGTTATAAAGCAGCCCATGAGTTTCATAGAGCCATTTTTGTTAGCACTGGTGAGTGTTTTGGACCGTAGTGTCAAAAATTAATTTCATATCATGTCCAGAAACTTCAGGGAAAGTTTATAATAGCTAATAAATTGCTACTGCGAGTATCATCGTTTACACGCTGCATGTGGTCTGCAAAGATCTGCGATGGATTGCTCGACACAGGTCTGTCTAAGAAAGCACTGCTGATAACTATTCCAATAGCTGATTAACTTCTATCATAGCTCCTGCTTTTCTCTTCCAGGAGGAACGCGGAGCTGATGTGCCAGGTCAGCTGAAAAAGGTCCAGAGGAAGTTAGCCACACCAATCACAAACGGCCCAGACCCAGGCTTTGCATGGGGGCCAAGACGATTGATTATTCTGCAGTGACTTTGATGGAGGGAGGAAAACGTGGTCAAACACCCAACAACTCTCTGGCCAGCGTCCCAAAAGCAGTACTGCTTTTTTTCCAGCTTTGACTGCCAGCAAGCAGTCAATAACATTTTGCTGCTGGGAGTGAAAAAAAGAACAGCAGAAACAATTCTTTGATGGGTATTATTGTCTGAAGCTTAACTTGTGACAGTTTAACTCAAAGGCTTAAAGAAGAAGAGGCCACAAAATCGTTTCACTTGGAAGCAGGGGGGTGGGGTTTGGGAAAAGTGCCGGAGAGAGGGAGCACGGTCAAAGCTTAGAAAGAGCGACTTCAAAGATTTACTCTTAAGGAAGTGAAGGAGGTACAGATCGAAAGTGGAGAGAGAGAGAGGGAGATGAGTGCGGAGAGGGAAAAAATAGGCCAGGCTCGCTGCAGCACTCAGCGCTTTTGTCTTCCTCCTTCTCTTTCAGAGGCTGTTCTGGGGTAAAAAGGGTGTGTAAAAGGCGATTGGGAGAAGGATCAGGCCGGCCCAGCGCCGTGTGCACCGGCCGATATGCTATCTCGCCTCTGCACCCCTTTTTTCCTCCCTCGCAGTTCCCTTCCTCCATGCTTGCAGATTAGCAAGGCCCATGAGGCCTCGGAGTCACAGTGTTCGGACAGCCAGCAGACAGGCTGAGGGAGTGGAGAAGCTAGCTGATACTCTCCCCTCCCCCTCTTCATCTCCTCTACCTCCTCCACCTCCCCTCCTCCTCACTCAGGCTGCATCTATCCGGACTGACAGTGATGAATGAGCGTGCGCGGCTAACGTCTGGCAGGGACTGATTGGAGCGGCCTCCCTCCCTCTTTAATAACAGACCCTGCGGCCGTCATCAGCCGCATCATTTCTTCCCCGTGATCGTTAGCGCCATTACGGCTATTGTGAGCCATAATAGCAATTATCTTAGCCGAGCGCGTGCTCTCCGGCACCGAGAGGCGACCGCGGCGCTTTTCAAAGTGCCGTGCCGGAGCCTCGTGAGGAGCAAACACAAACAGCAGGTAAACGCTAAGAGAAATAAGCCAAAATTAGCTTAGCCTCAGGCACTTCTTCTTTTCCGAGGCTTTGCCAGCAGGTCTGTATTTAAGAAAATGCATGGTGTGAGGTTCACAGAGTTCCTGACAACAGCTCATGATGGAGACACGTTCCTTCTCAACCCTCACGGGAAGTAAAGTTTGCGTGTGCTGCAGCTACCGGGCACGACGGCACGAGTAAAATGGCTGCCATGCTAAAAATCCCTGTGGAGGCATTCTGCGCTAAGCTGAGCCTGCTTACCTTCATTTGCCTCTGTGCGCATGAGAGTGGCACAGATAGGCACTTGATCTCTCCGAGCTGCACACGGAGTGGGTGGTATTTGATGCTGCTGGAGCGGCAGCGTCTCAGTTCTCCAACATGCACACAGACGCACACCGACACTTCCCCGAACCATCACTATGATTCACGTAGTCACATCAAAGCCAAAGGCCCAAATTAGGCAGAGACAGGCAAGAGCTCCTTGCACCGCATCAATAATACGCCCAACACCAGCCCACTAACAGCAACGACACCGAGAGTGAAAAAACTCGCGTGAAGCCCCAACTGGGTGACAGCAGATAGAAACCCAGACTAAACGAGAACAGAGAAAGACCTGCAGCCACCGGAACATCCACTCAGGCCTTGGTAGTGTGAATTTAATACCTCAAGCTTGCCTCACAACATGTATGGTACCATTTTGTTTCCTTTCAACTAAATTGCAATGCTTTGTTTAATACAGGCCCAGAACGCTCAGCAGGCATCTACTGTGAACACATAAGACATACATGAGCGATGTGAGACAGATTAAACATAATAAAGGGATCTACTAGTCAGAGGAAGGCAACATTTACCAAAACCTCTATTTAGAGCCAAAGCAAGAAAGGTGCTGCACTTCCTGACTGACAGTTGTTCTTTGAGTGTCTGTTTCTGCCAGTCTTTTCTAATCCTTGTCATAGTGGCTTTCTTTATTCTGGCATTTTTGTATTTTATCGTTTTTCTTCTATACACAGTGCATCAAACACCATGAGCGTGAAGAGCTTTAAAGCAAAAAGCATCGTACCCGCCTTCAGCTAGCGCAAAGGAAAAAACAAGAGGCAGCACACACTGACTGCAAGGACAGATACACACACATCCACAGATACAGCAGATGCCACTGAATACCGTGGAAGAACTTAATTAATTGTGCAGGATTAAAATGCCCTCTCTGGAAAGCCAGGCCCCCACCCAAACAAATCTCCTAGAGAAGACAGCAGAGCGGACTACAGGCCGATTAACCCAGGCAGCTAGCAGTGGTGCTTCATATGGACCAGCAATGGTGTCTGGACCTGTAGGAGGATTACAGTCATTATCAGACAATGGCTCAGACGCATGCAGAAGCGCACACATACACCAGTCACGCAGTACCAAAGTAAATCCCGGAGCCCACCCGAGAGCTTTATAGTAACCCCCTCGTCTTCCACTGTGATTAACTGTTGCTAATGGAGATGGCAAACTATGTAGAGTGCCACCATTATTCATTCATATGCAGAGTGAAATCAATTAAGAAAAACATCCAGTAAGCCTCTCCTCCTTTCTGTCTGAGCCGGGCGCATGCTCTCAGTGTGTAGATAAACAAAACATGCTCCAAATGTTGCTAAAAGGCCTGCTAATTGCGAACGGAAGCAGCAGTCATACGGATAAACGGTAGCGGCGACATCGTGCTGATGTACCCGAGCCATTTAAAGACACCCCTCTTAAAAGGTGCTGTGTAGCCACTCACACCAAGCATCCGAACAGACAGGGCTCTCCGGTGCCAGGCACGATTGATTCCTCTGCAGGGGTTGTGAGAATGTGGTCAAACACTTGAAAAGGCCCTGGGCAGGGGCCAGTGCTCAGAAGACTCTGCTGCTATCGCCAGCACTTGGCTGAGTAACTAGTCCCGTAATCTCCACTCCAGCCATCATGAGCTCCTCACTGACGTCAGGAAGCAAAGTAGTCTCGGTTAGACTGAGGCAGAAATCTGATCCAGGCTTTGACACATCTTCAGTAGGGCTGCAAAAAATATTCCACATTATTCACTAAATTCAATATTAATTTGAATAACCGACATGTTCACTACTTTTATGAATCCAGGCACTTCAAGCCAAAAACTAGCTTCTCACCATTACACACAGCTGCCAGCTCAGCACACTGGACTGGGCTGCCTGTGATTTGGCAGAGCTTGCAGGCGACATTATGATGTGAAATTATGATTATGATTATGAACTGGAAATTTCACTACCTAACTAGAGGCTCTCAGTTGTGTTTATTACAGAGAATATACATGAGCATGCTGGGTAGCTGGTTGTTGGAAAATTATTCACGTCTTCTTGTATGAAGTGGTTTTAAGCATCTTAAAAATCCTCATCACAAACTCATTCACTCATAAGAATTTACCAAAATGATGTTTTCATTTTCAAGACGATGGTTAAAAAGGAAAGGCTCTCCGCCGCCGCTCACCGCCAGTTTGGATAAGATCAGCATTTTAATGCAATGTGCTATAAAATTATTATTAAACAATGTTATTTTCATCATCTTGCAGCATTTCTATTAAGTTTTATTAAAAAGCTAAACAAATAAATACAACAATAATAATAATAATAATAATAATAATAATAAAGCCAATAAGAATAAAAATGACTTTTTGTTTACAGTTATTAAAATGAAATGTGTTTTCTTACTATTATAGAATATTAAAATATTTGAACTGTATATATCTGACAGTAATCTTTAGTGATGCACACTGTGAATAACACTGGCAGCATTTGTCAGACTCTCTTATCCAGAGCAGCTTAAGGTTTACTCATGTTCCTCTTACTGTACTCTGCTACAGGAGGGCAGCGGTGTTACGCAGTACGCTCTGCCCACAGCCACTGATTTTTAAATGGGGCTCCCGGAGTTTTGCTGGTACATTCTGTTATTTTCTATCTGTACAGAAATCTGAAAAAATAAGAAGTGGCAAAAATATATATTAACATCGATTCACCCCTCAAAAAACTCATCAATACAAAAATGAAAGCTACTGTTCACAGTAAACAACTCATGCATTAAAGTACACTTATCACATCTGCCCTCATTAAAATTATAGAATTTGAGTATCATATAATAAGAGCGATTGGAAAAAACAGATATTACTATTCCACATTTTATAATAGTAATGATAAGTAACATAAAACGTAAATATAAATGTCTTGATAAGACAATGTTCATAAACAGGTGTGTGCAAAAGTTTGGGCGACCTGGTCAAATGATGTGTTCAGTTGATCTTCTAAGTGCTAAAATGGACACACCCTCTACAGAGAGCACTCCTGCACACTTTACTGCACAATTACAAATATGCTCTGTGCACAAGTTATGGTTTGTTTTATGCTTTGTTTTTCCAACATGTTAAACCCAGAAAATAAATACAAATTTTGCACTAAAATATGCAGAAAATGCCATATTTACGTTTTTTCCCTGTAGAGCACATCAGACTTGTGTAAACGGTATAAAAACAGGACTAGCACTGATTCAGACACAGACACATATCCATTTTCTAGACCTTGACTTATTGGCTGCTCGTGTCCCTCAAACACTAAACGAGTGTTTACCCACAAAGTGGGTTCAGGCAAAGGGTAAAATGTGTTGATGAGAAAAGTCTCGGCATGAAAGCCCAAACACATGAACATTCACTGCTGACATAAATGTGATTTTTTAAGGTTATAGTACTGGAGATCATCCAAAGGTAACATCAGTGAGGACCTCATCACACGATTACAGCAAACGAGATTAAACATTAGCACTACAGCCAAAGCACCGCCATTTCTGTCTATGACATTCATATATCTCTCCTTTCACTCTGTAAAAAAGAAGTATGATTTCATAACCAATCGCAAAACCCCGTCAAAGAAAACTCTACTGCTCGCCTCACGCTGTAATTCACCCAGGAAAGAGTTTGTCCCAACAGGTAAGGAGAGATCTATGAAATGTTTGAGGATGGAGATGGAGGATGGGGTCACTCTACTTCCCGCAGAGTCTGAAGTAGAAAGGCCAGTTTGCCCACCATGGAGGACTCCTGTCCAGCCTGACAGAGGACCCCAAAGCTGTTTTCCTCTAAATCCAATTTAGAAAACCAGCAGGAGCCTAAAAAGCCTGGCGTCTAATGTCCTTTCTGTTTTTACTCAAGGCCAAAGGTCAGTTCACTCGTGTGGCGCTTGACTTGCTCTTTCTTCTGTTGTCCATTTGAGCGAGTCCTGCAAATCTGTGTCACTGCTTGTTTACTCAACACTGATAAAGTCTGTAAGAAATGTGGCAGTATGAGAATGATCTTGAAAGTATGGTGGCTCAGGAAGTCTCTACAAATCAACTGACCCTCTGAGGTGCATCAAAATGGACAGATTAGAACAGACAGTGGAGTTGAAAAGTCTGGAATTACGTGTCATATTAATAATTGCTGTTATTTTATATTTTACTTAATTTATACTAAAATACTATAAGACACAATAAAGTAATTCAAAATGTTTTATTAAATTTTTGGAAAACCAAGACATAATAAGATTTATTATCATACAGGGTGATTCAAAAAGATTCATCTGATTTCAAAGCGCCACATTTTTCCAACCGTGAGGCGCCGAGGAACCAATGACAATCCAATTGAAAGAGGGGGTCTTAGAGTTTCTGACTGTCAGTGGAAGATGGCTCCTTCAGTCTGAGAGGAGATGAGACCCCTGAGCAGAAAGCGTTCTGCGTTCTCCACTTCAATAAGAGTGAATCCGTCATAACTGTGCAGTGTGATTTTCGTGGGCAGTGAAGCTCCAACAGCTCAGAGCGTTCGGCGTTGGTTCTACAACACTGGATGATCTCCGAAATCGCACTGAAAGAGCCGTGAGTGCAGCGACACCCGACACGCTCAATCCAGTATGGGATGAGTTTGACTATGGTGTTGATGTTGTCTGTACAGCTGGAGGAGGTTCAGACTGAGACCTTGTACAATTACATAATAAACTTTATGCTCATTTAAACCATTTACAGTTCACTGCACTGATCTGTAATGATTTACAGGTGAAAAACTATTTTGAAATCGGATAAATCTTTTTGAATCACCCTGTATAATAAACAGGGATGCACTGATATGGGAATTTTAGGCTGATATTCGATATTTTTCATGTAGGTATCTGCTGATAGAGAAGCCAATACATCAACATGTACAAATTGTAGCTATTGGGACAAAATCCACCTGAATTATCACTAAGAAGAAATGAAACATCAATTTGTAGAGGGTGACACAAGCAGGGAAATGTATACTTTTGTTGTCTTTGTTGGGAGCAAAACAAGTTAATCAATAAGGATTTAGAGAATACAGAAATCCTCTAAAATAAAAGGGTAACAATAAATCATAAGGTTGTAAATGACACAAGTGCCATGTGCCAAACTCCCTCCTTCTTCTTGTCATGTAAATAAAGTATCGTTACTCCATCTGGGTCTTGATGACGGCTGACAGGCCATTCATCAGCTTGACCCTACAGAGGAGCACTCAGTGTCTATTGTTCCGCACCACATTTGACTGACAGCCACGTTGAGTGACAGGTGAGACACACCAATGACGGATGAGCAGCAGGAGTTCAGAGCTTCTCTGGTCAAGGGTACTTCCCGCTCCCTCGGGCGTTGCCCTTTGGCTGGCCCTGTAATCTGGGGGGGTTCCGTACCAAGCCAAACCAAATCAATGCACATGGAGGGCCATTACGAACTGCACCAAGGGGAGAACATAAGAGGCCTGGTGCAAACTGCCTTCTGGGGGCACTCTTAACAAAAGGGGGAAACATGAAGTGTGTGCAGAGAGGGGGTGGGATTCTTGCTCTCTAGCACGGTCCTTGACAATACTGTGGCCCTGAGCCGGGGCAATTAGCCATCTAGAAAGCCGAGATATATCTCCCAGATTCTCCAAAGACACGAGTCCTATTCAATCTGCTCCACACGCCACTAAGCTTTTGTGCTTTGCCGTGGGGTAGATGCTTTGTGAAAAGGGTGGCCTGGTACATTTGTCTAGGTACATTGTCTGGACCTAACCAAGCCTCATGAAAAGAGAGGCATGTAAGGAACGTTCGATTGATGTTGCTGCCTTTGGCTTCTTCATGGTTCCTCGATTAAAGCACTTACTGTACAAGCCTTTAAGATGGAAACGTCCTTGAGCGCTTGGCTTACCAAAAAATAAAAAAATCCTGATAAACAAAGCCGAGGCTGAAACAATGAAGAGTCTTTACTCTTCTGCTTTTACAAGCTCTTTGTTTGATGCTGCCTTGTGTCATTTGGTAATAAAACGTGCACCAAGGCTGCCACAGCGAATGTGTAAGGAATAAAAGTCGAGCTCACGATGAAAAAAAAAATCCTTCATACACCGAAAAGCTGAACCTTCTCAGATAAACAGAGTGGAGCATCAAAACACCCACAATTTCATACAAACACTTCAAGTGAAGCTCAATGGAAACAACAAACAGGGGCCTTCAAAGGCAGATTCCTCCATACTGACTCTCAACCTCAGTTGTTTACATCCTCATTTTCGAAAAGGTTCTACTTGAAATCACAAGTGGCATCTTAAACAGGCCTAAACTTCCACTAAAGAGAGGAAAAGATTAAAGCGTTATGCTGCCATATCCATTCTTCAGATAAAACGCTTCCATCTGGAACATCCTGTTTCTCGAGATACTGTGTGGACGACGCAACATTCACGAAATACGTGCACTAGTAGATGCTGATAGATGCTAAGGTAAGTGTAAAGCAGCATCTGGTAGAGTTTTAAATGATGTCTCACATTATCTGTTCAGAATACGCTGCCATTCAAAAGTTTGGAATTGCTACTCACCAAAAACTGTTTTCAGATTATTCAATATGTATTCAATATTTAAAGAATGCTGTGGACAAGAAGTTATTAAATGATAAATAATATCTATTCACATTATATTTTTTGTCATTATCTGCCTTGAGACTTGATCTCCACTTTCAAAATATGACCAAATTTGAATATTCATTCTTTTATTAATTTAATGTTCTTCAGCTTCCGTCATCATTTGATCATTTAAAGTTTATTTCTTACGTACATGTTCCTGGTGTCCTACTAATTTACTGAAACCTCTGAAGATGCACAGCACTGCATATTAGAATGATTTTATACACAGATCTGCAACCAAATTGGTTTTACTTTATTCAGAACACTGATTACAAACTCCTGAGCAGCGATTCCAAACTTCTCCCGATATGGTGTTCTGTATTATATTAAAGCAATAAGCCACTTGAGGCCGTGGGTTACTGTGATTTTATCATGGGGAAGGGTGAAACTCCCTTCCCCATCATAACCAACATAAAATATATTAAAATACACAGTGTTTTAGATAATTATTTACATTATTATTAATAATAATCAAAATAAACAAAGTATTTCACTGAGAAATGTAGTTCCTTCAGAGTACAGTATCGTTGCTAAGCAACCATGGACCGCTGAACAAGAACATTCAGTTGCCAGTCATCGTAAACTGCAGACATTTCAAGATTTTTGAAAACTTTTCTCCTATAACAGTGAACATATGATCACAGCACTGTTTAATGTAAATACTTTCAGTTCATAGTAATTTTATGTCACCAAATCACCACCGAGAGTCTCTGCCAGTCTGATGATGCCACTTTTCTCACGCTGGGGCTGAATCTCAAACGGCTCCCTGCTCCCTACATAGTGCACTACGTGTGAATTTAGATAATGACTCCTGCAGCCCAACAGAGCAAAATATCACTAAAAATGGTGATTTGGGACTCAGACACATTCAGACTCGACATGCAGTGCAGTTCACTGTCTGACAGCAGAAGCTAGAATTTATAAATTTAATGTTACACAGCACATTATTTAGGTAGGGAGTCCGGAGCCGTTTGGGATTCAGTCTGGGTTTGACGCGACTTCTGACTGAAACACGGGACATTTGAAGTGTGTAAAACATTCAAGTGACATTCTTTAGACTTTCCTACTGCCGTTTTACAGTAAATCATACCGAAAGTACTTTAATTCAAGCCTGTGATATTAACGATGGAGCTGTTTAGGCTGTAAACTTTTTTAGCTTGTTGGCTAGCTGACCAGCCTAGTTCTAGATAAGAACATAAGTTGTCAGCCTCTCAGTTTAAACAAAAACGGGTTCTTACTTCATCACTACACTCGGTGCTCCATGCGAGCAGCATTAGAGTCAAAGATTAATCCATTAACAGCAGAAGGGTTTTTAATGCCGTGGCGCAGTGATACAGAGTTCAGTCGCTGTGAGGCGGTCAGAGCCGCGGTATATCATGGATTTTACAATGGCTTCGAATGCAGCTCAGCCAATCAGATTTTAGGACCGGAGCTATCTGTTTTATGATGGCGTATAAACTGTCTATTATATTGGAATGATAACAGACATGGATTACCACACCTAGAAAAACATCTCGCCAGGGGCCAGTGATCTTTACAGAAATACAGTGGCCCCAAAAGCATGGACACTTAACACTTTAAACAAAATGAGATTTATTTCAAAGAAAAACAACCTTTAGCTCAACTCCAAATGGACGGTAGTGTCTAGTGTCATAACTGAACCATAATCCACTGAAATTATATTCTCTAAGATGTACTGACTCCACACATCCCGTCTCGTCTCCAGGATTTTATTTTATTGTTTTTTTTCACCTACACTGTTTGTACCTTGATAAACAAAAAATGTACCTGCAAAGAGCCTTTAGTTCTAACAGTGCACCTTTCCAAAGAACATTTCAACAGTCTTGGAATGATCTGTTTTGGTTTGAGATTTTGTTTGTGTCTAAATACTTTTGGGTGCCACTGAAGATAGAGAAATTGGTAGGTAGACAGATACATAAAGAAAGCACATACATACATACATGCATGGATTTGTATGTATGTCCTTCCTCATTGGGACTGATTGTCACTCTGGCCTGTAGTGAAATGATGAAGACCGAATGTCCGTGACTGGGCAGCGCCATCACTGTGCTTGCGCTGCACGTTAAAAGCTGAAGAGGAAAAAAAATCTGGTTCCAGGCCTGAAATGAATGAGTGTTGGGCTCCGCCCAGCAATCAGGAGCTCAATAAGTAATAACCGTTCACCTTGGCTAGTTCCACACCATTACACCAGCACTGATGATGACTCAGGAGACACTGCCGAAGTGGCAATCACTGCCAGATTGCTGGAGGATCGTGCTGATGGGAGAGAAGGAAGAGAGAGGGAGAGAGAGAGAGAGAGAGAGAGAGAGAGAAGGAGGGGGGGAGAGAGCGAGAGAGAGAGAGAGTGTGAGAGAGAGAGAGAGAGAGAGCAGGGTGAGGGAAAGAAAGAAAAGGGTGAACTAGCAGAAGGACGTGAGTGCAGGTACATGCATACAATCTCATTACATCCATTTCCCTCTCCGGACATTCTGAGAGGAGAAATGGTGGATCCTCTCAGAGACAGTGCAGGTGTGGGAGCACTTTGCAGTAATTTGTTGTTAGTCATCTACAGACCAGCCTCATGTCTCTATCTTTCCCTCTCAGAACCTCAGCTAACACTGAGCACACACAGTTCTCCACACCTATGCTCTCAGTGTCCTTGCAGGTTAGCACAGGCCCTTTTTTCTGATAGTGAATAAACACAGAAACTGACTTAGAGGCTCGTTAGCATTATGCAGATAAAATGATTCTAAGTACCTCAGCACATTTGGTTGAAGTCAGAGAGACGTTCACATGTTGCTTCATGAAGACTTGTGAAGTCTCAAGTCTCTGGGACATGACTCTTGAGTCGAGTCAAGTGAAAGTCAAGTCTCCAGTCTTCAGTGATGTTGAAGAATTTTAGTTCAGTCTCATTTTTAGCTGCAGGCACTGCATTTTATATAAGTAACACCCTCTACTAAAACCCTGTCAGGCTGCACACTTCAAAACACAAGGCTTTCTTTATGGAAAACCCTCCACTGTGAAGGACAGAACTGAAGCACTACATGCAGTGAATTCAGCGTCTAAAGGAAAAAGCAAAACAAGTCTTTATCAGTTTTGTTTTGTTCAGGCTGAAATTCTTCAGTCTTAAGTCTTGAGTCTGAGTCAAGTCACGAGTCAATTAAGGGCAAGTTCACGTCGATTTGTGAATCTGTTAGGGCAAGTCTAAGTCAAGTCTCAAATCAGTTAAGGGTGAGCCCAAGTCGAGCCCAAGTCGAGTCGCAAGTCAATTAATATGCGAGTCACTGACTCAAATCTTCCTCTACTCACAAACACCAACATATGCGCTAGTTTATGGCTCCTCTTTTGTTGTTTGACTCGCCTGTTTGTTGTCTAGCGTGGCCGACGAGGCTGTGTTTATGATGAGCCTCAGTGACAGGAGTCGGCCCACTCTCAGCATCACTGGCATTGTTTTCGCTGATTGCCACCACAGTAAACGCATCATAATGAGACGGAAGTGATGCAGTTAAACACTGCGGTGCCTTTGCTGAGAAGAAAGCAGCGGCTTCCACTGATTGACAACACGGACTAAATGGACGTTTGGTTGTTTTGCTATTGTGAGGCTACAATGAGAAAACAGAGAGAAAACTGTGGGCCTTTCTGTCAGAGCAGGGCCGTTTTGTCTGGTCGAGGATACGGCAGGCAGTCATATTCCTGACGTGAGAATAGGTGAGAACGTGGCCGAGCCTGTTTTTCCATTACATGGCTCTGATAGGAAGAGGCGCATGTACTCGTGAGCTCAAGTGGCGTGTCATCCAGGATGCTTTTAACGTGTAGTCATTAGAGCTGCTCGAGAGGTGCAGCCATCTCAGAGTGATAGAGCCAAACCCGCGGCCACAACTCAGTGCAGCATTCGAGCTACTCTTAGTGGCTTATGTGCTGGTTTCACTGCAGGCGATGTGCAATGATGATCTCACAGCAGTGTTACATCAAGAAAATTCATTTACTGGTTTAACTCAAAGGTTTGTGAGTAAAACAGCAGTTATAGCTCATTTCAGTTGTCCCTACATGTTTTAAGTGTTTAACAGCACTACTGAAGTACAGTAGTAAGTAGTGTAGGTTTTTACACTAAGGCCCTGTCCTATTTCTTATTTTTACCCCTACTGCTTGTTTTTGGGTGTTGCCCCTTGGAGCTGAGTGACAGGGTAGTGGTTGAGATCTTCCCTGTGAAATGGGACCCTCAAATAAAAAGAGCATCACTTCATTAACAGCTACCAGCGCTGCTCTGTAGGCGACCCTGCCAGTCTGCAGTGACAGCAGAGGAGGTAAAGTTCAGCTCCTCACTGCTGGGCTTTAGTTACATTTAGGGCATCATATGATCTTCAAAGAGGGGGGCAATTATTTATTATCACCCACCCCTAATTCTTCAGTGATATGAAGCTGAAGTCAGATATTCACCAACTTCTCGTTTAAATTTTCTCGTTCCACCTTAAATGGTGCAGCAGTTACACTCTGGTGCTTCAGGCGTCAGAACTGCTGGACTATTTAAGGTGGAACAGGAAAGTTTGCTAGGTAGCTACCGAGTTATGAAGAAAAGGACCATAATACACTGAAATGACATTAAACTAAGAGAATACAATGGTTATTATCATTTTTAAAAATTCTCACATTTGTGTGTTTCTTTGGTCTCTTGTTCTCCGTCTCACCGGTTTTTCTGTTTTTTCTCATAACTCTCTGTTTGGAGTCTCTGAAAAACCTCTGTTTGGAGGGTCATGTAGCCCGAACACTTCGCCCTACACCTCTATCTCAAAAAGAATCGGGACACCCTACCCCTAGACATGAACGCGCAGAACAGAGGGCTAAGGGGTAAGTGGGAGGGGCGAGGGGTGAAACGGTATCAGCCCTATATATCCAAGAGTATCCAAACAGCCCTTCTACTTAGTGAAGGGTTCACCCATCGTAGACACAGGTGTTCAATGCACAAACACTGTAGCTCTGCCAGTAGAATGGAACTGCACATGAGCCCAAGGTCACCATGCCCAATGCCACCCATCGGCTAAAGCTCTCCAGCATCGAGCTGTGAAATAGTGAAGCTCTATTCTCTGGAGTGATGAAGCTCTATCGAATACCTTGGGGATGAGTTGGAGTGCCGTTCTAAAATTAACTATCCAATATCAGTACCTCACCTCACTAATGCTCTTGTGGCTGAATGCAATTCAAACCTCACAGCAATGTTCCAGCATTTAGTGTAAAGCCCTCACAGAAAAGTAGATTCTGTTCTGCAACACAAACTCCTTATTGATACCTTTGATATCAGAGGGAACGTTGGATAAGCAGGTATCTACAAACTTCCAACAGCACAATCCGGTTGGTGGGGAAGAGTTTATCACAAATAACAGCACATTTTTCAATAACTGTATTGTTTTGCTGAGCACTGGTTGCTAAGTAATGAATTGCTTTATGCAGCAGCTAACAGTTAATACATGAAGGGCTTTATTACAAAATGTATTACAGACCTTTTTTAAGAATTTTCTTTTTTTTCTCCATGATATACGCTGTTAGATGTTGGCCTTACACCAAAAAGAAATATCAATATATATCAAAGCTGTATTATGCTTAATACTACCTTTATTGGAGAAATAAAAATGTGTTTTCTGTTATACGGCAACTTTTCACAAACTCATTATATCCAAAACTCTGACAAATGGATATACAGTATTTTGGAATGAAACTCTTCAATTTTCTACTTAAGTTCTCCCAGAAACCTGACCTGCAGCCCCTTTGGCCACATTCTAAAATAAGAGTGTAACAACATTTGACTACATCAAATTCCAAACCTGTCACCCCAAGCAAGCTTTTCAGTTGGCAGCTGTGACGGTGGAACAACTAAACAAACTGGGATTAACCAGCTTTCCAGACTCACTGGAACTAAATGACATTCAGGTTAATCTGGCAAATATAAAAAATCTGATACTGCGACAGTTTTGTGGCTCCGTAACGCCAGAGTCTCCCGCTTTTTTGTTGAAAGAAACTGCCAACATTAAAGCACATTCAGTACAATATTTGGAGTTTCTTTGCTTCAGTGCTTTTTCTTTATTTTGCAGGACTGTTGTGAAAAAGCAACACAACACATTTGGGTCATATGTTATCACAAATAACATCACAGCTGAGATTATCTACAGCAAACAAATCACAGTTGCTCACAATAAAACAGTCCCTCTAGTTTTCTATTACTTAACCAACTGAACTGGTTTAAAGTCGGAGCTGAAACACATTTTAGACTTTTAACAGTCTTGGAATTTGTACTAAAATCCTTTTGCTTTAAGTGACTCTTTACCCTAATTATATTTATTTTATTAAAATAAATGATTCAACATTTCATCTTGTCACTACCAAAACAATCATAACTCTACAGAAACTTTACCGAATGTTTCAGTAGTGACTGTTTCGAAAGTGATCATTTTACTCAAAATCACTCACCAGTACACGACCAGCTTGTTGTAAAATTGTAATTTTTCATTAAAACACAAAAACGTTTACTTAACCGCAGAAATCGTGTTTCAGTAGAAGCAATTTTAATGTTCCACACTGATTTTCAAACTTGGGGAAACACTTTCTTCAGAATAATGGGATCTAACTGCTCACCATGTGGCCATGAGGGACAGGGATGCAGCCTCACTTCCTGCTCTAAAATGCAGGGGCGTGGCTAAAATAAGGCTCCGCCTATGGACCAAAGGTTTTTGTGTTTCAATAGCGAAAAATGAAAAGTTTTTTTTTTTATTATTTTTTTTTTTTAGTTAAATACATGATAAGTCAAAATCTTTCAATTTTAAAATAAATCAAAAAGACCTTTAAAAAAAGCAACACTAACAAAATACATTTAAGTTAATTAAAATTTTGTATATATTCAGCTTATTACTATCTTGATTCAGGCTTTTGGTTTTAATACATCATAACATAGTTCTTGTAAATACCTAAGGTATGAAAACTTATTTTACTGTAGGACTACAGTTTGAACCAATCTGGTTAAATGGCCCATAAAACACTATAATATACAACTCATATACTTAAATACACGAGTAATCAGCTCGTTATGTCTGAGTAAACTCTCTGACTGGGTGTGTGTGAAGGTGATTGCTCTATAAGGCAGTATGCGCTTATAGGCCATAGTGTGAATGACGGCGCTGCATCCCTCTCGTGCCAATATAGAAGCGCCAGTCCTGCGTGGCTTATTCACTCCCTGAGAGAAGGACAGAAAGCATTCAGCAGCGTCCCGGAGGGGAACTGGGTGGCGAAAGCTGTGCTTTGTTAATAACACAGCTTAGTAGTGCAATAAAAGCTGCTCAGCTAAAGAATCAGTAGAAAATAGCCCGACTCTGTTTAATTGTAAATCAAGTTTAAGGACTGCCCAGAGAGTCATCGCTCAGTGGTTCGGCCGAATAAAGGAAAAATCCATTAGCTGGCAACTATTTTATTGGAGATAGAAAATTCCACAACAAGCTGGGGCAGAAGGGGAGGGGAGGGGAGAGAGAGGGAGGGGAGAGAGGGAGGGAGGGCAAGTGAAAGGCAAGACCCTTGTTTGTGTGTGTGTGTGTGTGTATGTTCAAGGAGGGAGGGGCAGTAACCCTCGGCGGGTTGCCTGGCATGTGCCAGCCACTCATGCGTCAGCCCCGCACGCGCCCCTCTGCCAGTGTAGGAGAAAAGAGGCGGGGGTGGGGAGGGGGAGGGTCGGTTGATTCGGGACAGGCGCTCCGGGGGCATCCTGGGCTGTACGGGGCAGCTCATTAGGAACAAACAGACCGCTCTGCATCATGCAAGCCTGAGGACGTACCACATTACAGGCTCTCTCATCACGGTCTGTGCGGACCGTGTGCTGATTGCCTAATGATTACACTGAGGGGACAAAACTCGGAAAAATTGTTGGTGCTGCTTCTGCAGGGGAAAATTAATCTTCAGTTTCCACCCAAATTGGGCCCCCCCTGAAATCTCTGTTCATAAATGAAGCTCATGATCCAATTAATTTGCTTTCGGACAGACGAGGCAGTCGCGGGTCTTCCATCAGAATTCACAGCGGTTTGAGAACAATATGAAACAAAAAAACAGTGTAAACACGTTTAAAATAGTCTTAACTACCATGTCTTAGAGTTAGCTTTGAAAGGGAACCAGTTAATGAGGCCTTTGTGAAACATTCTTCCATCCAAACAGAGGCAAATTAGGCCAGGCCAGCAGGAAGAGAGCCAAACAGGAGGGACTGTGAACTGCTCTAACGAACAGGTCAAAGAGGCCTGCGGGGACGAGCGGACACTTTTCTAAGCACAGCAAGACAAACGCGGCTTTGAAGTCAAGAGGAAGATTGTTTTGATTGTTAATGTAACTATGTGGAACGTTGATGGACGACGGTTCAGAAGAGCCAGACAATCGTCAACTGCACAAAACAGAGGCCATTCGGTTCCTTCTCGACGTGAAAGCGCAAGAAGGGCGGCGTGGCAGGAAGAGGCAGGTGGATGATGGCGGAAGTTGTCAAGACAACAAAAAACCTCAGCCTTGGAGTTTGGATGCAGGATGAAAGCATCACATGCGTCTTTCTTCTTTTTTTTGCCCCCTTCTCCTCCAGTCCTCTTATTGGCTGCTGCACAGCACAGATGAGACCTTGAATAAATGTTGTCTTTTGTGTCAATCAGTCGTTTTCTTCAGAGAAATAATGGGCAGTTTCACACTTGGTGCTTTACCTGCAATTAAAGCAGCTAAAAAGATAATGGTCTTAAAAGCGCGAGACAGCTGCGCCGCGCGCTATTTGTCCTTTGTTGTGGCGGCTGAAGACACTACATTCCATTATTGCTCAGCTCCAGCTCTCATCCGTCAGGATGATACTAAGCAAACAGGGCTTCCTGCAAGATGTGATAAATAACATGCAGCCTCTGGCACCACCGATAATAATTTAGGCTCCGTTCCAGACATTTTCAGACAAAAGTACAAAACCTGAAAAGCCTATGCATTCCCTGATTATCAGCATGGGCGGCCCAGCAGCCTTTGCATTCAGAAATGAGTATCTATGTTACAGTGAACTTTAGAGGCTTCAGTTCAGTCCATAAACATCAAAAACACCTTTACAATAATGCTAATTTCCATAAGCCCAATATGGAACTTCTAATAGTATTATAGCACTGAGTTAATGCTGGTGCACATTAACAATTTATGGCCATTCTAAATTAAACAACAACTGAAGCTTATATAAGCAATCCATGCATTTATCTGTAGCTTGTAACAGACATTAACGTATACTTTACCTTGCATGTTGCAGTTTTACAGTGATTCTTTCCCTAAATAGTCCTGACACAGAGCAGCTGTTTTCCTTTTCTAACAACTGACTGAAACCTGGTTAGACCAACCCTCATAACCACAATCAGTGAAGTATCTAGGATTTCCAGAAGGCCTAGACTGGGTTTTTTCTCACTAAGTAAGTTTCACTCATCAAAATGTGTCTGGCTGATTCTTCTGTCACTTCCTACTTATGTTGGTAGTTAAGCTGTGTGTAAAGCTTTCTGTCTGGCTCCTGAAGGCCTAACCAATAGGAGAGCTCGCTTGGTTTTATCTATGCAGACACCACAGACAAAAATCTTGATTATACAGTTTTCCATTGGTGTTTTAATATCCTAACCTATTTGTTTCCAGAACAGCAGGCCGCAATGTAACGCAGGGTTAACACAGCTTTTAATGTAGTTTTAACAGCTTTTTATGTAGTTAAATAGATTCAAGCAAATTCTGTTCACTTTCTCTCGTTACCATAGCAATGTAAGTGGCAGATTTTGACAGCAATCACAGATATTTTTCTCAAGATTTATCCACATTTATCCTGCTTCATTAAATGTCTTTCCAACAGAAGTGTTTTTTGATTTGTGTGTTAGACACACAGTTTACTTTAATCACTGTTTTGATGCCTATAAGCATATTTTTTTAGCATATAAATAACTCCAGCCAGGTTAAAGTACAGCCTCTACATGATGAGGTTTGTTTTTACACCATGTTGTATTTAAGCTGACCAACATAAACAATGAGAGTAGTCCAATAAATTTAAAACAATTATCTTTTTGGCACTTTAATCAGATTCATCAAATATATGGTTGCGACTATGTATAGAATATTCTATAAGAACAAGTAAATCTCAAAATGTGTTTCACTTAAAAGATTAAATGTAAAGTTATTTTTTAATTTTAGCATATTTTTATTATTTTTTATTATTTTTATTATTTTTTTATTTAG
This sequence comes from Colossoma macropomum, assembly GCF_904425465.1. Taxonomy (NCBI): domain Eukaryota; kingdom Metazoa; phylum Chordata; class Actinopteri; order Characiformes; family Serrasalmidae; genus Colossoma; species Colossoma macropomum. The sequence continues at coordinate 1,800,377 of NW_023494795.1, forward strand.
TATTGAAACTCGAAACACTTCAAGGTAATGGAAAAACATCACTGTTGAACAATTACTGCCATAGCAAGTAGCATGAAATGTTATCGAGCGGGATTCTGCCCAATCTGGCAACCCTGACCACGTAGCTGAGACTATTTGAACCTGAGTTGTGCAGGAGAGGAAACAGCGTATTTCTAACCACATCTTCCTAAAAACTGAAAACAACTTCCTGGTCAGATTTTTGAGTGGGGTGTGACCATGTATATATATATATATATATATATATATATATATATATATATATTTGGCCACTTAACAACCTTTTTATACCTTTAATGTCTGGTGTAGTTTTCATACTTTTGTTTCAGCTCCTGATGGAAAACTCGTCTCCCTTTATGTTTATTCTCAGAATTAAATACGGAGGAATCCAGGCTAGTTAGCAAACCAGCGCAGTAGGAAAAGCATTCAAGCTGCACCAGACGATGAAATCCAGCCGAATATCCCCTCAAATTGGAGCTCTAATGCCGGCGGTTCAGAACTGAGTCCTGACAGTCTGAACTCTCACTGCTGCTGAGACTCCACTGAGGCTTTGACAGAAAGGACCGTTTGACTGACATGAAAAAAGGCCAATCATAAATGGCTATTTTTCCACGACATGCAAGCAGATTATCGGGCTCTCTTTAAAAGTGCTGCTACCAGCGACTAGCTCGTGTTTAGCTTTATAAACAAAACTTCGTTACCCGACTGACTTTGCAGCATTGCTTGAAACAGTCGCTAAAAACACGATGTCCCGGGTTTTAGTGTTCTGGCTGTAAACTATCACTATGCTAAACAGCTCAGCTCCTGTGTTTTATTCGAGTTTCACAGATTATCCTAAGAGTCATCGCTTGTTCAGCGCTGCGAGAGAAGCCACCCCTGTGTGAGAGCAAGTGTGGGCTTTTTTCAAGGCTGTTCTCCTTCAATATCCCCCACTTTTCACTCTATCTCTCTCTCTACCTCAGAGCAAGCTAAGCAATTGCTCATGCAGTCATATCCTGCAAAAAGGTCCAGCTGTGCTTTCATCTCCTGATTTCATTAGTCAGAGTAGGTCGAGATCAGGGATTGCATTATGCTCTCCTCTAATTCAATTCCCATGCCTTCCCAGCTGCCTCGCAAGGTTGACACATTCTTTGCATTTCCAAAGACACCTCTGCCTTCCCTCCAACATGTTTTGAATAACTCAAGTATTTATCATTGTGCTTAAGGTCAGTTCTATCTGTGGGGATTTTCTTACCCACAAAATAAACGCAGTGCGCAGCCCCCATGATTTGCGCTGTGTTTTTCAGAGCGATGCTTGATGAAAGCACCTTCCAGCAGAAGGGAAGGTCTGAGGAACAGCTCTGGGCCGAGGTGCCGATTCTCTGAAAGCTTCTCACATGGGCACAAATGACGCCGAGGAACTGCAGAACCGGATCTCTGAAACAGCTGATATTCAGAGACTAAAGTCTGTCCGAGGCAAGGCCGATGAAAAATTCATGCCGAGGTGCCGAGTCATTTTCCATGCAGTTGCAGTGTAGAAGCACTTTTCAGCCTCGTGACCAGAACGCTTCTGACAGGTCAGCCAGGCAGAACAGAGACAGAGCTGGCATGTGGTCCACTAAGGGCACAGAGAGAGAGCCTGGAGAGTGTGCCAAACATGCTGATTCCAGCTCCTGTCAGAGGCAACTCGCTACTCTCTGCACACGTCCAGGAGCGGTTTGGAGGGAAGCAAAGGGAATAAGAACAACAATAGGACAGGATGGAATGTTACTCCACTCTTCAAAGGCAAACAAACAGTTTCAGGCTGAGGGGATCGAAGGCTTTCGGGCTATTTCTCTTACCAAACCTCTCAAACAAGCGTTCTCAAAAACAAGAATGTCTTATTCAGTGTTGTGGGTAACGCGGTACAGAGGAACTACTGTCCCCACAGACTAATCAGTGAAACGTATTACAGTTAAAATTCTTCTAACCATATCGCAGTTACCGACTTCATAAACACTCCTTTACTTTGCGTATGTCCTCACAGTGCACTATTAACTTAGCACACAGCATTTAAAACAGAAATTTAGTCTAGGTTTATGCCCAGTGGTGGTGAGATACCGCTGTAACAGCCTCCAGTGATGGAAAAAAAAACATCCACTGATTTAAAAACTTCTGACATTCATTCTAGATTTACAATGACTTATCAATAACGCTAATGATAAAAACATGTTGGTAATGAACCTCATTATCGATTATCTAGCTTGATGATGTTTACATTACTGGACTGAAAGCTGGAAAATACAGATGGCAGAGCCTGCAGTACTGCAGGACTCAAACAATCAAAAATATGGGAGCACTTCACTGTAACATTATCTAAAAATAAGAAAAGAATAAAACTGAAAAAATAAGAAAAGTGTAAAACAGCTCAGTTGGCATGTTGACACGGCTGTCATGAGTGACGAACCAGAGAACTAGAGACTCAAAATATTAGTAAAACTGTAGTCAACAGTTGAAAAACAGCCAGTTGTTGTCTGAGACACAGTCAGCTCTGTTTAGTTAAACAAAATAAACACTACTTGTTGAAGGGATGAGCTGCAAATCGACTAAATGACTTGTCCATTATCAGGGGGAGCTTGTGTGCTACTGTACACAGACTGCTCGTTCACACACGTCTATGGATACATATATTTTTTAGAACTTCCTTTTTTCTCTACATTTTGACCAAAGAGTGTGTATTTTGTGGAAGATGCTCTCCAGGGTGGAGATTTTATGCCTGTTTTTGAAAATGCTGCCATCGCGCTGGTTCACATGATGCGTTTTATGTTTGAAAGAGCATTATAAAAAAAAGAGCAATGAATGGACAGAAATGTTCTGGAATCTACGTATTTTCTTATGTAAGCATTTGTTAGATTCTGCAGTTCAAACTGCTTTTTTATCCAGTCGGATCTTATCCACGCAAAGAATGTGTGACTGGTTCAGATTATTCAACATAGAGACACTGTTAGAGTCCATCTACCTCAGACTGCATAGTGAGCTTAGCCACCCATCTGATCAAGTGTCCAGGAATTTTGCAGGGCTGAGGTGACCACCCTACAAACTACTATGGACTTGGAAATGTATTTATTTATATGTTTGCAAAAACAGGACAAATCCTTGTATTTTTAATTTGTTAAAATATTTCGTTATTGATAGACTACTAGCTACCCCACCGCGACCCAGAAGGATAAGCGGTTTAGATGATGTATGTATGTATGTAGACTACTAGCTGCACTTTTTCTTTTCCTGATTAACTCATTAACTGATTGTGGAAATCATCGTTGCTGCAGTCCTCGTTCATCTATTGATTTATTTCATGCAAACCATAGCGAGACACTAGTGTTCCTACATGTGAACATAGCTGAATTTTTAAGCATGTTGGGTGATGTGATGCCTCAGGGGTGTCCAGTCTTATCTGTGAAGGGCTGATGTGGCTACAGGTTTTCATTCCAACAAAGCAGGAGTTCACCTGATCAGACTGAGACTGACTGATTAAACAAGTACGATCAGGTGAGCTACTGGTTGTTTAGAATGAAAACCTGCAGCCACACCAGACCTTTGTGGACAGGATTGGACACCACTGTCCTACATTAGAACCACATTTATTGTACCAACATCCCAGTTAAAAAAAAAAAAGGAAAAAAAAACAGCATGGACCAGCATAGCTGACATATGTTGTGTTTTGGATGCTGATGCCTGACCATTCTGTGTGACCTACTAAAACAGCACCAGACCAGCATAACCCAGTAAAAAACCAGTACAGACCAGCATGGAATTCATGCTTAGCTAAGCAGGGATAAATGAGGCTGTTCTAGAAATGCAGCTGTTGAGCTGCACTGGTTAAACATGCTCTGTGGTGCAGGCAGCTACAATGCCTGAACAATAAGCAGCCTCTTTGATACAATGTACATGTGTGACGTGTCACCACAGAGTCAGATTTCAGATGGATTAATGACTTCAGTCTTGGGTAAAACATGAGTAAAAACACGTCTCAGCTCTCATTCATCAGGTGAAACAGGCCGTGAACAGCTTCAGACAAAATCGCTGGCAACAATAGCAACATTACCAAGAGCCTTTAACACCACAAGCAACGAAGACACAGCGTACTTCTACAGTAAACTACTCACCAAGCTACGGTGCTGAGGGGTACTCGTCTATTTTCAAGGTTTTTTAGCAAGGATGGTACATATGACTGAATTAATATCTATCTTTGAGCAGGTTCTACTGTTCAGCCTCACATTCAATGTCCAGTTCAATATTACCCACTCTCTTTTTTGATTGGTTATCTCATGAAAAGTGAAACTTAATAAGCAGAGCTTTTTTACACTGTCTGAACACAGCCTTAATCATGCTAATATGAAAAGATCCAAGTGTCGTACTCCAGACACCCCCGACCTCACAAACACAGGTCAAACATTAATTTCTGCAAGCTTTACATTATTTTGAAAATAAAGATTTTATTTGTAAGTAGCTGTTTTTGAACTGGATCTACTGGCTATTTTTTAGGTTTTCAAACAGCGTCAGCTGTTCATAATTTTAATCAAGCATAACTGGCTAGGACTGAATCTCAAATGGCTCCCTACTCCCAATAAAGTGCACTATACAAATTACAAAAGTATGGCTTTCACAATCAAACGATGCACTAAACGTCCAGTGGTGAGAGGTGCAGTCTATGGCTGAATCTCTTGGACATTAATGGTACTATTTGGATGTTGAAGCTGTTACTTCATGACCAGCACGGAGCAGGCAGCCATTGTTGCCATAAGTTACTCATCTGTAATTACTTTTTCGAGTAACTTCCCCACCACTGATACTAAGAGCCAAAGTCATGGAAAATCTCATTTTTTTATATAAACAGTTTGACGTAGAACATTTTTCAGTTTCAAAATGCACCATTCCCTCCTAGACGGCCCATATATGGAAACTACGCTGCAAAAACAGCTTCTCTGAATTAATTGTTTTTGTGAAGTCACGAAAACCAACACATTTACATAAATCTGCCAATTCAGTCTAAAGCAGTATAGCTCCGCCCATTTTAATTGACGTTATAAAGAGTGTTTCCACCCAGATTCCTTTTTGAACAAAGCACTATATCTACTATAGGGCAGCAAATCAAAACAGATCTCATTTACATATCATCACTGACAATCTCCATTTTTGGGATTTTATACTTTTTTACATAATTCGAAAACTTCTATTACCCTTTGCAATTAGTCAGAATTTCATGGTGAACAGTCCAATAGAAATGGTCCAAAATTACATGAAAGAAAATCATACTTTTATTACAAGTTAATAATTTCTTTAGTTCAGACAACAACAATACATTGGTCTTAACAGCCTGTTCAATTGTAAAAGATAAAAAGAATCGTGTACAAATTAAATTCAGACTGATTTTGGTACTAAACAAAGTCTCATACGTGGACAAATAAAATACACAAATAATGCAGGATATGGGTGTATTAAATGGTAAAATGGCACTACAGCATAGACACCAAGCATAACATCCTGTAGGTCTGTGACAGGAAATTTTGCACATTGAAATTCAGGTTTGGGTCCCAGCTGTCCTTTCTGCCATCTGTTGTTCTGAGGGAGAAAACTTGAGTCATTCTCATTAACAGAGAAGGACAGCAAAGATGTGCCAGTTAATGAAGGATCTGCAAGGTTATTCATCAAAGTAGTGTTTAGCATTCTCCTCAAAGTCTGTTGAGCCTGTTGAGATTCTCAGCGTCATGGATAGATATTTACACAAAGACCTTTTACTGAGAAACTGTTCACATCCTTTTAATACGATCGCAAGGGCTTTATATTATCTGTACCATAATTCAACACAGTCATATTCCCCAGGGCAGTGTGCACCCGCCACCATGAAGACAGCATAAATTATCAATTTATCAAAGCTCTTTTACCTTCTGGCCTCATATAAGTGCCTTCAAGCTTTCTGATGAGCACTTCTGATCCCCAGCCCTAATAAGCACCACGAAAATTGGAAGCACTGTGCAGCACCCATGAAGCGCTTTACTACACTGCTCTCTTACTGGTCCCTATCTGTAGAGAAGCCTCTGCAGAGGCAGTGGTCCACTGGGTGGCTCAGCTATAAAGGCAGCCTGATGTACTGTACGTCTTATTGACTGGAGTCCATGGCCAGTGACTAGAGCATTCAGTGCGTTCAGCTAGGTCCTGTCCCATACCAGCCCCCTCATTGCTCATCCACCAGCTGCCTAGGACACAGCCTGCATCTCAATGAAGCCTGTAGTGCGGGCATGTGTACGCGTGAACGGTGGATGCATGTTATGTGTGCATGAAGAGGGAACAGGGACAAATTTTAAACATTAAAAAATAAGAGCGAGGGACCGGGGGGGAACCGCATTGGATCAAAAGTAATTATTCACATCAGGAGGCTGCAGAGTTAATTCAGCCAATCAGAGGGAGGGTGAGTGGGGGATGGGTAAGAAAGGCAGAGATGTAGAGGAAGAAAGAAAAGACAGAAAAAAGGCCTCATGATGCAGGAAAAAGCCTCACTTCGCACTACCTTCTGCTTTCTATTTAAAATGGCTCCTTTCAAGCCAAGAGAAATGCTGTGCGGCTCTGTGAAAAGGTCTACCAACCATTGTGGCTTCTGATTATCTTCTTGCCGTTCGCAATAGCAAGTGGTTCAATGCAGCCGTAGGAGCCCAGCAATGATTGCTATCATTTCTAAAATGGCCGACACTTAATCAGTTCCTTTGTCACTGCGATCATAAAAGGCACAGCCTCGTTGTGATGGAGAGATAGACGCACATTATTTCTTACATCACGTTATTTCTCATGTGACTGAGAGAAGCTGACTGACTGTTGCTTTTCGTTCAGGCTTACCAACAACTCACTTAGTGGGTTTCAGCCTTGGGCTGATGTACATTATCAAAAATCGTGATCATTTAAATGTGTGTTGATATTATGCAAATTACCATTCTACTCTTTCACATGACACCTGATTTATTTTTTCCTTTAGCCAATCCTTTTCCATTCCCAAGTGATGCATCAATTCCGATACTGGTGTTGAGTAAAAAAGACCAACATTCAATATCACCTGATACTATGTGACATAAGCCTAGTTTATACTGCTGTGCTGTGTTTGACTGATTAGAATTGCGAGATATAAACATACATTTATTTTTTTAAATTGTCTTTGTAAAATAGGCTGTAATACATGCAGAATGTGGTTTGACATTGTCTTGCTGAAATAATTAAGGCCTTCCCTGAAAAAGATGTTGTCTGGATGGCAGCATATGTTGCCAAAACATGTATATATCGTTCAGCATTAATGGTGCCTTCACAGATGTGCACGTCACCCATACCATGTGCACTAATGCCCCCTGTACCATCATGAATACTGGCTTTTGAACTGTGCACTGATAACAAGCTGAGTGGTCTTTATCCCGGAGGACACAGTGTCCATGATTTCCAAAAAGAATTTCAGATGTTGATTCATCAGACCACAGGACACGTTTCCACTTCACCTCAGTCCATTTTAAATGAGCTCAGGCCCAGAGAAGGTGGCGGCGTTTCTGGATCCTGTTTATATTTGGTTTCTTCTTTGCGTTTTAGAGTTTTAACTTGCATTTGTGGATGCAGTGATGAACTGTGTTCACAGACAGTGGTTTTCAGAAGTGTTTCTGAGCTCATGCAGTGATTTCCACTACAGAATCATGTCTGTTTTTAATGCAGTGCTGTCTGAGGGTCCAAAGATCACGGCCAGCAAATACTGGTTTTTGGCCTTGTCCCTTACATACAGAGATTTCTCCAGATTCTCTGAATCTTTTAATGATATTATGTACCGTAGATGATGAAAAGCAAAAGTTCTTTACTATTTTATGTTGAGAAACGTTATTCTTGAATTGTTGTTCTATTTGATTGTGCAGTCTTTCACAGAGTGGTGAACCCCTCCTCATCTTTACTTCTGAAAGACTCTCTGAGATGCTCTTTTATACCCAATCATGTTACTGGTGTGTTGCCAGTTAATCACCAGGTGTGTTTTTAGCATTACACAACTTTACCAGCCTTTTGTTGCCCCGTCCCAACTTTTTTGGAATGTGTTGTTGGCATCAAATTCAAAATGGGCAAATATTTAAAAAAACAATAAAATTTCTCAGTTTCAACATTTGATTTGTTGTCTTTGTATTATTTTCAATGAAATATGGGGTTTATATGATTTGCACATCATTGCATTTTGTCTTTATTTTGTCCCAACTTTTTTGGAAATGGGGTTGTACAAAACGATGTAACGATGAATATTACACCTCACAAAATCTCACACACTCCTTAGAGGTTTAAAAGTGGCACATGCCAGCTGCCTTGACCTAAAGAACAGACAGACAGAGGAACTAACGAGGAAGTAACAGGCGGAGAGAGAGGGAGCGGTCGGAGAGGTGAGAGAGTGCAGAGGGATCTCGGGGCGAGCGAAAGGGCTTCCTCCTCCCTTCATCTGCCGATTATGTGTCAACATCAAACATTGCCTCTACACCTGCACATCTCTGTAGTCCTTTGGTGCTTAGATTAAAGGGAGGTTTTGCTTACCCCAGAGGTAAAGAACGCTGGAAGGGAACAGAGTCCGGGACCTCGGACAGCGCGCATCTTTAATTCCTTTAGTTGTGAGTTCACAGAGCCAGGTGGTGCAAGTTCTCTTTTCAGGGAAAAGGTGGCGCTAAGAGGATCTCATTACCGCTCTTTCTTTAAAACCATTTTTTTTAGAATGAATTATTCTAATTTCTTGAACCACCTCCCAAGCTGTGAAATTTGGAATTGAAGCAAAAGCAAGTGATGCCAAGTACAGCTACAAAAAAAAGAGCAGAAGCGAGACAGCAAGAGAGAGAGAGAGAGAGAGAGAGCAAGAGAGAGAGAGAGAGAGAGAGAGAGAGAGAGAGAGAGAGAGAGAGATATTGATTTTGATTCCACTTTAATGATGCTCCAGCTCTGAAAAGTTTGCCAGACTCCTCCAAAACAAAGCCAAGAGAATAACAATGAGTAAGTATTCTGTTCTGTTTGGTGCTGAAAGTTTGGCAGTGATGCTCTTGTTACATTTGCAAAGTATAATGTAACTTAAGTTCATATTTGAACTCAGAGGAGTGAATCTGTTTGGTGCTGCTCACCATGAATGCTGAAAACACCCCCTTACAGTCGTGTGCACACGCTTGAACATCCCTGGTCAGAGGACATTTTGTTGACTGAGTGAAAATGAGGACTCATCCTCTATAATGAACAGGGAGAATTTTACCAATATGTCTACATTTCTGCATGATTTAATGACTGACATGTTAACAAAGTCACTCAGAGTGGTTGGATGTGAAATGGTTCACTGTAGAGAGACTTACTGACTCATTTTACTTTACAGTGGTGGTGACAGCACAAAGCATCACAATGTCTACAACACAAATATAGCCATTTTATTTATTATCCAAAATAACCAGTGAGCCTCGTTTTAATATGTAATGTCGATGATGTTAATAATGGTAAAATAGTGGGAAATCGCAAAAAAAAGTATAAATGGGAATAAATGGGAACTATTTTGCCTTTTAACACCCTGCGTGTACCTCCCCACCATGAATGGATTTTGGGCCAAAAGATTCTCAAAACAATGGTAAAACAATGTCTCAGCCATCAGGCTGTGTATTCATAACTATTTCATGTAGTACCTTTCTGAGAGGGAGCTCTCACACACTCACACCTGGCTCCTCTCCACTGTGAACAACTCTGACTTTGTGAGTTTACATGTAAGAGTCCAGACCTCAACATCACTGTTGTGTTTGGGATAACTTTGATCACGAGAAGCACAAAATGCAACTATTCAAATTTGAAGATGTAGAAAAATTTCCTTGCAGATTTCTTTGAAAAACTTAAAGCAGGTGTCCCCAAAAGAATGGAAGACGTAATAAAGGCAAAGGGGGTGCACACCAACACACCAGTACTGAAAAAATAGTATATTTGGCTGTTGAGATTTATACAGGGCCTTGGTAGGTAAACAATGAACTCCTGACCAACAAAAACATTCTCATCAGCTAAACCAAGTGCATATCTGCTGAAATACATACACACACACACACACCACTGTTGTTGGAACAAAACCTCGTATCTTCAAAATAGTAACTTTACAGGAGAAGGAAAAACCTACTTTACTTTTAATGTAAGTCAAAGGAACCAGAATTTTTTCTATGTCATTCTGAGCCACTTCATTTGGTCCATTCATCATGAAATTTTCAGACAATGTAAATAGCACAGGTACTTTCAAATTATACCAAAAACTGAAAAATGATAAAAATGGAGATACAAGGTTTGTCTTTCAATGGGCAGCGAAATATATATTATATATATATATATATATATATATATATATAGACCCTCACAGAGCAGGTACTATTTGGGTGGTGGATCATTCAGCACTGCAGTAACACTGACATGGTGGTGGTGTGTTAGTGTGTGTTGTGCTGGTCTGAGTGGATCAGACACAGCAGTGCTGCTGGAGTTTTAAACACCTCAGTGTCACTGCTGGACTGAGAATAGTCCACCAACCAAAAATATCCAGCCAACAGCGTCCTGTGGGCAGCGTCCTGTGACCACTGATGAAGGACTAGAGGATGACCAACGCAAACTGTGCAGCAGCAGATGAGCTATCGTCTCTGACTTTACATCTACAAGGTGGACTGACAAGGTAGGAGTGTCTAATAGAGTGGACAGTGAGTGGACACAGTGTTTACAAACTCCAGCAGCACTGCTGTGTCTGATCCATTCGCACCAGCGCAACACACACTAACACACCACCACCACGTCAGTGTTACTGCAGTGCTGAGAATGATCCACCACCCAAATAGTACCTGCTCTGTGAGGGTCCATGGGGGTCCTGACCACTGAAGAACAGGGTAAAAGGGGGCTAACAAAGTATCAGAGAAACAGATGGACTACAGTCTGTAACGGTAGAACTACAAAGTGCACCTATATAGTAAGTGGAGCTGATAAAATGGACAATGAGCGTAGAAACAAGGTCATAATGTTATGCCTGATCAGTGTATATAGTGTGTGTGTGTGTGTGTGTGTGTTTGTTGGAGAGAGAGAGAGAGAGAGAAGCTTTTAGCGCATCCAGCAGCTTAATGGCACCTCATAGTCAGATCCTCCTAGTCTCTCACCCACCAGCTCTCAGGCCGGCTGCATTACTTAATGTCGCTGTCCTAAAGAAACCACAGAGGAATAACTTTAATTGTTTTTCCTTTTCACTGCTGAAACGGGAATTCCACCAATTTTTCACGTTCTGCATTATTCAACGGCTGAGACGTAAACAAAGCCATTCAGAGTGATTTATTGTGAAATAGTGTACAGAAACCTAATGACTTCACAGTGGTAAAGAAATCTGAAAACATCCCCATCCAGACAGCAGCTGATAGGAACCAGGGGGGTGTGATGTCTACAACACAAATACAGCCAAGACTGTTGCATCTTAACTAGTTTAAATCTGCTGGAAATCTGAAAAATCAGTGGAATCTCCTTAAAAGAGAAAGCTGACACACCAGCAAGCTCACTGAAGTCAGCTCCTCACAGCCTCTATACAGCACCTAGACTAGTGTTATTCACTGAACGGCAGGGTTGGTATTACTAGGTAACAGGCTGCATCCAACACCACATACTATATGTCAGAAATAGCACACCACCAATAAAATTCCATTCATTAGTATACAATGTGGCCAAAAGTATGTGGACACCCCTCGGTGTCTGTGGAGTTCAGGTATTTCAGCACACAGGTATTTTATAGACTAAGAGGTGTATAAAATCAAGCACATAGCTATCAATTTCTATAGACAAACACTGGCAGTAGAACGGGTCGTACTGAAGAGCTCAGTGACTTTAAACAAGCTGCTGCCATACGATGCCACCTTTGGCAAAAGTCAGTTTGAGAAATATTTGCCCAGCTAAATCTGCCTTGGTCACCTATTATTGTAAGGCCATGCAATTGTATTGTATTGTAGGCCATGCAAACTGGGCTGCTGAGTGCTGAAGTGTGTAGCTTGTAAAAATCACCCATCACTCATTACAGATTTCTAAACTGCCCCTGGAAGCGATATCAGCACATAGACTGTGTGTCGGGAGATTCATGAAATGGGTTTCCATGGTTGAGCAGCTGCACACAGCCTAAGATCACTATGCACAATGCCAAGCGTCGTCTGGAGTGGTGTAGAGCACAAGCCACTGGACTCTCACGCTTCACTATCTGGCAGTCTGGTGGATGAATCTGGCTTTGGCAGATACTAGGAGAATGGTTTGGGCTCCAGTGAAGGGTAATGTCATTGCTACAGGATGCATGGGCAACTCCATATTAATGCCCATGGTGTTGGAATGAGAGGTCCCACAAGCTCATATAGGTGTGACGATCGGGTGTTCATATACCTTTGACCATATAGTGTATAGTAGGTGTGGTATAGTTGTATGTGGTGCAAAATTTCTCCACAGTTATGGCATAATAGCCAGGCTAGCACATATACAAAGATTCAATATTTGTTAAATACCTCAATATCAAACAAAATAGGCTACTATTAAGTCCAGTCAAAATTTATTTATAAAGAGCTTTTTACAACAGGTGTTGTCACAAAGCAGCTTTACAGAAAAATCCAGTCTGAGCCCCCATGAGTGTCACCAATGGCGACAGTGGCAGGGAAAAACTCCCTAAGAGCAAAGAGGAAGAAACACTGAGACGAACCAGGACTCAGAAGGGGAACCCATCCTCCTCTGGACCACACCGGATAGCAAACAATAACAGCAGAAAATGAGATTTGACCATTAATATAAGATACGGAAAGAAAGGAAAAGCAGGAGTAGTAAGTTAACAGATTAGGGGAGCAATTCCTCCAGGGCCTTAGAGTTTGCTACAACTGTGCAATCAACTTAAGAAGGTCACTAAATCATTAATAACAGATCTTTAAATCAGGACAAACCAACAATATTATAAAATAACATGCATTTGTACCACTGGGCCTCATTTCTGATCAGCCTTAAAACACTTACTGCAGCTCTGAAGATCTGTGAATGTTGATGCTCATTATTAGAGTCATAAAGAAGAGACTAAGACACTCATTTATACAGTTCTGAGAAACAGAGAGTCTTTCAAAGAAAGCAGAGCACCGGAATAGCAGAACACCACACACCTGTTACGCAAGCCCTGAGACAAACTCGCACGCCAGCCGCGAGATTCAGAAACAAGTTAAAAAAGTCAAAGGAAAAGCAGCAAGTAATAAAATACAGCACCAACGGGACACATACAGAACGGCCTGAAGAGGGGGCACTTTGAGGAAGGGAGAAAAGAGCCACCACTGTAATTGTGGGTAATCATGAGATTAAACAGTCCTACTCAGGACTGCAGCCACGGCGTCACAGACCTAATATTTATTATGCCGCATTTTTCATGATAATGAAATTCGTTTTCTCTGAGCGCTGTAACTGTATTATGGCCAATCAAAATCTGCCAAGCTCCGCCTTATTTTCCTCAATCCTCCAATCACCGCTTAGCAACATGGCTATCCCCAATTACTCTAGTACGTTATCAGCTGCCATAATGTTCGTGACTAGCGTTAGCGAGGTCCTCTGAAGTGTCTGAAGGGTTTTATTAGATCAGTCTGGAAAAAAGCGACGTGACCACACAATGATCTGTGATTCTCAGCTGACCTCAGCTGTGGTTCAGCCATAGACTTTACTGCCCGCTCTGTTCATCTCTGTACGAGACGCTACACAGTCCTGGGTATCAGAGTAACTTCTTGAGATGTTCAGCTGTGCAGCACACATGCTGCAGGCTAACATGTAATATCTCTATAGTAATAAAAAATGTAGCTATTTAAGGGTTTGTGAGCGTAATAAACACATTAAGATTATAAAACGCAAACCCTGTATTTCATTATTTGTTTGGGGCGCCTCGTAATGTTGCTGGCTAAGTCAGCGAGCTTTAGCCATAGTAACCTCTGAGTTTAGGCTACAGGCTCTGTAGTTGGCAATATTAGTGATTAGATGAGAAGTTGTACTGTGTTACCTACACAAACTGCAGCCAGCATGAGGACGTTCACTGTTAACCAGCATATTGATGGTTTAGCATCATGTAGCTAACATTATTAAGAAATCAGAAGCTACACTAGACTGTATTTTGTCTCACTAACTGTAGCTACCTTGGCTGTTAGCTGGGGTTTCATACAGACAGCCTTTTATATCGTATGTTTAATGTGTGTTTTTACATAATCACTGAGGACAGAGATGCAGGAGAGAGAGAGAAAGGGGGGGGGGTCAATGAAATAAAATCAATTTAAAACTCACTTCATTTAGTGCAGCTTTCAACACGCATTTTCAGCTTTTTTTTCAAAATAAATAAATACATCGTTATATGACAAATAAATAAACTTAAACAGGGCAACTGGAGTCAAATCAGTTTATGGAAGAGTAACAGCAGTTTATAGAAGAATGGAGGGATAATAAAAGGAAAAAGTGCATAACATTTATAGATGAGTAAAAAGGAGCAATGATTGGTTGAAAAAGCCTAAAGGAGAAAACGGTAAAACTCATATTCAGCAGTTTATTCACTAAGAGATGTAGGTCACATGTCTGCAAAATGGACCTCACTAAAATTTAGATCCCAGTTACAGCCCTGACTAGGGGTGCACCGATCCGATATACAGGATCAGATATTGGTGAGGAAGGGCCCACCGCATTCAACAGGGTTTAAAATACAGAACTGCTACACTGTTCAGGACCCTGCTGTGTTACACAATTCATTTCTTTCTTACTCGTCTTTTTCCTTTTACAGTTAAAATGTGATACGTAATTAATTAGTGATGTGCCCTCTGACTAATTCTGATATCTGAGTATCTGTTATGGTTAATGAACAGATAGTCGGTTAACCGCATGCAAAAAAACAGACAAAACAACCAGACTTAGACTGAAACTAACGAAGGGCTATAGGTTTACCTTTTTAGGATGAAAGCGCTGGTGTTACACAAAATAGACGAGAGAAATCAGTAGGTTTTTGTGTCAGATGAGTAACAGAGACTGTCTCTTAGGGTGAGCTAGTGAGCTAGTAAAACACAGCTCAGTGTCTTCTTTAACGATATAAACAACATGTTTGTTTGTAAGAGAAGTTAGCTAACATCAGCTAGCTGTTAGCTCTGCATTAGCTCTGCCTTCTCAGTCACGTTCTGAACAACACATCTTTGGCAACGTGCTCACGTTAAAGCACACGTGGTTATAGTAGTTTATAGAGTAACATGATGTACTTACTTGCAAATCCAATCAAACTCATCACATTTTACTGTACTGTTGAACAGAAATTTGACTGTAATGTGAGTTTGTATGTTTTCTCTGCCTTTGATGAAAAGCTATGAATATCCATATTGTAGTATTCAAATAGTGGCACCTTGAATGGTTAATGGAGTGTTTATGTACCTGTGCACATCCCTGTAGTTACAGCCTCATGCAGCCTTTTACATTTAGAAGAATGATCCCGAACGATATCCCACACTAATGTATACAGATAAAAACTGAAAAAGAAAAAAGAGCCCTGGAATCAGATCGGCGCTCTGTATCCGCAGATAATCAGTTCAGATATCAGAAATTATGCCATGAGAGAAAAAGTGGGATAAGTCAGTAGCAGTGAGTTAAAATCAGAGCCTCAAAAATGAAGAGTTGGAGAAATACTAAAGATGATAGACGCAAAAATCTTTACACATAGCAGGAAAGATGATGTGGCACATCTCTAGACGGATCACAATCACATTTAAGTTCTGCTTTTAATTAAATGTCCTTTGTCTTAAAACGTCAGTTGAGGTGAAGCATCTCAGGCCTCCTCTGTTGAGTGCAGAGTGCATGGCCATTCTTCACCACCAGTGATGGACTAATAATCACTCAACAGAAAAACACTAACTATGCTGATACGTTTGGGTCCTTCAGACACTATTTAAGTGTTTCACATGCTGTCCTTGTACAACAAACCATAGAGGAACAATAAAACAAGGTTACATCCATACCGACCTTGGCTGAGATCTTGTTCCCCTGGAGACGCATCTCAAACGAGAAAAAACAGTTTTAATGGGGTTCTCGGTCAAAGTTCTTGTTTTGGACCAGAATCATCCTTGCACCGCCTTGACGCCGTTTCGGCTCTGGTCATCCCCCTCCCAGTCCAAAACTTTTGAAAGACGATGTCGCAAGCTCTACAAGTGGAACATTCAAAGTTGACAAATCTGAAAGACCAACTTTTTTACCATTTCTTCAGCCACAGCACCTCTAGCAGCAACGAGAGCCGAAAGACACTGACGAACGTCCTCAAGAGCCTTCAAGACAAACAAGTCAGGTGCTTCTTAACTAGCGTTGAAAAAGACAGAAAAACTTTTGGGTTCTGACAGCGTGCTCATCTCTTGGCTCCAACAAAAACACAGAAGGACAACGTGGTTCCTGCAGAATCTTCAGAAACGACTCACTGGTTACAGTCTTTCGCGCCCCTTTCGCCCTTGGCTTCCTGTGCAATTTCAGAGCAGGTTTCTTGTTTGGTTTTGTTTTTTAGCGGTGAAGCAGAGCTCCTACACCCTGGGTATTTTTGATTTCCTTTGCGCAAAAGCTGAGCAAACAGACAAAGGGAACTGCAATAGAACCCTGCCAAGTCTCGCCTGGCTTTTTTTCCCTCTCTCCTCTTCTCTCTGCTCCCTTATTCTCGGCATGGCAACCTTCCCGACAAGCTTTGGCGGTGCTCCAGCCTGTGTCTGTCTGTCTGTCTGTCTGTCTGGGTCCCCTCCTCCTCCCGAAAAAAAAAAATGGCCAATTTGGGCAAATTGATCAAAACAAATCATGAAATCTCTTGCTCGCTGGCACAGGACTACCCCTCGTCCTCAGCAACGCAGCCCCCTCCAATCAAATAAAGAGGAACATGTGTAAATATGGGCATCTCTGCCATTCTCCCGAAGCTCGTCCTGCCACGGTGCCCCCCACCCCCCTCAACTGCTTGCCTATCCCCTCCATCACTCTTTCCCAACAGCGCCCTAGCACTCAAGAGTTCCTTAGTGTCTCACCCACTCACTTCCCAGTCTCCGGGACGTCTTAGCAGGGAAGGATCCTGCTGCCGCTCCGTTTTTCAGCACCACGGCTATTCACAGCATGCCAAGACAGCACCTCCTGTCATCTTGAGGACATGGCTGTGGCGCCGTTAATGGTGCCAACTCAGAACCGCCTGAAGGACCCAACCTCCACACACACATCCCCCCCTTCACACACTACAACTGTAGCCTTGGACAATTTAGAAAAGCAGATGCACAACCAACCTACAGGGAACTGAACGATGGAAGAAATAACAGAGCTATATGTGATTGACCGTCAGTATCTCTTTAAGGGGTTTGTTATTGCCTTTTGAGTTTGGGTGGGGAACACAAACGGGGGATGTTCCAAACCACACTGTTTATACAGCCCTGAGTACCCTTGCCCTGATTTAGCCTTCTATAACCACAAACCGTCCTGGTGACAGATTACAGAAACATCCAAACTCTGATATCTGTTTAGTCGCCATAACAACTTCACTTTAGGTTTGGATTTAGTACAGTAGTTATTACAGAATCACATTTCCTAAGTTAGTTATTTTATTCTAACTCCAGTGAGGAAAAGAGTACAGCAAGATCCTAACCTGCCAAACTTTCCTAGTATCTGAATTTTAGGAGAACCCCAGTGGTGTAGTTTATTTTTTGGCTAGCATTAATTGGTTCATGGAAAACATAATGGTTTTTCGGCAACTGTGTGTACAGGTAGCAAAACAACTTCATCAGCGTCTTGTTACATTCCTCCATACCACAATACAGCAGAGTGGTGCTGCCAAAATATTGCCAAATATTACCTCAACTGACCAAATTAAGATGATGTGAGAAAAGATACAATTCCTACTGTAATACCAGTTTGTGAAAAATCTCAACTTACAGTCATCTGTAACAGTAATACAGTCCCACACATTCCCAACTCCGGTCCTGGGGCACCCCTTACCACCCACTGTGACTCAAAGGCTTGGTGGGATCAAATGTCTTAAAGCGTAATCCAAAAAGGGCAGGGACATTCCAGGGACGAGACCGTCATAGGACAAATCTCTATTTTGATAAATCCACTGTTAAAACTAAAGGTTCCTAAATGGTTTGGTTTTAGGAAAAATCTTTAACTGGTATAGAACCTTTTACATGATCACACACATACACCTCATCTAAACCGCTTATCCTTCTGGGTCACGGTGGGGTGCTGGAGCCTATCCCAGCTGTCATTGGGCGGAAGGCAGGATACACTTAAACACCTTTTACATTATATGGAGGTTATTTATTATCTTCATGCAGACAAACACACATCTTATTTACAAAAATGATTCTTAGAAAAACTGTGAAGAATCAAAAACAGTTCAAGAAGCCCTTTTTGGCACTTTTATTTTACAGAGTATATTAATAAACATACTGTAAGTAGATGAAACTGAAAAAGGTATGAAAAGCATTACAGCTATTGTTTATTGCATTTTATTTCAATACACTGCTGCTAGTACAGTACAGCTAGAGCTACACAGTCAGCTTAATTGGACAGGCGCGTTTACAACAGGTACTAAAACAGAACACAGTACTGGTTTACAGAGCAACAACTTCTGGAAAACATTCAAGATGAAATAAGTGAAAAACCCACAAAATAAATGGAGAATAAATTTGGAATTCAGGTGATGCCAGCAAAGGAATCATTCACCTGGAATACAGATGTTTCCAGAGAAATAGGGATTTGTGTTCCATCTCACTTTGATTTTCGAGTATCAGACAGAGTTAATGAACAGCTATGTGGTTAAATTCAGTTAAAAAAAGGAAAAAAAACTGAACTGGACCAAAATTGGTCCAATTTTGCTATTCTTAAAGAGGTTTTCATGTCAGATAAATAACAGAATCGACCTCTTGAGATAAGCAAACGCGCTAACAGAGCTAACAGAGCTAACAGGTACACGGCTGGATGGAAAAACTGGCATTTCACTGATTTGTTCGTTTTTATATTTTTGATGGTTTCTGTGCTGCTTATGATCATGAAACGTTGCCATGGTCTCTGCTTCATCATCTCAGCACCTTCTACATGTACTACAGTGGCCACCAGGCCTCCTCATGACGAGTTCTCTGAAATGAAACGTCCCTCTGGAAACACTGGACCAATTGGTGTGTGTTTATTTTCAGATGACAGCACTGCTGTTAGGCAGCAAAAATCCTAAAACATAATTTATTATTCTGAAATAACCGAGGGAACTCGGCGGGTTTTCATGTCAGATTAAGTAACAGAATTGGTCTCTTAAGATAAGCTAAAGCGCTAACAGAGCTAACAGGTACACGGCTGGAAAAACTGGCATTTCACTGATTTGTTCATCTTTATATTTTCTTTATATCTTCAATGGTTAACCAGGTACTCGAGTAGCTGTGCACATCCCACTGATGGTTTCTGTGCTGCTTATGATCACTTCTACATGTACTACAGTGGCCACCAGGCCTCCTCATGGCGAGTTCTCTGAAATGAAACGTCCCTCTGAAAACACCGATTAGTGTGACCAGATCCATCCAATGGAACTAAACTTCTTAGGCCGGCAGATCTCCAGGAGGGGGTTAGTGACCGCTGATGAGTAACCTTCAGTGAGGCTCTTTAGGATTTTAGGAGAGAGGTACCTTCGTCAGCGCTGGTGTGGCTGAGTGTCTCCTGGCAACCTCCCAGTTGTGGTGGAGGCCTGTTGCCGAGGGGAAGCCCAGGGAGGCCGAGGCTGCTAATCAGTTTGCTGCAGTCCTGTGGGGTGGATCCCTGCACAGCCGCGCTTCATGCCATCGCACTGAGCAGCAATGTGAGCTGCATCTCAAACAGCCTGCAGCTGCTCCTGAGAGCCAGGCCTTTCACCTTCACTTCGCCCAAACACGCAATTACTCACACAAACAGCTCGTCTACAAAGCAGAGCTCACAGCAAGGCTTGCAGGACCGCCTCGCTCTGATGACTCTTTAAGAAAATTCCTCCACACCATCTTTAAAGCCATCCTGAACTGAAAACTGACCTTATCTTGTAAGTTCATGTCCCCTGTCATGGCAAGCACACATTAAGGTCATCATGCCTCTGGTCATATTAAGCACATAATAAGGTCATTTCATTCACAGGACAAATTCAATTCAAGTTCATGTGTTTAGTGCTTTTTACAACGGGCGCCGACACAAAGCAGCTTTACAGAAATCCAGGCCCCAACTGAGTACGCCAAAGGAAAGAGTGGCAAGGAAAAAAACCTCCCTAACAGTACGAAGAAGAAACCTGGAGATGAACCGAGACTCAAAAGAGGAACCCGTCCTCCTCTGGTCCACACTGGACAGCAAAACAATAACACAACAACAGCAATGCACACAAAGAATAAAGAATTAACAACATATACCATAGTAAACACTGAATGAAGAAAAATGTCTCTGTCGTTGGACAGAAGTATTTACGTTAACTAATAATAACAACCGATAATATGTCAGATTAAGAAACGATAACCAATGAGGGATATTAATAAACCAGTGATTTATATTAACCAATAATAACTGATGACATTACTATTTAGATCAGCCAATTAAAACCATAACAGAAGTGTTAAATTCACCAATGATAATCGACGACACAAGTGTTGTAGTTAATCAATGATAACGAATTACAGAAGTGTTTAGATTAAGCAGTGATAACTGATGAAAGATAAGTGATGATAGTCGTATTTGGACTGACCAGTGATGACCAACAACAGAAGTATTTAAACTGCCCAATGATAACCAATGACAGATCAACCAATGCTAACCAATGCTAATCGTTAGAGGCCTGACAGACTGTCAGAGAGAGAATTCTTGTTTTCTATCTTCCAACAAAATGTAACGAATTTTGCTGCCTCTAAAAGGTCTTCTGAATTTTGGCTATGTTACTGTGCACCAGCGGGTGGGGTGAAGTAATATTAACCAATAATATCATATTTATATACATTTTTAACCCCTCAGTTCGGTTCACCTTTATTCACTGCAGTCATATTTTGGTATAATGGGAAGAACAGGAAAGGCTTCCCCTAAAACTGGCTCTGATATTATGTCTCATGCAAACAGTCACTGATATCATGTTTAGCAAAAAGGTCAAAGCCAAGCTATGTATGAAAATATTACAAAGAAAAACATTATTTTTGTGTTTGTTTAAAATATGGAAAAATATAAATGTTGCACAGTGCTAGTTATCATTCTGTAGGCCAACTGGTACTGTAGCTAAAAAGACATGCATATTTTAGGATTGTTAACTTATTATTTCCCTTAGAAAATCAACAAAACATGTAACCTGACTAGGGGTGTCCAAACGACTATAAACCAGGAACTGATAGCCAGACTAATGTTTCAAACACCTATTTGAAATCTGACAAAACTGTATATATAGTTTGTGATGTTTTGCTCAAGAAATGCATATAAAGTGTATTTCCAGGTTGTTGTGGCTACACATGTACATTTCCACAACAGGAGGGGCTTCTTCTCATGTTCCAGCTGTCCTGCTCATATATCACCCAGTGAACTGGTTCCTCTTCCTCCTATAACGTCTGCTAACAGATTCATCACCTAAATATTCAGTTCCAGTTTATGATACTGCGTTCATATGATACACTGGGCATCCCAAATCTGCTATATTCTTTCACCAATCTTTCAATTTGCACCAATTTACACGCCTACATTTTCATTTTACGTAACTGCTGGTATCAGCTGTTCTGGGCTGCTGAAACTTTTTTTCCACCCCCACTTTCTGGGAGAAAACAAGATAAATCTTTAATGCTGGTAGATGCTTAGGCTAAGGTTCTTTAAAGTAATGTTTATTTTTGCATCACCTCATGCAGAAAACTACTAGAACATCTCTTTGATGTGAGGCACTGCATGTCACATGAGATGTGCTGCAGATCTACAGGTTTTTCAGCCACAGTGCAGAGAAAGTGAATATACACCACCGTTAGCTTGGCAATAATATAACATGGAAAAACGCACGAACATGCATTACCTTCACTAGTACACAGTAACATAGTTGCCACGTTACTGTGATTTGCTATTACTTGAACAAATCTGACGAAATACATGCACACAAATGATAAAACACACGTAAACACTATTTTTACATATATCTCACATTTATACGTCTTTGCTGCAACACTGAACAAATTATGTAAAATAAGTTTTTTTTAAAGCCAAATAATCAAAGCTTTGATGGAAACGCAACTTAGCCAAAGAGCACATGGACAAAAGTGTGGGAAAAATAATCAAGGTACCCCTGAATTCACAGAAAAACAGGTTATATAACCTCAGTCAAAGGAACACTTTGTCATAATAACTGTGAAAAAAACATAGGCAGCATATAAAAGATGTGAATTTTAATAATTATATTGTGAAATGTTCTATGTTGCTTTCTTCCAGCAAATGCTAACAGCTTCAGCCCCAAACTGAAAAATGTCTGAGTATTCTGTACATTTCTAAACCCTCTTTTACAAACATTTTAATTTGTTCAATAGTGTTCAAACTACTTAATAAACTACAAGTACTAAACTCGCATCACAGGTCGCACAGCTACGCCTGAGACGATGACTTAGCGGTGAGGAGACGTTTAATATCCCACACAGAAAGCAGTGAGAACAGTTCACAAGTTACCAGACTGACTACAAACATCAGAATCTGATGAAATATTTGGATGGAGATGCTGCGTATTGAGATGCTGCATATGCACAAACACACAAAGGGCTTTCATCTACATGCAGCTGTGACTGTTTTTAGATTTGTACAATATTAATTTCTCCTAGCATGTCTGATAATATTGTCACATTGTACAAGCCTTTTATGCAACGTCACAAACATTATTAATGTGTTGTAAACACCCATAAAGAAACAAACACTTTAAATGTTCTTATCAAACACATGTACTTCAGTGTTTAGAACACATATTAGAGTGAAACAGTATATTTAAAATGTATCTCACATTCAAAAATGCCCATGTATTTCTTTCCCATATGGTTTTGCAACCTTAAAACCAATATTCAAATATTATTTTCTGAAGAAAGACCCTGATTATTTTAGCCAATGGGCATCTGCTGAGGGAGAGTGTTTTCTGTTCTGTTCTAAATTCAGGAAAATATATCAAAATTAATATCGCTGCTGATCGACAGCACAGATCTGACAAGTAGACATTTGGTTAAAAATGCTGAAGCATTCCTTTAACATGGAAAAGAAGCACATGAACAACGTATTTATTACATTTAAAAATATATGAAAATTATCAAAAATGTTTTGTTTACTTCAGTGTGTGGAATACATTTTGGAATAATATTTGGAATGTATTTAAAATGCATCTCACATATAAAAAAAGCAAGCCCATGTATTTCTGTTCCATGTGGGTTTATAACGACAAGCGCTGAAGATTTGAATAAATGCTCTCGATATGCAGAGCTGCATAACTCAGTACTTTACAGACTTTCAGATTCAAAATGAATTTTCTTTGAGGTCTATTTTCTAAACATTTGGACAGTCACTCTCAGCACAGAGGAAAAGACATCTGGTCCATCCAATTTTAAAAGCAAGAGTTAAATTTGAAAATTTTAAAGGATCTTTATCCTTTCAACAAATTTTTGAGGGACATTTTTCATTTAGATACAAACCCATGTTGTTTCTGTCAGAATGAGACAGAAACTGTGGAGCTCATACATTTGGAACACCTTTCCAAACTGACTTATGTCTAAAAATACTGAGATAAATCCAGTTAATGAAATGTCTGTGAAGGTCGTCCAATTGCTGGAGGAGAAAACTACTAAATACTTTGTGTTGTGCAAATACTTTACACACGTGTCGATGTTCTCATGTGGTTTCCCATCAAAATATACAGAAGATGAATCTTCACTTGTTGTATTAACTTTCTAAAGTGTGAAAAACAAGAGAGTCCAGAACTGTTAATTTTAATTGACCAATTTGTGCTGACAGAGCCCCTCATTAAAGGGGAAGTCCACTGATTTTTCAAAATGTCTGCATAATTCAGTCCTTGAGATGTAAACAGAATCATTCGGAGTGGTTTGACATAAATGGTTTATTGTAGAGAAACTTATAGACTCAGACGTCTTTACAGTGGTGGTGATAGGAACCAGGGGTCGCCATGACTACAACATATATATAGCCACTTTATTTACTATCCAAAGCCAGCAGTGAACCTACACGAGTCTTCTGAGTGTTTATTTGTAAAGTTGATGACGATAAAATAGTGCCAAATTCTTTGAGGACTATTTAGTCTTACAACACCCTTTATGTATCCCTCCATCATGAATAGATTAAAATAAATTGATTAAAATATGGTTTAGACCCTAATTTGATCACTAAACCACTGTAAAACCAGTATGTATTCATAACCATTTCATGTAAGAACTTTTTGGGAGGGAGCTTTCAGAGGCATTAAACTCTTCAGACGTCTGGTTCCTATCACCACCACTGTGAACAATTCTGATTCGGTTAGTTTCTCCAGAACGAGGCATGTTCGAGTCAAACCACTCTGAATGGCTCTGTTTCATCTCAACTATTGCATTTTGCAGAAATTTTGAAAATCGGTGGAGCTCCCCTCTAAGCTGCCTTTTCATGTATTAGCATTCTTATTAATATTTCCCTCGTTATCTGTTGTTTTGCTGTTCAGGAAGGTGGACGCTCATGCCCGTATATGCCTGTTGTGTTTGAACACCGACTGACTGATTAAATAAGTATAAAAACCCGTCGCGGCCGTTTTTCTCTCCGGTCAGGCGGTTTGTTTTGGAGGACATGGTGCCCAGAGCGCATGCGCGAACCGCAGGCTGAGGCCTGCCTGGGCTGCTTTAGCAGAGGAGGACTCGA
>NW_023494795.1:1832788-2015288 GCF_904425465.1 Colossoma macropomum
CCTGAGTCTCTCCGGCCTTTCCGGCCTGCTGAGGTTACAAACCAGCGCGTGAGGCTCACCTTTAAAACCGGCACTAAACTCGGGCGACAGAAACCGCAGAATACCGTCAACAGCAGGTCAGCCTCCATCAGGCGGCGCTCATCAGCACAGTGTGCAGTTTTGCGCAGCGTCTCGCCGCGGAGCGGTTTTTAGCGTAACTCATCAGAGAAATTAGCGGCGCCCATAAAGCGGCACGGCGGCTATGAGGTTCTGATCCTGACAGGCCGCGTCCTCAACCGCAGACCCCGCACCGGACAGCGTGCACTAATCTGTGCCGTCCCCACAGCTGCGCCCTGTACTGTGTAGAGTGGTCGTATGCGATTTGGGACGGAGCCACTGTAACGGTTGTTCATCATTTGGTGCTCTTCTCACAACATGTCCACATATTACTATTATTACTATTATCATTATTATTATTAGTAGTAATAATAATAATAATAATAATAATAATAATATCGTTATTATTATTATTATTATTACTATCATTATTATTATGGATATTTTTCACGGTTTAATTAGTAATTAGTAAATAGTAATTAGGTGCCTTAAATGTAGCCGTGGAGTCGCTAAAGTAAACAAGGCCTATAAATGATTTTTTTTTCCAATTTGAAGAAAAACAATAATATCGGGGTTTAAATGTCTGTGTTGTAGAAAAATCCCGGGGAAATGTTTGAGAGATGGATTAACGTCGCTTAACGCTCCGGTAAAGAGGCCGAACCTCAGGCCTGAACTCGACCCTTAACGCGTCCAGCATGCAGCCGCGTCTGAAGCTGCAGCTCGACTTTATCGCCACGTTTAAAGTTCATCTGTCCGTTTCAGTCCGCGGCCGCACCGGGGAGGAAAAACCAGGTCGCCGTTAAAGCTTCACACAGTCTGAGGCGCCGCAGCGGAAACATCTACTAAGGGAAACAGGAGGAAATATGAAATATGAAGACTCGCAGGAGCGTCAGCTGGTTTTTAATAAGCCAAAAAGCTGAAACCCAAACAGCAGCGCAGTCGAACCCGAGGAGGGACTGAAACCGCCCGATTTACACCACATAACTTCACTTTTTATTGTGATGCACGAATTTCATACTTTCTTCATTTAAACCTGACTAAACCGTGTATTAACGCGCATATGGCTGTAATAACCAGGATGAGAGAAATGAATGAGCTGCTGATGTTTGATGCACAGGGCCTTTAGCAGATCATGCGCAATGACACGCTGACGTCCACAAGAGGGCGCCGTTTGACGAGGCCGTTTGCCGCCTTACATTTGTTCCACGTTCAATATTTCAATTAAAGCTCGACAAATATTACATGTTTGCGGGAATTCTGGGGGGCGACTGTGAATCATTCAGCAATGAAAATGATAAAAACGATTTTATGTTCTAGTTTTATACATACAGTACTGTGCAAAAGTCTTAGGCAGCCAAGAAAATTATTCTCGGTTTTTGTCAGTAAAACACTAAAATATTAAATTCAATACAAATAAGAATAACTACAGTAAAATATATCATTTTAGTTTTTAGTTAAGTTATTAATGGTGGTGAACAGAAGAATACAGTCAGAGGAACACAGGTTTAGTTCCTGACGTCGCGCTTCGCTCCAGACGTTGGGCGGCTTTGTGCTCAGCTGAAGCAGGTTTTGGACAGTAACTGGAAATACTGCATTTCCTCAGAAAGAGATTTAGAAATGGTTCAGCTAAAACACTCACACACCACATTACAGCGTCTTGTTTATCTGTTTATTGGTATTTTTTGTGTTCTTAGTGTTTTTCAGACTAATAAAAGCTGACCGCCCAGATAAACAGCTCTATGTATCTTTGCACAGTTCTGCATTTCACAATTACACTGTTTTTCTTTTACCATTAGTCTTAAAATACTTCAGTACTCAAAAGCATTTCATGTTTGTTTTCAGCCACAAATTTGCTATTGTAAAATGTAATAATAACACTGAGAGTCTTGATGAAATACTAATCTTTTATTTGGTTATTTAATGTTAATATATAAATATACAAATGTGTATATAGATGTGCAAGAACCCAAATATTTTATAGGAGCTTTATATGACTGAGGCCTACTTTAGGCAGGTAAGTCAAAGGCTGCAGGTATACTGAAGTTACCATCAGAGATCAGTACACGTGTACATGCATTCACACATATATACTAAAATAAAACAAAAACAACGCCTTCATGACCTGCAGGAGTCGAAATGAACTGAGCAGATGAAAGAAATGGACCTTCAAAGAATTTAACAGGTAACAAAAGCAGAACGGATGAGGAGAAGAGGAGCATATTGTTTTTCGAAGCAGCAGAGTGTAAAGCAAATTAAACGTCTGAATGGAGCAGGTGGGGAGTGGGAGTGAAAGAGGAAAACAAAAGGAAGACAGAGAGAGAGAGAGAGAGAGAGAGAGAGAGAGAGAGAGAGGGAGAGAGAGAGAAAGAGAGAGAGAGAGGGCGAGAGAGAGGAAGTAGTTATCTTATTGGAAGGAGTAGCCGGCTGATGGAAGACCCCCGCACCACTGGGCGATAAACTTCAGGACGTCCTGACACTCTGGACTGTGAGTGGTCTGCAGGAGGAAATAAACAACGGTCAATCAACATCTCAGTAATGACAGCTGGTCTGGAACATCATAAGGGTCAATGAAATGTCAATCAGTACTAAAACAATAAAAAATCACCATCACACCACAAAATCAAGCCCTATAATGAGATTTAATTAGTTGATAAATTACATTTCCAACTCAATATTTGACCTGTAATGTTTTTCCTTTCATTCCGAATGTTTCATGCTGAAAATATACAACAAATAAATAAAACTGTACATGCACAAATTTTTGTGAATACTGTAAAAAATGGGCCTCAATTTTCATCAATTTTTAGCATTATTTACGCATCTGACTCATTTACTCCATTACAGAGGGTCAAACTTCAGTCCTGTGACCCCGGCGCTGCCCAGTTTCAACTATTCAGACCAGCACACTGATTCAGCTCACTGAGGGGTTTAGGGTTCGGTGTTTTGGTGCACAGAATACTTATTGTTGTTTTTGGATTGTTTTAAAAATATTTCTACATTTTTTTTTACATTTCCTACATTCCTACATTTCTACACAGCAGCTGTTCTTTACACTGCATAAAAATGTCACGAAGAACCAATAGAAATGCTCCAAAAACTGCTTAGAACAAAACCTCTTATATGAAAAGTAAAGAAAGTTTTTGTAAAGCCGCCATTTTGGAGATATAAATTCGTACTGCAATTCAAAATATTTATTACTGCTTATTTATAAAACAACATGTGCAACTTACTGTTTTATAACCTCACTAAATTAAACTTAAATCATGATGAGAAAATCCTGTAGCCTTTAAGACCCAGAAATACTAAACGATCCCACTATTATAGTCAGCGGCTTCATAAAAACAGTTTCAATGGGGGAAAGAATGAAAATACATCCACAAAATCAACGCATGGGTTTCAGAAAGTAAATCTATTACGAATAAAGAGCTGAAGCAGCTGAAGGACGACAAACGGCAGAATAAAAAAACAGCTGCTTCTCACCTTCGTCGCCATCAGGAATTTATTCCAGTCGTCCTTGTTGGCCGCCATGCCTGGTCTCTTAAAATCGATTTTACTGCGGAGGACAGGATAACCTGACCAGCAGAGAGAGAGAGAGACAGGGAGAGAGAGAGAGAGAGAGAAAGAGAGAGAGAGAGAGAAAGAGAGAGAGAGCGAGCAAGAGAGAGAAGGAGAGAGAGAGACAGACAGAGAGAGAGAGACAGAGAGAGAGACAGACAGAGAGAGAGCGAGAGAGAGACAGAGAGAGAGAGAGAGGCAGAGAGACACAGAGAGAGAGAGAGAGACAGAGAGACACAGAGAGAGAGAGAGAGACAGAGAGAAAGAGAAATTATTCCATTAAAAAGAGTCTGTGAACCAATTAGCAGCTCCCTTAAGACGTGCTGCTACACACACACTCACACACACACACACACACTCTCACACTCTCACACACACACTCACACACACACACACACACTCTCACACTCTCACACACACACACACACACACACACACACACACACACACACACTCACACACACACACTCTCACACACACACACACACACACACACACACTCACACACACTCTCACACACACACTCACACACTCACACACACACACACACACTCACACACACACACACACACACACACACTCACACACACTCTCACACACACACTCACACACTCACACACACACACACACACACACACACACACACACTCACACACACACACACACACACACACACACACACACACACGCACACACACTCTCACACACACACTCACACACACTCACACACACACACACACCTCTGGGTGTCTAAAAGGAAAGGAGAGAAATAAATGCTGTTTTAACCCTCTGCAATAGCAGCACATGCACACGGGGAACCCAGTAGGTTTCCTTACTTGTTAGTCTAATTTGGCTTTAATTGGCTTTGATTTGGACCCTGTGATGTAACTCGATTAAAACCTGTAGACTGCACAGCTACTGACATGGAGGAGGGGCTGACAGACTGAGGTGACGTCACCAAGGAAACACATTTTTGATCTTCGACAAACTAGAACTTTAGACTAAAGCTCTTCTGCTTTGAGTGACCCTGTGCCTTAATTATGTTTATTTTATTAAAGCAAATGATCAAACATTCCATTTGATCACTTTTTATCACGATCAAAACAATCATAACACTTTCATAACACCACTGAAACTGCCAAATATTTCGGTATTGACAACTTTAGCTAATTCTGAGCAGAACTCGAAAACGCAAGCCAGTACACGACCAGGAAACACAGCACAATATAAAACCACATAAAATCATAATATTATTTACTAAAACACAATAAAATTTACTTAATTGTAGAATAAAACTGTTTCAGTAGGGACAATTCTAATGTTCCACACTGATTTTCAGACTTGGGGACAAATTTACTTCAAAACAATGGGATCTAACTGCTCACCATGTAGCCAGGAGGGACAGGGATGCAGGGGTGTGGCTAAAATAAGCTCCACCTACAGACTAAAACTCATGTTTTGGTAGTGACATTAACAATGTGGAAGAGCATTTTTTGAATAGTTTTTTTTTTTATTTAAAAATAAATCTAAATATTTCAACTTCACTTTAAAAGAAATCAAAGATCTCTTTTTAAAACAACATAAAAAAATACATTTTCACAAGTTGAAATTTAGCAGTTTGGGAAAAACACCTCTCAATAGAAAGTACCTTCTAAATAGCTTATTACTTTCTCTATTAATGCTTTGGGTTGAAATATTTAATAACATAATCACTGTAAATATTTAAGGTCTCAATACTTCATTGTTATATTTATATTTACGTATTTTTACTGTGGGACTGAGATGTGAACTGATTCGGCAGAATGGTCCTTATATGGATTATAAGGACTGTATGGCGATGATGTTTTAAAATATAACACAAGAAACATGATCAGGTCATGGTCCATATCCGGCGCATCCCTAATGAGCAGTGATGACCACTGAGGTCACCACATCGCCCAGTGAAACGCCTGCCTTAGCCCACAGTGAGGAGCTGATGTTAATGCAGAACAGCCTCACCTGTGATGACGCAGGGCAGGGAGCGGATGCCGGTGTTGGCAGCCACCAACGAGGCCTCATAAGTGTCCCTCTCGTCTCTGGGCAAGACCTGCTCCACCCGCTGGTCCATGGATACGGTCAGAACCCAATCCCTGATCTCTTCTCTCTTCTCCACCTGACACACAGTCGCCACTTAATCAGCAAATCACACACACGGTTCTCTAAACCAGATATTCCATTATTTTCAATGGAGCAGCGACAAAACGTTCTGCCACCCTCACAGCGATGGCAGCGCACTGCAGCGGTCAGCAGAGCATTTGGTCAAGAGCTGAACTTTCACAGGTAATGCCACCGACAGCAGTGGCCGAAAAAAATGAATGTTGGATACTAGTTATTACATACACCGACTTCTTAGCAGCACAGGACCACAGCTGACCAGACCAGATTTGGGTGGTTCTCAGATCTCTCAGCACAGCTCTGACATGGTAGTGGAGTATTACTGCTGCTGGGGTTTTCAGATATTGTGTACAATTACTGGACACTTTATTAGACACCTTGTAGATGAACAGTTAGACCAGAATATTTTTCCGTGCAAAATTTGTGACAGTCACCCTTGATCTTCATCAGTGGTCAGTTTCAGACCATCAGAACACCGTTATCTGGATATTTTTTGGTTGACAGATTATTCACCAAAGTGTTTAGAAATCCAAGCAAGGCTAAAGGTCATCATAGTATGTAAAACACTTTAGCAGCTGGCATCATGTTTCATTTTACATGTTGTCTCATATTGTTCTTGTTTTGCTGTATGCATCACTAATGTTTTATTTAATTTATGAGTGTCTTTGTCCTTTCATACCCGCCCGGGAACTACAGTTGAGAATTAGCCGAACTGGTTAAACTAGCACATTTGGAGAAATGTTTATTAATGTGCAGCGGTCCTGTAAATTTACATTTGAATGAATTAAACTGAACTAAACTGTGTCTGATACACTCTTACCAGCACAACACACACTAACATTAGTTTAATTTCCCGTCAAAATGGCCCTCAAGTACAAGTCATTCATTTTATAACAATCAGGAAAAAAAACATAAAACATATTTAACAGAAAATTACACAGAATTCTCAACAACTAAATATTATTTATGTTGTTTTTGTATTTGGTGTGTCCAACTTTTAGCTTCATTACAGCTTCTACTCTTTTCAGGAGACTTTCTTTCAGTTTTTCAAAGAAATCTGCAGGAATAATTTTCTACACCTTAGAAGTTGGTTGTATTTTCTGTTTCTCATGATCCAAATAATCCCAAACACATTCAGTGATGTGGAGGTCTGGACTTCTTGATTTTTTTTTTTATTTTGTCTATTTCCTTTTTTCAGTAACAGCTTATTGACAGCTACACATCCTTTCAGTCTCAGAGTGTTGAGCTGTGTTCACAGTGAAGGATGAACAGAAATATCAGTGGATGTTTTCAGATCTGAAGAAAGAGTGGAGCTTGATTTTCTTCCAGATTAAAGCTTCAAATCCTCTCATTCTGAGAGAGTTTTGAGGGCCTACCAGGTTCTGCACGGTTGTTCAGAGTCCCATTTTCTCTATATCTTCAAATAATTTTTTGGAATTTGGAAAATTTGGTTCTTTCACTTATTTTCCTTTGACTTTTACCAGAGTAAAAAATAATGTACTTAAAGGTCATTTTGACTGGAAATTAAAAAAAAAATGAAAGTGTGGTTTTGTCATTTTAGAAAGGCTAAAGTCTTATAATGGCCAAAAATGCCATAATGTAGCATTTCTAAAAGAACCCAGACACCATATTACATTCGCTGAAAAGGCCAGTGTGCTGTGAAGGGCCTGTGAAAGGCCAGTTCTGTGAAGAGGTAGACCTGTTGGTGCCTGAAAGGCAGACAGCCATGTAAGGTATCATTTGAAGTTGAAGAGATAAAAATTTCAGTTAATGTTGTCGAGCTGTGGTAAATTCAGACAGCAGTCATATTCTGTGTGTTTCAATAGCATCAAATTTAACCATGTACTTTAGAGTCATAATTACACCACGCATGCTTTGAAGATTCCTGAGAACTGCACATCTTATTTAAATGTACATACTACATGATTTTAATCACAGTTTGTATCGACATTTTTCTACAAATTATATAAATATGGCTCCAGAATGCATAACAATATGTGCCCCGATCTGATTCACTAAATGTCCAAAACTATAATCTGGTTATGAAAGCACTGCCAATAGAACAGGACGCTCTGGAGCTCTGGAGCAGCCCAAGGTCACCATGTCCAATGCCATGTATCAGTTTGAGGGGTACAAAGCCGCCCAGCTTGAGCTGTGGAACAGTGGAACTGTGTTCCCTGGAGTGATGCAGGACTGTCCAATACCTTTTCGAAGAGCTGGAGTGATGTTTGCAATCCAGAACTAATCATCCAGCAACAGCACCTGATCTCACTAATGCTCCTGTAGCTGAATGCAGTCAGTCACTGCCTTATCAATACCTTTGATTTCATAAGAGACGCTGGATGAAAAGGTGTTTACAGACTGTTGGGCTTATGTTGACATATCGCACCACTAATTCAGAAGATTTTAGCACTTACAGAGACGTGGAGCTTAGACGGCAGCGGGACTTCAAAAGGAATGTCTGTGTCCTGAAAATCTGTGTGGTCTAAGGCATCCAGCGTCCCCTCATCAATACCCTGTGAAAACAAGCCAACACAGCACTGCCCAAACTGTTTCGGTCGATTTTTCATTTGAAAGGCAGTTTAAAGGTTTGAGATTAATAAAAACATAAAAAGACAAAAGTAAAGTTTAGCAGAAATAGTTGTGCTTCAGTTTTGTGTTTTCATGGTCTGGCTCAGTCAACGAGCTTCACAGTCTGACGTCTGAATGTAACTTACATCCGCCAAATCCAGGAAGCGGTTGAGGAAAATAAAGGCCATGTTCTCCCACCCAACAGCCTGTAAAGAAAAGACGGAGCAGATCAAAAACAGAATGTCTCCAGAGCAAAAACACTAATAATAAAAAACTAATGTTGCATCTCTTCATTTTCAGAACTGCAATCTACAAGTGCACAACATACCAGTGCTGATCTAGATTTATTCACCACTAAAACAGGAAAATAAAAGTACTTTATTGGTTTGATCCTGGGATTACAGTCCGCTGCAACCATCTAGGCTGGAACACCAATGCTACACTAATAAGAGTCCTTGGGAACGACTGCTAACATTTCATACATCTGAACTGAAACTGTGTCTGGATAACAGAGTCTACTAAATAAGGTCCTTACATAAAATAATTTAAATGTTTACAATAAACCTCATGTCTGATTTAGCTGTATCATGGCTATTTAAGATTAATCAATGCTCAACCTTTACAGTTTTAACTTTCTATTCACTGCACTTCACAAATAGATTGAGCTTGTTTCAAAATGTAAATACAATAAATAAATAAATAAATAAATAAATAAATAAATAAATATTGGTATTAGGCACAAAAAAGTGGAAATGATTGGTTATTGTTATTAGAATTAGAAATTCAGAGCATGTAGCTGCTAAAATCAAATCACTCACAAATGATCACATGAACAGCTAAAAGTGAGAGTAAGTACTCATAGCTGGAGTACTGGGGGGCCTACTGGGGGCTCACCTTGGCAGCCATGCCTGCCTCATAAAAAGCCTTGTCTGCTGGAATGAACTCTGTGTGCCTGAGCAGCGAAATGGACAGCTTGGCCGCCAAAGTACTCTGGACAGGAACAAGAGACAAATGAGAAACTTTACACCATTTATGCACAGTTTTCTGACCACTGAGGCTCCTCAAAAGGACATAAAGTAAGATCCACACAGCTAAGATTACAGGACACAACATACTAAAGGCCAATATTTCATTTAATAATGCAATATTCAATTACAAGAATCTCTAGTTGTGTTTTATAGCAGCTTTGTAATGCTAACAGAAGCTCACTGCTGATCCTTTTTGTACTCTGTATAATCTTATTCATATGAAAATGAAGTGTTACTATGGAGCAATATTCATAAAAAAGACACTCACCAGTTGGTCGATGCCCTTGGCTGCTGAGCGGGTAGCGTAATAGTGAGATATCACTAGCATCTGCTCAAAGTCCTCGTGGGCTGGAGAGTTGGCTTCTGAGGACTTTGTCAGGTTCTCACACTGCTCAAGAGAAAACGAGAGTCAGTCACACTCTGACCTTCGATCCAACATAGGGCTGAAAGATTAATCGCTTTTATATCAAACTCAAAATTTGAAAGAGCTGCAGTTATAAATACTCTATTAATAATTTTGCCTTAACAGGGGACGCTTATCCTAATTACACAAAGCTGCTGAACTGCCTGTAGATGAGTTACACCAATCAGAAGCAACCAAACACAGACATGTTGGGACATCACAACCACGACTAACTAGTCTGGTGTATCATGTTCAGTGTTGAAGCCTCAAGCCAGAGAAAGTGGATATGCTGGTCATCTTGGCCAAAAGAACAGATCTGGGCCTTAATTTATAAAAAATAATCACAATTTAAATTATTAATACCAATTATTTACCAACTATAATTGGTCAGAAAAATCACAATGACAAATTTTCCATTAACCAATATAAAAACAATAGTTCACAATAATGAATCTCTCACTTTGACCAATGCTATAACCCACCAGCAAGTGCAGAACATCTCTCAGGTCGGCCCACATCCGATAGGCCTCGGCGCTGTCCCTGTCGCGCAGACTCATCAGCTCTAGGAACAAGCGCTTGTAGATGTTGAAGTTCTGTAAGGAAGAAGCAGATAAAACTGTAGAGAACTGTGGGCTGGAGAGTTCTACAGACGTGCTCCCCCAGGTTTAGAGAGCTCTAATAATTTTAAATTAAAAGAATAATTCATTCAAAAATGTAAACACTACTAATAATAAATAAAAGATGAATAAAAGACAGTTGGGCCAGGTAACATGACACAAATGGGCTCAGATCACCTGGAGTTTTTTAAAGAATTTGACTAACTGGTCAATGAAAGTCCAGAAGATATCAATAATTAAAGCAGATGAAACACCAACAATAAATAAGCCTTACAAATATACACACTTCATTAAGTCCACCTCCTTGTATCTTGACTCACTGTCCATCTTATCAGCTCCACTGACCATATAGTTTCACTCTGTAGTTCTACAGTTACAGACTGTAGTCCGTCCGTTTCTCTGCATACGCTGATACCCTGTTTTTCAGTGGTCAGGACCCCCACAGGACCCTCACAGAGCAGGTACTATTTGGGTGGTGGATCATTCTCAGCACTGCAGTAACACTGACGTGGTGGTGGTGTGTTAGTGTGTGTTGTGCTGGTCTGAGTGGATCAGACACAGCAGTGCTGCTGGAGTTTTAAACACCTCAGTGTCACTGCTGGACTGAGAATAGTCCACCAACCAAAAATATCCAGCCAACAGCGTCCTGTGGGCAGTGTCCTGTGACCACTGATGAAGGACTAGAGGATGACCAACGCAAACTGTGCAGCAGCAGATGAGCTATCGTCTCTGACTTTACATCTACAAGGTGGACTGACAAGGTAGGAGTGTCTAATAGAGTGGACAGTGAGGGGACACAGTGTTTAAAAACTAATATCTAATGCGTGTACAATCCCGTTTCCAAAAAAGAGGGACGCTGTGCAAATGTTGTTTTACATCGTCTTGCTGAAATAATCAAGGCCTTCCCTGAAAAAGACGTCATCTGGATGGCAGCATATGTTGCTCCAGAACATGTATATATCGTTCAGCATTAATGGTGCCTTCACAGATGTGTGAACTCACCCGTGCCATGTGCACTAATGCCCCCCTGCACCATCATAAATACTGGCTTTTGAACTGTGCACTGATAACAAGCCAGATGGTCCCTTTGCTCTTGTGCCTGAAGGACGTGGCGTCCATAGATTCCAAAAAGCATTTCAAATTTTAGTTATTTGGACACTTTTCCACTTCACCTCAGTCCATCGTAAATAAGCTCGGGCCCAGAGAAGGTGGCAGCGTCTCTGGGTCCTGCTTATATATGGGTATTTCTTTGCATGGTATAGTTTTTACTGGCATGTGTGGATGCAGTGGCGAACCGTTTTCACAGACAGTGGTTTTCTGAAGTGTTTCTGAGCCCATGCAGTGATTTCCACTACAGAATCGTGTCTGTTTTTAATGCAGTGCTGTCTGAGGGCCCAAAGATCACGGCCATCTGAAATTTTGCGTTTCGGCCTTTGTCTTTTGCATACAGAGATTTCTCCAGATTCTCTGAATCTTTTAATGATATTATGTACCGTAAATGATGAAATATAAGTTATTCTTGAACTGTTGCACTATTTGATGGTGCAGTCTTTCACAGAGTGGTGAACCCCTCCTCATCTTTACGTCTGAAAGACTCCGCCTCTCTGAGATGCTCTTTTATACCCATTTTTTTTTCCCTATAAAATATAGGGTTTAAATGATTTGTACATAAAATTTGTACATTGTATTCTGTTTTTATTCAAATTTGGCACAGCATAGATATAAGGTGGTGTACTTAATTAAGTGGCTGGTCTGTGTATATCAGCATTAGTGAGTTTACTAGGGCTGGGCAAAAGGACAGTAAATAATGGTATCAGGATAAACTATGTCACGACGTTATACAGTATGCTTTCCTGAACATATTGTGTATATCATCAGTACCTGCAGGACACTGACCAACTGCATGTTTCATTATAAGGACAGCAAATTAGTCCCATTTAACTGGATTGAGAGCAACACATTATGTCAAATATTAAATAAAAATAATTGTGTTTACAGTTTTTGCTGGTATTTTTAAAAATTTAGCACTACTGGTTCTTTTTTCTCTGTTCCAAATGATCAGATGTCTGAATAAATAAATATTATGACATATCATGTATTGAGAAGTATCACAATATTGTATTTTTGCTGTTCACCTCTACACAAAACTACACCAAACACCTCAATGTTATCTGGTTAGCACTGTGGGTACCAGCTAATCGCTAATATCCTGGCCCGTGTGTACCTGTGGGTTTGCTGGCGCTCCATGCTGGGCATACAAGCTGAGCACTTTCTCTGCTTCGCCCTCTTTGATCAGGTGAGTGGCGTACAGAGCGATGTATTTATGCAGGACCTTAAAATTCTGTTCAGTGAAAGGGAAGAGAAACGACAACATGACATTGCAGATAACTGATCGCAGATAACTTATGAAGAAGTGACTATAAATAGATTATAACAGTATTTATCATTCGATAACTTGTCCCAGAAAAGAAAAAAAATGGGGTACTGATTAAAATACCTTCTGCTGTTCAGCTTATAATATTTGAATCTATGTTAGTAATTGTTAAAAATTAACAGCAATTATCAATATAACAAGTGATTACAAGAACACTGAATTTCCAGATTAAACAAGTATCCTGTCTTTCCTTTGCAACTGCATGAATTAAACAAATTCATTTTATTTTTTTGGAAACCCTTGACGAGACCTGCCAAATTGACATGAAATACTCTGAGGTAAAAATGGAGAATCATCACTCAAAGTACATTTTGAGTCATAGTCTAGAACACATCATAGGTTGAACACAGTGGTCAGAAGTCTAAAAGTACCTGTTTGGATGCAGTATCGATGCACTTCTCCCACTGACCCCTCTCCACATACATGTCTAAAGCAGCCATGACGTCCACGCCAACCAGCTATCAACAGAAACAACTCAGTTAAAAC
This sequence comes from Colossoma macropomum, assembly GCF_904425465.1. Taxonomy (NCBI): domain Eukaryota; kingdom Metazoa; phylum Chordata; class Actinopteri; order Characiformes; family Serrasalmidae; genus Colossoma; species Colossoma macropomum. Next base: position 1,846,133 of record NW_023494795.1, read on the forward strand.
TCTTTCTGGCTTCAGGTCATGAATGTTCTGTAGGCAGAGCAAAGTAACTGTAATAAACTGTAATAACACCTCCTCTAGAGAAAGAAGCCCACAGCTAATGTCAATATAGAGAAGAGCCTTTTCGTTAACCAGGCCAGGGCTTGGGATGAACGCACCATTCGCACCGAATTTCTATGTGGAAACATTTTCAATAGAGCAACAAGCTCTACCTGAAGTTATCCTGCAAGGGTTTCTGGGATATAAAAGCCAAACGGGAAAACCCAGCATATAAAGCAGCTTGGGGTAAATCACAGCCTGCGCCGTTCACGGATGGGACTCCAGAGGTTTGCACTGCAAGGTTTGTGAGATATTTTTGGAAGATTTCTTTAAATTAGATGTTTCATTTTGTTTTTAACATACATTCAATTTGACTAGCATACAGTATTATGGATGTATTTATGAATATGAATTCTGTTTGTTAATAAGCAGAAGAGAACTAGAGAAGCCTAATGATTTCTGGGAACTGAACAGTGAATGTTTTTATTCTTTTCTATAATATTATTTAATTATAGAAACTTGCGTGTATTCAAACTCTGCATGTATTACACTGCTACACTTGTTTCATGTAAAGTGTCGGATGTAAACAAAGGGTTAAACTCTTCTAACTCCCGGGGGAAAATCAGCCAATCAGGAACTGTATTTCATTGTAGGATCTAGGTATATATAGCTAAGCGAGCTCCCCCCTGGTTCTGACTCAAAGAGTTGTAAAGATTATGCTGATGGTGGAGCTGATGTGTGACCTTAACCATCAGCATAATTACAAAACGGCAGAGGCATCAATCACGTTTTGGTTTCCAATGGGGGAACAATCCTGTGAGAAAAACATCACTCTAACACTCGTGGAAGTTCTAGATACGTCACTGACTGTGAGTGCGTGTGACAGCCTCATCACTGGGCTGCTAGAAATAAAAAACAGCAGCAGCAGCAGCAGCAGCAGCAGCGCTACCAGCCTCTCTACTGAAAGAGCCACGTGAACCTGCTACAAGCTAAACTATATGCTAATATGTCTGTCACAAGCTCGAATGTCTTTTAGAAGCTTCTAATGTCTGTGTTTAATCAGGAAAGGCCACAAAATGCTAATTTTAATGTGAACTGCTTAACACTAACATGGGATCCCTGTGGGATTATAGTAGTTGGTTAGCACAGCTCACATTAGCGCTAACAGACTACTACGATCCCATAGGGATCCCCTGTAGATTTTTCAGTTCAGCGTTTTTGTAAGCTGACGTTTTTGCGACCCTCATTCAAATTATGGCCTCTGTGCTTTATTATTACAGCATCAGCATTATTACACCTTATTATTACACATTATACAACAGTTAGTTCTGGCCAGGCGAGCTGATTGGTTGAGCAGCGTTCTAACTGTGCTGTTATTTCACCATAACATCACAGGTTTTTAACAAACACTGTATCACTCCACTCAGATGCCGTTGCTAAGCAACCACTTTGACAGCTGTAGGAGACGCTCAAGACATTTGAACGTTTTTACTTCTTACTTTGCCACAAACAGAAAATGGACACTTTTAAGATCACATTTGACCGACAGCCGATTTGGTCAGACTCTGAAGATGAGACGACACTAAATTCCCAAACTGTCAGTTGGTCTGTGTGGAGCTGGAGAATGAACTGCCTGTGCAGCGAGTGGGCGGAGCTCGTTACTCTGACGTAGCAACAAGCTGCTCGTTAAGGAACTATAATTTGGTGAAGGAACTGCGAACATTAAAACATATTAAACGCCGCGTTCACGGCCCAGTTTATTAATTTATTACTGTATTTATTTAACTGTTGTATTAAAGCAGTAGAACACTCGAGGAGTGTGTTATCGCCAATAACATCACGGCTGTGATGATCTACGGCCACCAAATCACAGTGATGTTATTTCATGATAACACACTCCCTCTGTGTTCTACTGCTGAAATATGACACCATGCTTTACTTGAAGCTTGTGACAGACATATTAGCACAGTTTACCTTGTAGGAGGTTCACATGACTCCTTCAGTAGAGAAGCTGGTAGCAATGTTGCTGCTGCTGCTGTTGTTTATTTCTAATAACTCAGTGATAAGGCTGTCACACATACTCACTTGTTCCCCCTACTGGAAACCAAAACGTTATTGTTTAAACCCTTAGGTGGCTTTGTTTTACGTCTTGACCAAGTTTTGACATTTACAGCCTAAATGAAGGGTCTGGCGTAAAAGGCAGAGTCATGATTGATGAGAGTACTTGATTATACGCTTAGCAGAATCTCTACATACTCGATATAAAATGATAACAGAGATAACACAAAACCCATCTGCTGCCTGAGAGTAAATAACTGCCTGTGTTATAATGCTGACGCTGTAATAATAAAGCAGAGATGCCATAATTTGAATGAGGGCATATTTTCCCATTATTTGAATGAGGGATGTTTGAAAATTCTCATTTTAACAGTTTCCCTTTTACCCCAAACGTAGTCTATCAGCCAGGATATGTTTGTTTCTGGAGGTACAAGGCGAGCATAGATAAAGAGTAACTGGAGTTTATGTCACCAAAATCTTTTTATTCTATTATAATTATGTTATTACAGCCTTAATATAGATTTACGTGATGAACTGTTCATGTCCATGTATGTTGTGAGTTGCCTGCAATATTATTTCTTTGCAACTTGACCATTACAGAGCAATCAGAAAACAATCAAGGTTGCATGCAACACATTTGATACTAATCCAACTTTCACTCCACGCAAATCAGACAGATCAGCAGCTCGTTTTATTTGATATACCATATCATACTTACTAATATCACTCGTAATATGTAATCCACATCTTTACATACATGTTTTTATCATCTTCCTTTTTTCAGCTGTTGTTGTCATTCTTTTTTCTATATCATTATATCTGTCGTTATCTATTTGCGGTGTATAATTGTGTTTTAATGTCTTCAGAATAAAGGCAAAGAGCTGAGCTGAGCAGAGCAGCCAGAAACTCTCAGATGGTAAACTTCTTGTGACATTTGCAGTTTCTGTTCTTTCTTACTAGATTAATTACAGTTTCATGGCAACCTTAGAGATGACATCATCCTACAGCCCCAAATTTTACTGAACTCTGCTTTATTAAGTTATTATGTTCTTTTATTTGACAATAATTAAGACTCAACTCTTACGCTATCTCTGTTTTTTTTCACGTCCACTTCAGTATAAGGAAAGACTTACAATGTCCCCTCAATCTGGCTCAACCATTTACTGCAGCTATTTCCACACAGTTAGCTGAATAAGAGGACTTTGTTACAGACACAGACCTGGACGCCCAACACCAGCTTTTCTTTTCTGATACCGATACGGACAACTTGAGTACCAGCTGATCCCTATACTGATCCAATGTTTTTCTTCAGAAACGTCTAAGCTGTAATATGAGCCATTGTTATTTGAAGTACTTCACTTGGTGAGCATATAAAAGTAGGCTAACATGATCAAACTACTCGAACACTCCACTGCTCCACAGGACGAAACACACAGCTAACATCACATCCCACAGTGTGACCCAGTACAGGATTGGATCAGATTCATTCTCTTTTACCTCCGATATCCGATCCAGCATTTGCTGCTGATATTGGCCTGATACGGATACTTCAGTGTTATTCCTAATTAGCTTCATAGATCCAGCACAACAATAAAGAAGCTAACTTCAGACACCAAACACGTCTTGGTTAAATGAGAAAACGGTAAACATTTGACTTTTCTGTGAAACATTCCTTTAAAAGGTGCTCATCTCTTCAACACTGAATATATCATCTAGAATGCCTTTTCCTTTTACATCATAATTAATACACGTACAGACAAAGTACAGATCCTGCATCTGTTCTTTTCCTCAGAATGTGTGATTTGGTTTCTTTCACTACAAAAAACAGACTTACTGAGTCCACCTTGCCTTGGTTTTTCAGGTGTTCTTTGTAGCGCTGGTCGACATATCCTTCCAACCTAGTGGGACAGATAAGCAGAGGCTCAACATGAAGAAAAACATCAAAAACAGAACGGCGAGCATCCAGGGAGTCAAGCGGAGTTGTTAGGGAGGATAAGCAGCTCATAAAAGCTGAGTGAAGAGATTGAAGTGGGTCAGGCAATACAGTACAGTCAAACGCTGGGCTTTGGTCCATTGGAGCTGGCAGATTTATAGAGCTGATTAAGGTGCAGTGAGAGGACAGTGGAGCTACACTAACTGCCTGCATTCAGTATCCTAACATACCACATCCTAAGACCTCCCGTCATTTTCTTATCATAGTCACTGCACTAAATGTGTGTTTTAAGTAGAAAACGGTCAGATTTTGTCTATTTTTGTTAAATCCATTTCTCCTCCACATTACAAAGCTCATCTCAGGATGGAACCTGTTTACATCAATAACAGCAAAAATGAAGCCACCAAAACCTACAATACACGAACGCCACGTCTGTAAACTCAGCACTAGCTGTAAGGCAGGTTTTATTGCTTTCTTTCTTAATTAGGCCTTTAATTTAGGACTTTAGGACCAATATAACAGTTTAGTAATGAATTATGTGTACGGAGTAAATTCTGATAATATTTATTTCTATTTTAATTTTATACTCCAATGATTCTAGTTAAACAGTGCTTTACTGACTGTTATAATTATTGTTACAGTTAATAACTGTCAGTTGTCAGCTGTGAATTGTCAAATACGATTATCAGGTCCCCAGAGTCACATTTCCTCAACTCATACAAAACACAGAAACTCGCAAAATCTTAATATAAATACTGCAGCGCTGGCAGAGCCTCCCAGTATTCTGCAGTTTTGGTTTCTGTTAAAGGGCTCATCTCATGAAAAACTGAATTTCATCACTTTTTTAAATTACCGATATCGTAATCCTGTCAATATACTGGTCATACCCTACTTTAAATCACACTCACTCACCCCAGCAGAGATGGCGACTCGGGTCAGCATGTTGACTTGCTCATGACTCGACTCTGACTCACCCTTAACTGACTTGAAACTCGACTTAATACTTTAAGCTTGGGAAATATGAGCCTGAGAAAAACAATCAACATTAACTCAGCAGATTAATAAAACCTTCCGTTTTCAATCTTACAGAAGAAAACCTCGTATCTCCATTTTTTATTTTTCTTTTCAGTTTTTGACTTAATTTGAAAATGCCTGTTGCTCTTTACACTGTGTACACAGTTTTTCCTTCTCCTGTAAAGTGACCATTTTGGAGATGCGAGGTTTTGTTCCGTCAGCAGTAATATGTGGCTGTCAGTTTTGCTACAGTCGTATTCAGACATTACTGCATCAGTGCAGCTCACAGCAGCGTCAGGTTCATCACTGCTTCAAATAACAGGCCTATCATTAAAAGAAGAGCCTTCAGTCTTGAGAACAGAACGATGAAACTCTACCTGCACAACCACTAGAACTGCTGACTAGCATGTATTTTGGATAGCAAGTATGCTCGCTCGCACAATGGCTAATCTAGCTGAAGTTGTCTGCTAGTCCAGCTGCAGTTTTAGTTACATATCAGGTTCATTTACAACTAAAGCTTCGGTGTTAGTTTTGTACAATGCAATATCTGCTGCTAATCACTGAAATTCTGTACTTCAGATTCGGCTCAGACTCGCACCTCAGAGATTTGCATGCATCGACTTGTGAACATCTCTGCCCGTCAGTTAAGGACGCTAATATTAGCATTTCAATCCTGCAGCGACAGAGCATCGATGCCTTCACCCACTCTGAGGTAAATTCTGGCTAAAACCTGGTCACACTTTCCAGCATTTCCGGGCAGCACCTGCGCTTCTGCCACATCCTCCTCTGGCCTTGAGCATCGTCAAGGCCCACGTTTCACCTCCGTCATGCATTTCAAAGCCTACGATTCCTCTGTCTCCACGCCAAGTTGTCGGCTGTGGTGTTGTCAGGGGCGACCAACGCGCCCAGGGCTCACCTTGGATCTAGCTCTTTGGCCACTCTCTTGGCTTTGTTCCATTCTTCCCCCTCGATGAATGCGTCTACAGCTTCCTTAATGAGGTCCAGGTTGAGGTAGAGCTCGGCAGCCTGGGGGGAAGAAAAGAAGCCCATTCTGGGTTTCAATGGACCTGGGGCTTGAAGGACGGCGGAAAATAGGCAAAAGCTTCCGAGGGGCTTTGTTTTGGCAGCATTCCTTTTTTTTCTGGCTGCACACATGCTCACATGGACAAGCTCGCACTCGCACACACACACACACACACACACACACACACACACACACACACACACACTGTATCCTTCGAGGTTTGGCCAACACATCATCTTTCAAAGAATAAAAAGCTAAACCTCAGATGGCTTCAATCTTTTTTCCTCTCAATGCTCCAGTTGAATAAATACATCAAACATAGAAGCGGAAAAAAATCAATGAACAATTTTAAAAAGCTGCACATCTATTTTGCTCTGGACAATCATAATACAGTCCAGACACCTGGCTACTGTCTGGATGCTGCATGAATGGTATGCCTACCGCACTGTATTTTCTAAGCTGCACCAAGCGTGGGCCAACAGCCTGAACCACATCGATGGCTTTTTCTCGTGACAAAAACTTGATAGACAGTTCTGCTGCCTGAAAGACAAAACACAGAAAAACACCTTCAGTACTTTATTAACACCTCATTATATCAACAAGGCCTTCACCTGTGTGACCTGAATGAAATTCATTAAAACACTGCACTGACCAAGATCACTGGAACATCCCCAGCTTACACTGCATTTGCTTAAATTGTTGAGGGTGTGGTCACAGCTAAATCTTTGAGCTGGGAGTAAATCGATGGAAGAGCGATTCACTATCGCGATTCACTATCGCGATTCACTTCTGCAATTCAAGCACTTTTAAGAATTATTATGAATTTAAGGTATAGATACAATATAACTGAACTAAAAAACGTACCCCAATATTTCTCACGCAAAAATGAATCAGTTAAATAGCCCTTATCATGGAAAACTTCAATGTAGCATGTTAACCTTAAGCATGTTAAGCTCTGTGGAACCACCGGCGGTTCCAAAACACACTTCGTCATATTCTTTACTTCATAACTTTCATATTTCATAAGCTACATTCAAAATTCATATGAGAGCTTTAACTGTCTTCTTTCCAGTCAAATAGATGGGTCATGTAATTTTAAAACTTTATAATAAAAGAAGCTGAACTTTTTTTCTACTGAAAGTCGACCCATTTTTCCACAAATCTGGGCTATAAACTGAATAAAAATACAAAGGTGATAACAGAGTAACTGAGCAAAATAAAAATCTCTGTCTGGTACGTTTAAGCAGCAGCGATCCGCACTACCTTTTATGTGCATAAGCACAGTGTGATTATTAGCTAACTACACAACCACAGAGCATTCAGATACAGAACATCAGCTTGTCAATGACTGATAAATAAATTCACACAGAACAGAACAGGCAGCTGCTGTTTGGTGTATTTATGATCAGTAGTTTATGAATTTCTCATGCTGAGTTTCCTGCGTCACTGACGTCCATTTTTAGCTTGTGAATGCTGCCTGAGCCACTCACACACCGCAGGGCTGCGTCTTACAGGGTCTTTGTTTAAACAAGTTTGTTTTGTTAACAAATCAAAATCTGCTTTATTCTAAACTTGGTGGCCGACGCAAACGATTCAGCATTACTTTTGCATTTTATGAACTGTAAACAATGCAAAAAGAAAACAAATGAATCGTTACACCAGAACTGACCAGCTATTTCTCGCCAAGCTCCATCTGTTACTTTCCTCTGCTAAAAGATTAGCCTGGAAATGAAGAAGAGTCAGTGCAGTGATGATGAATGGGATCTACACAAAGTGAGCTGAGAGACCAGGAACATTACCTTCATCCAGCACTTCTCCAACAGGGCAGCGTTGGACGAGTCCTTCACCTTCAGGTAACAGTCCACTGCCCTGGCATATTCACCCGACTGCTCCCACTCGCGAGCCTGCTCCACCATGCCCTCCACTCCCCTGCACACACACACACCTTTAAACTGAGCATCTCCACTGACAAGCAGGCATAAGCAGGCATATCCAATCAATAACGTAAACAACAATACTCATACTTGTATGTTGCACACAATATTTCCCTTACATTTCCATACAACAGCTGTTCACTGTATATTGAATACAGCACATAACTGCTTACTCTAACAGTGTGTAACACATATATATATATATATATATATATATATACACACACACACACACACATTGTTGTTCATGAATATATATTTATATAGATATGTAATATTTATGCCTGTTATTGCAAATTTGCACTGTCTGTTTTGCACCATTGCTAATATTTGCACTTCTGGCAGATGCTAACTGCATTTCGTTGCCTTGTACTTGTACTGAGCAATGACAATATCTAATATCTCTCTATCTATCTATCTGTCTATCTACCTATCTATCTGTCTGTCTGTCCGTCTGTCCTGCTGCTTTTTAACCTCTTTCTGCAGGCCCCCTAGTGGCCATTTCAACCGACTCAAATCTGTTGATTCAGTATTAACAAACTAAATACTTTTCCCTGTCAGATTAACTACGACACTGTTGGCTCTCGGTCTGTGAAATGTTATGACTCTGTGTTGAGCTGCTAGTGAGCAATGAGGGGTGAAAGACGAGAAATGAGAACCTCCTGCTGAGAAAACAACTGACACCTGTCCACAAAGACGGCCGTGCTGAGATAAAATGGACAGGACAGCTGCGGCTAATGTTTGAATAGAATCGAAGCACTTCCATAAGTGTTGACTTACTCGATCACCTACAAAGACAAAAGTTCACAGCTGGTTTAACGTGTAACGTGGTGTGAATTATACACATTTTCATCGCACGAACATATTCAATCAATAAAAAAGTGAATAGTTCAACTGAGAGAATCCCAAAACAGGCAGACTTTACAATTTATGGCTCCACACTCAGAAGAGCTGAGTCCTACAGATTCCTGGACATGATTACTCTACAGGGTCTCAAATCAGACAGACCCAGCACTGCAGTTATGAAAAGGGCCCAGAAGCACCTGTTTTTCCTGCAACAGCTGAGGAAATCTGGGCTGCCTGAAGCACTGCTGGTCCAGTTCTGCGCTGCCTCCTACATCCTCCATCTCTGCCCAGTTCGGCATCTTCGCTTACCAAGCGTGAGCTATAGTGAACTGTGCAATGCTAGGATGAGGAAGAGGGTGGGAAAATCATGGCTGACCTCTTACACCCAGATCACTCTCTCTTCCATCAGTTTCCATCTCAGCGGAGACAGAGAGTGAGAGCCCTAAAGACTCAGCCGAACCATCACCCACACAGCTTCTTTCCCCATAATCCTCCTAAATGGACCATTCAACCAAATTAGTTCACACTGATCTCCCAGGGTAAAAAAACAACTCAGACCTCAGATATTTACGAGGATTAAGTTACGATCTATTTAAACCCAAGGCATTCACTGATACTGTAATAAGCTAAATACATACAAAATTATCACTTATAGAATCAGAATCTGGTACTTTCTATGCGGGAGGTGGCTGTCACGAACACTAATACCTGAAATTTTAACTTGAGGAAATAATATTGTAAAGGTTTGTGGTATATGGTGTGCGGATTTTGGGGCCTGGTCGAAGAAATTTTTTAGGCTGACAGAACAAATTCATAGTAAAATACACCGAATCGCTCCACGGGAACAGCAGCTCCCTTTCCACTGAAATAACCCCAGAGGTCTCTCCTTGCTGTAGTCAAACAGTCACGAGTTCTTTTAACAGTGCAACTGTAACTTCAGTACTTCTGTGCATAATGTGGCCCTGAACATTTCCTCTGAGTGAATAGTGTATTCAGGGCACATCCTTCCCTTCTTAAACCTCAAGTCCACAAAAGCTCTCTTGCTTTGCTGGCCTGCAAAGAGAGAATCTAACCTTGAGACTGAGAAGTTTAACAAAGTTGCCGGCAGTTAACAGTGAAAGACAATGAGTTACGGCAGATCTGCCTCGATGGTAGGAGAGGCCTCCACTGCAGCTGATCAGGACCTGACCTGACTCTGCAAAAATGTTGTTTTCTTTTCCTTTTTTTCTTCCTAAGGAGGAGAAAGAAGCAGTCTTTGATGTTTTCCCACAAGTCATTAAAAATAGGGAAATTATCAGCGGAGACAGATTTGCGGCGTGTCTGCTCGTTAATGAGCAGCTCATTATGGATTTAATTCGGGATAAAAAAGCTGCCATGTTTTAATAAAGGAGCAGAGCCAGCCAGCGTGAAGGAGGCCTTCTGAGTGAGACTGCGCTGCCATTAGCGCTCACTTGCAATCTAAGAGCCCCAGTTTCGAAACAAGAGCACCTAAAGAGCACGCAGGACCCAACTGTGCCTCCAAGAGGGAGCTCAGAGAAATGAAGGAGAAGAAGAAATACGGACAACCCAGAGATGAAAGTGAGGTGATATTTTTATACCGTTTCCCCTTTTTTGCTGCTTCTTTCTCGTACTCTTCTTGGAGGAGGCCCAGCTTATTGGGAAGATACTCCTTACAGATGCGCATAGCGTCACTCCACATCTCGGCATCCTGAAGCAAGAAAACACAAAGTAAAGAAAAATAAAACATCTTACCTTTTCCTTCCTGTACCTCCAAGCCTGACCAACACTTAAAAGTCATAGTTATTGCCAGTGATGACAAAAGCATGGCGTTATTTGATATTGGATTATTTTTCACTTATATTCCATTGAAAGTGAAGAACTTCAGTCTAAAATACGAATTCTAAACCTTCGATCCTTACTATGTTTGTGTTCCCAGGCAGAAAATGAGATCATTTAATTATGTTAAAATTAGTTCTTGCAAATACAGACTTGTTTTAAGGTAAGAAGATATTTCTATTTTTTATATATATTTATCTTTATATTTTTTTCCCTGTGTTTATAATTTCCTTGACATTAAAACAAACAGAAAAAGCCACAACTGCAGAATCAAACCTGTCAGTGCAGAATGTAAGTTGAAAGTAAATTCAATTCATTAAATAACAAACACTTTAGTTAATAAAACGGTTATCACATTTAAACAGTATAACAAAACAAAAAAGTCTTCATGGTTAAAGGGCAATTCCACCAAATTTTCTAAATTTCTGCATTAAATCAACCAATTAACCAAACGTACTAACTCTGGTTTCTTTACAGTGGTGGTGATAGGAACCAGGGGTCACCATGACTACAACACAAATATGGCCATTTTATTTACTGTCCAAAACCGCCAGTGAACCTATGAGTTTTTATGTGTAATGCGGATAATGTTGAATTTGAAAAAATAAGTTTTCGTTAGGGACTATTTTGCCTTACAACGCCCTGCGTGTACCTCTCAGCCAAAAATATATTTTTAAAAATGTGTTTTTGGACAGAATCTTATCAGAAAACTACTGTGAAACAAAGTCTCAGTCAACAGGCCGTGTATTCGCAACCATTTAGAGGCATTAAACACTTCGAACGTCTGGTTCCTATCACCAGCACTGTGAATAATTCTGACTCGGTAAGTTTTTCTAGAGCAAAGCATTTTACATCCAACCACTCTGAATATATTACTTGTTTGTTTACCCATTTAATTATACAGATATTTTGAAAAATCGGTGGAATTCCCCTTTAAACACCACTTCTGTGTTTTACATGTTCTTTAATGAGGTCTTTCTCTTTTACAAAGCCAGTTGCTACATTTTCTGAATTGTGTGGCCTCATTTTCTATGAGGACTTTCTTTTGGAGAATGCTGAAGTTGGATTTCAACTTCATAAATAGTAAATGGTGGTGGTTCCAGAAGCTCTTTCAGTGTTTAACACTAGTACTGTAATAGTAATAGTGGAGATAGTGAACTCTTAATAGTGCACTCACATATTTAAACAACCTTCTTACTAATAAACCACAGATAGAATATTGATAGAAACAACATTTCCAACATTCCTAATATTTCACCTTCTTTGTCGCAGAGGCATGTTGACTGTGCCGTATCAGAACAGCAGATGATTAAATGTTTAGATTAGTGGGTCCCAATCTTTGCGGACAGCATGCTCTGTTACCTGTACTCTACCAGAATTCAGTCAACTAAACAGGAACATCCTTAATGCTGAGTAACGTATGTTAAAGCAGGGAAAACACAAAAATGTGTAGCGGATATATAGTAATAGGTGATTTATAAGCATAGTAATAGGTGTATATAATCCCTATATTTGTACAGAGATTAACTAACCAGGCTGCTGCTTTTAATTATAAAAGTAACAGAGGTTTATATCTAATAGGGTCATTTTGTGGTTTGCATCTCTTTGTTTCTTACTATCATTGAGAACAGTAGGAGAATTTAAAACATGCATTACAATCATTTTAATATTTATAACCAATTTATCTTTATTTACATCAAAATAATTGCTAGGTGGTCATTCGCCTTCACCTCATTCATAAGAGAAACACAGTAAGGGCTCTTACTTTGTAGTACTTGATGGCCAGTTCAGGCCTCTGGGCCCGAAGGAGAAAGGCCTCTGCTTTTTGGAAGTCTTTCTGCTCAAAACAGCATTTGGCTTGGCCCACTAGCACATCTGCCACGCTGTCCGGATCATGGGCCTCGGCCACTCTCTGGGCTCCGCTCCAGTCTTGGATATGGATGTACCTGCACACACAAAGCCACCTTTACTGTGATTCATAGGTTCAATTAGTGTTCTAATATTTACATTTATACCAGTTTCATCTCCTGACGCTGATTATTCATATCAAACTAAGGTCAGCGGTTCTCAAATCAGTCCTCAGGGCCCCCATTTCTAGGTGTTGTGAGTCAGTTTGGAGCAGAAATGTGGACCCTCTGGGGGCCCTGAAGACCAGTGTAAGAACAATGGCTTAATTTTTAAAGACAGACATGAATTAATAAAATTCTGCTTGGTGATGTCTCTGATGACAGCTTAACAGACATAAGCACCCGAGAGAGAGAGAGAGAGAGAGAGAGAGAGAGAGAGAGAGAGAGAGAGAGAGAGAGAGAGAGAGAGAGAGAGAGAGAGAGAGAGAGAGAGAGAGAGAGAGAGAGAGAGAGAGAGAGAGAGAGAGAGAGAGAGAGAGAGAGAGAGAGAGATCGATCGATCGATCAGGTTTGGTATAGTGTAGTGGGTAACACCTCTGCCTTCTGTACTGTAGACTGGGGTTCAATCCCCCATCAGGGCAAACACCCTAGACTATACCAGTAAGAGTCCTTGGGCGAGACTCCTAACACTGCCTTCACCTGCCTGTGTAAAATGATCACACTGTAAGTCACTCTGGATAAGAGCGTCCGCTGAATGTCGTAAATGTTATTCAACATGGGGTTAAAATTGAACATACTTTAAGTTGTTAAATAGGATAATTCCTGAGTTCTATGTTTAATTCACAAAATTCACTCCTATTATTTTAATCACCCTCCTGGTGGCTGTGATATTGCACTGTTCTGACACAGGTAAATACCTGAAGAGGAGAGCTAGGCAGGCTAAAGTACAGCCTCCACCCAGCGGGGTTAGTTGCAACGCAGTGTTACGTCTGAGGAAGGAAATGGGAGAGAATGCCAAATCTCTCCAATATAAACTCAAAACAGTCATTTTTTGGAAGTATTTTGGAAGAATCACCTACAATGTACTATAGATGTCATTTATTTCAATTTTATTATGTTGATATTTGTTCTTCTACTTTATGTTCAAAAATACATTTGTCACATTTAACAAAGCCTCTTTTTACTAATCATATTTCTTTTTAAAGCAATCATTTTTATGTATTGTGTTTGAAAAGCTTGTTTAAACAATATAGAACTGTACTGAATTAACCGCACTCTGCATTTATTCACCAGACTTTTAGCCTTACATGTGGGGTAAGTCATAAAACTGTCCTCAATACAATACTAATACTAATACTTTTGCTTGAAATAAATTAATACATTTGGTTAAAATAAACTGTAGGTGCTAGAAACAAACATTTGCGTTTTCATGTGCAGCAGGAATCTGTATATATAGGCTGCACGCATAAATCGATATGCTTCATCTTGCTTCAGTACTTTTAGGATTGTTTAGGTTGTGCTCTACTTCATTTCACTGTCTTTACATAAAATACAGAAAATTCTGATGTTTTTGAAACGCTACGAACGCTAATGCTTATTTCCACAATAAATGTTTTCATCAAACCCTTAAGAGAAACTTTATTTACATTTCCTTTTAGTTATTAAGGTTAAATAATAATCCAATCCATAATACTTTGAGTTAACGGGTTTATTTCTGATCTTTTCTGAGGAAATTATTGTGAGAGGTAACTGATCGTAAGCTGCAGATGTGGCACACAGCAAATCAAACTGGAGTATTTCTTTAAAGTTTTTCAATGGAAAAGGAGGAAAGAGTAGAGCGATATTAACAGTATCAAAGATATAAAAAGTAAAAAATAAGATGTGGGATTTGCGCGTGTGGAGAGGTCACTTACATCATCACGGCCTCCTTCGGCTTGCCTGCTTTGATGAACTCCACCTCTGCTTCGTTGAACTTGCCCTTGAAAACGAAACCTTATCATTGCTCTCTGACCACAGATACATCAATAATACTCTCATGACACATTACACAGAGGTAGCGTGAAGGTCTAAATTTAGGGCAATGTGTTGGAGCCACACTGCATTATACCAGAGGGCAGGAACTCTGAGTTACAGGAAAATTAAGACGGAGATACTGATGTCAAGCTGCAACCAGGAGACCAGCTATCAAAACGGTAAAGCACCAATACCTCATCTTCCAGGAACATGGCGTTCTTCAGGTGGATCTGAGGAATCTTCTCTTTCATGGACAGTCGAGCCAGTTCAAAGGCAAAGTCAAATGAACTAAAGGGGAATACAATAATTATAATAATGTAAATAATAATAGTGTTATAGTAACCATTTATGTGTTATAATTCAAGGGCAGATCATATATCAAAGGCAAATATTTGGAGAAAAAAAAAAACATAGCAGAGGGGGAGGTTGGGGTCAGGTCAGGAGAAGACTATCTATCTATCTATCTATCCATCTATCTATCTATCTATCTATCTATCTATCTATCTATCTATCTATCTATCTATCTATCTATCTATCCATCTATCTATCTATCTATCTATCTATCTATCTATCTATCTATCTATCTATCTATCCATCTATCTATCCATCTATCTATCTATCTATCTATCTATCTATCTATCTATCTATCTATCTATCTTTTAGGGATGCACGATTGGAATCAGTGGATTTTGGCTCCAAACATGAGATAGATAGATGGATGGATAGATAGACAGAACTTTATTGATCTCGAAGGGAAATTGCAGTGTTTCAGCAGCAAAACATATAATTGCACATAAACTTACATAAACTATGCAAAAAATAAGAAATAGGAATAAAAATATACATAAGTTAAAGTACAAGAGAGTGGAAATAGTATCTATTTGCATGTTTACATAGCATATAAGACAGATTGCGATCAGCAATAGGCCAATTTTATGACAAAGTGCACTCATGCTGTATTTGACTGGTACTAGAATTACACATGATCACTGTGCTAAAACACCAGCTGCCTCTTACTTTCAGTGTAGCATTTTATTTGATTCATGTTACATAAACAGGCAACTAATTTCAGAATCAGCCATAAAAAAGTATGATCGTTTCAAAAGTAATTTGTAAAAAAGGGCAGACATGCTACTGAATGTGTTTTTGTTTAAATTGAAATCTCCTTTTAGTTGTGCACCCACTATTATCATAACACGTACAAACCAGCCCAACATTCAGAACATACAGGGGAATTCCTATAATATTTCTAAATTTCTCCATAACTAAATACTTCAGTAATGTAACATTGCATAAATGCATAACTAAACCATTAAGTAATGTAAACAAAAATATAAACAAAGCCATTCAGAGTGGTTTGAGCTGTGAAATCTGAAATGTTCTACTTAAGAGAAACTCACAGTCAGAATCGTTCACAGTGGTGGTGATAGAGTTCACAGAACCTAATAATGGCTACAGATATGTTGCATAATGCCTGAGAGTGTTTTAAGATAGTTTTCAGAAGGTTTTGACTTAAAACATTATTTTAAAGCTATTTATGGCAAAGAGGTACATGCAAGGGTTTGTAAGGCAGAACTGTTCCAGTTTTCTTCCACATGTACCACTAATTTACCATTATACGTTACATGAAAACACAGCAGACACATGTAGGGACACTGTTCAATTTGATAGCAATTAAAATGACTACATTTCACTCTGAACCACTCTGACTTTGTTTACATCTTAATCTGTTAAACTTTCATTTGCTGATAATTATCTTAATGTGTGATATGCAGGGGACATGTGCTCACCAACCGCTGTATCCCCAGTGCAAGAATCTTCTGGTTTACAATTATCCTCACAATATTTAGTGATACACATAATCTATAGAGTATAGGATACTAAATGATCTATATATTCCATTAAAAGATGAATTCTGCGCCCGATGCACAGTTCAGAAACCGCTAAAACTGCTTCATAGAACATTTAATATCTCTGATCAATCTTTGTTTTTCATAATTAGATGTATTTTATATTGATCAAATATTTTGATAAAAAAAACAAAAACTGAATGCATTGTTTTCTCAAATTAACACACAATTTAATTTAATTCCAAAAGTGCATAGATGAGAAGTTTGATATAGTGAGGAGTTGCTGGGTTGAGATCATTCACTATGACAAATCTGCTTGGGATTACTTTGATTATAAGCAATAGAAGAAAACTAGTTCTCAAGATCTGATTTGTTCACTGGACACAAAAACATTACCAGTTTTCGGTCATTATTAGGGATGTTATTATTGCTGCTGAACCTTTGAGTCGACGCAGAATTCAGTTCAGTCTCTTACCGGTTTTCCGCTGCAAAGTCGATGGCTGTCTCCAGGAGGCCGAACTTGTTAAGCAGTTTGACAGCTGCCTCTCCCCCCAGATTCTTGGCCCAGAGGTAAGCCACCTGCTTATGAGCGCTGGCTGGCCCATGGCTCTTTGACACCTGCCATACACACATACAGCAAGCAGAATTTCAGGAAGAGCGCAAATAAGCCATCACTGCTCCTCACCTGGACTGGAGGAAGGAGACCTATCACAAATATGCCCTCACAATTTAGACTCTGACTAAAGCCAAAATAAGCAGATGCTGTTTTGTTTATTTATGGTCAGCGAGGCAGAGTTGGTGGCAGAATCTTCTTAAGGTGATGCTGAAGCACCTGGATCTGCTAAAGGTGAGCCCAGGTTACAGCTACAGCAGTGGTCCTGGGATAACACTCATCATTTGGTTTTAGTTGAATTATCTGATTTGTTTATGTATTATAGAAATTTTGCTTTATCATATTCAAAAGTGCATCATGTTACCACTTCTGTCAAATATTCATCAATACTTTGTGCCCAACTGCAAACTGGAAAACTTTCACTTAACCAGCAATTTTACCTCCAAAAATGTCAGGACTCTAATCCAAACACACAAAACCGTCATGTTCAGATTAATGCTGCTCCAAGAAGAATTATATCACTGAAATATATCACCTCAGAAAAACTGAATACTGAGTAGACTTCATTTGTCAAAAAATATAGTTTCTTAGTAACAAAATGTTTAAGAGAAATAACTGAATATAAATTACAAATTCCAAAATCAAGTGTGAACAATGTGCTTAAATGAGGGAAAGAGATGGGATGTGTTAAAAACCTGCTACGATCTGACCATAAAAAAGAAAATCTACATGAAGGAAAAAGACACTAATGTTCGTCCCATTTCTGTACGTTATTTACTTATTTACCTATTTACAATCTATAGCTGGACAGATCATATATCAGTTGAATATATATATATATATATATATATATATATATATATATATATATATATATATATATATATATATTTATTTATTTATTTGGCACAAAACAGTGGAACTGTTCATTGCATTTATGAAATGTTTGCTTAATTACATTCCTGTAGGCTGAAACATAAATAGGCCTATTATTTGTCAGGGGGTGCCAGTGGGTGGTGGGCGGGATATGCGTCACCCTTCAAGCGCCACTCTGACATCAATGCCGCGTTCTCCCATGCGTTGCGTAGCTGTCATTTGTAATGATCTCCTTTTCTGGAGCGTACTTTCATTTTTTTCATTATTGTTTCCAGTCTGGAGGTTCGGGAATCAGCCCTGTGTTCAGAAGGTCACCGGTTCAATCCCCTGAGCTGACAGGACGTGACTGAAGGCCCCTAACCCCCAACTTCTCCCCCGGCGCCGTGGATAGAGCTGCCCACCAATCCGGGCAAGTGTGCTCAGTGCCCCCTAGTGTGTGTGTGTTCACTAGTGTGTATGTGGTATTTCACTGCACGGACGGGTTAAATGCGGAGGTGAATTTCCCCGCTGTGGGATTAATAACGGGTAATTTGATGGATATATTATCGTTATAGAGGGAGTGCAAACTCATAAAGTCATATAGACATAAACACGTTTTCAAAGTTTTGCAAACATACACAATAATACTGATGCTGTCTTTCATTTCAGAGCTCACTGTGGTTCCTACAGTTTGTTGAGTTTATTTTAGAGCCAGTGTTGAACTTTTTTAATCACCAAAATGGGCGAACACCCCGGTCTACGTCTTGAAAAAACTGACCTTAGCCACCATTAGTACTTAATGGACCCAATTCTCTCACAATTGTTGAATAACAAAAGTGTATCAGACTTGGTGTGAAGGTCTTTGTGAGGACTAAACTTTAACCTAAAATTAAAAATGAAAAATAATGTCTCTGCTTTTCCCCAGCATGGCAGAGAGCTCACACCATGCGGCTCACGCTGCAGCTTTGTGTGTAAGTGACCTGGAGGACTGGAGTTTCAGAAAGAATGTTCAGGCAGACAGAAAGAAAAGAGAAAACTACACATTCCACCACCGATTGATTTCACACTATCGATAATTATGGATAAACTGGTAAGTGGTACCAGTCATATTCTGAGGTATGTAAGTCATGGCCCAAAAAGATTGAGAACCTCTGCTTTAGAGAACGTGTCAGATATTCGACACATTTCACTCCCCTTGATTATCAGATCACCAAGAGGCCCAGATGTACATACGTGCATAGTGCCCATGCCAAATACGCCTTGATGTGACCACAATAGGCGCCCTTTCGATTTAACAAGACTGCAAGTCATCAGGCAAACTGAGAGCAGCCCTGCCCGTTAACCGGTCACTCATGAGGCACATGGTTTAAAAGAGGCAATGAAATAATGGAGCCATCAAAAAGCTGGAGACAATACAGAAACTTAAAGTCTAGTGATAAAGAGATCAGCAGCATTAACAAATAAAGTTTCTTCTGAAAATATTCTACAGGGGTAAAATGATTATACGGACACCGTTTGCATATTGCAGCTGCATCACAGCATATTTTGCACCATGTCTTCACGCGTACATCTGGTCCAGAGGGTTGAACAGTGTTTTTCTGACAGCAAACATTATTTCAGCACATGCTCAAACCTCACGCCTCCGTCTGACGGCTGTGGCTGCTCCCACTGTTAAATGAAGTGTTGGACAGCATGTGTTTTATGACCTTAATGCAAATTTACACCTGGCTTTGACTGAGGCAAAACTGGCCGCCGCGAGTTGTTCGAACTTTAGTAAGTGACCACAGTGAATTCTGCTTCCTCTGTGCACTGAAATTTAAAAAAAGAACTCATAATGGCTGAAACACACAGCCTCATTACAGCGGTACAACACTATATCACATGGAAATCAAGGCTGTATTATAGAGCAGAATTAAAGGAACACTTCACCTAAAATCATTACTACGTCAAATCATTTCTTTAAAACGTGGCCTGCGCTACACTACAGCTCACAAGACTCTGTCTTTGCTCGGATGCAGCTGATTTTAAGGTCAGGGCCCAGACTTTATATAAGGACTTTTGTGTTCGTGGCTCTATCCACAGTCTTGGCTGGATTCTGCTCTAAAGAAGGAACGTGATTCACAGCATTTAGGACTTCAAAAAGGGGCTCCAGAAAACAAAAAGAAATTTTCTTGTGTGTTTAAATCTACGTTTAGTGCTTCTAGTTGGGAGATTAAGAAGATTATTAACAATCATTGGCACATTTTACAAAGTGATGATCATCTGTCAGATCTTTTTATAAACCCTCCCCTCTGTTTCTTTTCTAGGGGAGAAAATTTAGGAGACAAACTGGTACATTATTATTATTATTATTATTATTATTATTACTACATGTGGATACACACGTTACCACTGCCTCTGCAACTCTCTCCAATGTTCAAGCTCATTTTCCTTGTCAAAACTGTTCCTCTTGTTCTCAGTTTGTGAAATGTAAATCTTACACACACCCTCAAACTTTGAAAACATAATATTAGACAATTCATAACTTGTAGATCCACACACATTGTCTATGTCATCATGTGCCCTTGTCCTCTATTATATGTTGTATATGTAAAACTAGACGAGCTCCGCATACTAGAATTATTGAACACGAGCGCAATTCCCAGACGGGATGACGTGTCTCTGGTTTTCCGTCATTTTGAGGTAAATATTCTCTTACAGATTTATGTTTCCTGGGTATCGAGAGGGTTTTTGATGAAGAAGAAGGGAGATCGGGACAAAAGACTATTACAGAGGGAGGCTTCTTGGATTTGTGAACCTTTATCTTTGGTTCCTAACGGTAAGACTGAGGATCGTAATCTCAGCTGTTTCCTATAAATTAGACTGTTTTTGATGAATGTATTATTTTGAAATAGTCTCTGATGTTTTTGATGTTTTTGATTTCTGATTTTTGTTTTTGCAAACTGAGTATATTTCCTTGTTGGTGTACTGTCACCTGTAAGAAGGCCCTAGCACAGGGGTGCACAACTCCGGTCCTGGAGGGCCAGTGTCTTAGTAGGTAAATCACCAAACTGTGCTGGACACTGGCCCTCTAGGACCAGAGTTGTGCACCCCTGTCCTAGCAGAACCCACACAGGTGAGGTCAATCTGTCTGAGTCTCTAAAAGGACGTAGGTTGAGAGAGTCGGTTCAAGAGCGCTGATGATAGCAAGAAGCTGAAACGTCGCTCGGTTTGTGTCTGGTTTTTTGCTCTTGAATGGAATAAAAATGTTCTTTTGCTAGACTTGTCTAACTCAGCAGTGTGCAGGCAATACTACTTCTACTTCATTTAGTCAAATAATGAAAATGAACCACTAACTCTGCTTTCTTTCATGTCTCCTTACTGTCTTAGGTGAAGCATTCCTGTACACACACAGGCGACACAGTAGGTTAGCAGGAACATACCCGATAGGCTTCCTCCCACATATCATTAGTGCCATACATGTTGACTGCAGCCTTCCAGTCCTGGCCCTCGATGTAGTGATACTCAGCCTCCTGAAAGCGTCCTTCAACCTCCAGCTCCTGAAAAGCACAGCAGTGTTTAGGAGAGCTGCGCTGAAACCTGCCAGACGGGTCAGTTCAGCAGGTAAATGTCCAGTGCAGACAGATCTCAGCAGACAAATTATGATATAAACTCTCAGACAATGCTGACCTCTTTAATCAAGTTGTCTCACCTTGGCTAAGTGAATGTGCGTCTCCTGCAGCAGGTCTTTGTGGTGTCTGGCTACCAGACGGATTGTGTCATCATACATCCTGTTCTTCTTGTACATAGTGATCGCTAAATCGGGCTCACTGACCGTGACAAACAGCCTGAAAGAAGTTGAATACGCAGCAGATAAAACATTTGAAAACTACATTTACAAAGAAACATGTGGTTTATCCCTTACGGCTTATTACAACACATCAGTGCCAAAGTCAGAGATCACACCTCTGTTCATTTCATTTCTATTCTAAATGGGCCAGTAAACACAAGATCTTTGGGGTCACTATTAGAAATAAAACTGCTCACACAAAACGAAACGTTACTTAAAGCCTTCATGTTTGAGAGATGAGAGAAAATCAAGCTCAACTCCTGCATCGGATCTGAAAAAACCCACAGGCATTTCTATCAACTCTAAGGTCTGAAAGAATGTGAGCTGAGAAAAAGAAATAAGAAAACAAAAAAAGAAGATTTGCACCAAAACACTGAAACTGGAAATTTTATACACTTAAGGTTTTTCAACTGATGAGTCTAAATTTGCTTTTGGTATCATGAGAGGAAGAAAATGCAACCAACTTCTAAGACTGAACTTTGGAGGAGTGGAAAACATTCCCGGCAGGTTTCTTTGAAAAGTCTCCTGAAAAGAATGGAAGCTATAATAAAGGAAAGGGTGAGCAAAGGGCGAACACTGAAAAACTAATTTTGAAAAAAATTCTGTAAGATGTGTGTTAACTGCTTTTTTTCTGACACTGAAACATGAATAACTTGTGGTTGGTAAGTAAACATATAAAAGGGTGGTCTCTGACATTTCCACAGGGCCGCACTGGTAAAGCTGGTTGGCTACCAGCTGGTAAAGCACAGCAACTTAGTGGCTTATTTACTCATGAACTAAGGAAATCACTGATATCTGATGGTTCAATGATTAATGCTCATATGCCAACTTTCTAACCTTCAGTCTGAGAAAACTACTACTAAGAAAACTGAAGAAAAATAAGAGTCTATTAACTAGTTAAGTAGTTAGCACCAACAGCCATACAAACGACAGCTCCTCAAAAAACAAAAACAAAAACAAAAACAAAAAAAAAGAACAAACAAAAACCCTGCAACTCTTTTTAACTTAGATAGTAGTTGCTATGGCAACAGGCACTGCTGCAATTTGACTGGTAAGAGAAACATGAGAGATTTTTTTACTGTTCAGAAACTGGTGGTTCACAGCCGAGAACATTTCACTGGTTAGATATCAGCAGAACACTATGCACTAATATAAGAGCCGATTCTGTGGAATTGGGAACTGCTGTGATTTGATTGGCAAGAAACGGAGAAGCAGATCAAATCTGTATTGGTATAAGTGGACAGTCCACTGAGGAGAAGATTTCACCGCTAAGAAATGAATCAGGTGCTGTAAGCTGATTGGTGAGAAACGGAAGTGAAAATGGAGTTTGAGCAAAATGGCTGGGTTTTCTGAGGGCAGATTCTTGAGTGCTGTAGGGACGTCCTGTCAGATTCGGGTTTGGCTAGTGTTCAGATGAAAGGCCAGCTGGGACGGTCAGCTTTTCAGCCTTGCCTTTATGTTGAACGTCATCCTTGAATACAGTGAAAAGACGTCTTTATTGAGCAAGCAAGAAAACGACGTCTGTATCTATTGGATTATAAAGTGTGCTGGGGTACCGATAAAGGTCTGTACTGCCAAACAGCCCCAGTTAAACAGCTTTGAGAACCCTCTGATCTTGTCTGATCTCAGAAGCTAAGCAGGGTGGGACTTGGTTATTGCTTGGTTATTGCTTAGTTTCTTCTGTTTAGTTTAATAAATTTGACAGTTGAGAAACAACAATATTTGCTAATTCATCCAACTGAAAATATCAGTCAATAAAACACTGTTTAGCTACATCTACTGCAGTATTTAATTTGTGGCAATCATAAATTATATTGGCTAATTACCATATATTAGAATATTCCGTATAACTGGTATTGATCCATATTAGCAGGGCCTCAGGCTGACTTTACATAAAAATATGTTTGCGCAATTTCAGTTGCTTGAAACCTACATGAAACTAAACTGCACATTGTATAATGTAAAGCCTCCTGCTACTCAACTGAAACTCATTTGCAACAGTTGCATGTGTTTTTGTCTGTCTGTCTGCCCTGTGATGGACTGGCGACCTGTCCAGGGTGTATCCTGCCTTCCGCCCAATGACAGCTGGGATAGGCTCCAGCACCCCACCGCGACCCAGAAGGATAAGCGGTTTAGATGATGGATGGATGGATGGATGGATGCATGTGTTTTTGTGAAACAAGTTTCATGAAACAGCAAATTAAAAAGCCGACAGCATCTCACTTTATAACACTGAACGATATGTTTGCAAATGGTTGATTTTACCGATCAATTGATGGTTTCCTGATCCATGACAACAAATATAATATTCTTCAAGCTGAAACCAGCCACGTTAACCAACCAGCTAACGCTAACAGCTCTTTAAACGGCTGCTTGTCCCACAGTTTATTCAGTTTGTTAGCCAGCTGACACTGAGATCCAGGTAACTAGATTCATTTTCTCACAGAGGTCAGATTCATTTGAGTTCCAAATGATGAAAATTATTACAGAAGGGGAGACTGAGATGTGCTCCTCGATTACCTTGTAAGATGAGTGAGACATTAAGTTGGCTATAACCGTAATGGCTACTTAAACATTTACTTTCAGAGGCTTAAAATACACACAATAGAAAAACATATACAGAATACTCCTATAGTTCTATCTTATCCTATGTTGCAGGCAACTCACTACTAGTTGCATGAAAGTTTCACCATGTAAAGCCAGTTTTACACATTATAGATTAAAACAGTGTAAAATTTTATTATCTGGATACGTAAATTAAACTTTATCACATTCTAAGTCACACTGCTTTTGCAGCCAGTGTGGAGAGGACACACTCTGTTATGATTGCCTTTGGAATTTAATTAACCCAGAACCACATCATACATCACCTTATCAGAGTCCAATTCGCTGTCGATGCACAACAAGCCGAACACTTTTCCTTGTCAATTTCTTGCTGTAAGACTTTGACCTACTCTGGCCTAAACAATGAGCACGAAAGAGTGACTGAAATATAAAGCAGCCTCTTGATATCCTTTCCATCCACCATCAGCAGCCGTTTGCCAGCTAGGGCTATACAATCCATAATTAACTTCACCAGCTGGCTGTGTTGATCAATAACTCTGAAAATGGACAGGTGAAACAAAAAGTTGGCTGGAGAGAGTGTTTGTGTTTGTGTTTGTGTTTGTGTTTGTACCTTTCAGCCTCTTTGTACTTTCCCTCCTTCTCTAACTCGTACGCTCGGCTGATGTAGAGAGAAGACGCTTCCTCTTGAGTCATGCACTTCACAGCAAGCTGGGTTGAAAATTATGAACAGAATTTTTTGTGAATCATATTCTTCATTTACAGATCAGAGTAATTCAAGATCACCTGATGAGAATCCAGCAATGGAATCATTAAACATTCATCTTAATCATCTGGCTGCGTTCTGAAGTTCTGCCAGTCAAACCGAGCTGCGACCCGTTTCTCTGTGTGTGCCTTTTTTACTCTACGTGATTTCTGGTTCTCCAGAAGAACATCAGGTTCTTGCCTTGTGTGCTTGCTCCCATCGCCCTGCTTGAGTGTACATGTCAATGGCATCTTTGATGTGGTCTCCCTTCACAAACAGGCGCTCTGCTACCTACAGATGCAATGGACAAACTGTGCGTTAGCATGTTGTTGTTACAAAGCAAAACTTTTTTCAATAGAATGAAAAACTTGTTCTTAAACTTGAATGTTAATGTAAAATGATCTAGACTATTTCAAACAGCCTATAGAAACAGCTTTTGATGAGACAGCAACAATATGCTAGATGTTATGCTAGGGGTGTGAATCTTTAATTAGACTTGATTCACAATTCATAACTCATTGTTTTCTGACTCAAAAATCAAGAGAACTAAGAACAATTTGATCAACGAATGAATTCTGCAATCACAGTAGTAATGATGATAATGATTAACGCCACTAACGTTTTCAACGCCATTGCATTTTCCTAGTTTGATCCATCTGAAGCTCCACCCTGAAGCCCAGCTGCTCCCAGGCTGTTACTATGACTGACTCCATGATTCTACTCCTCTCATTCAAACAGCTCTTAAAGGGCTAGAAATTCTGTTGATGGCTCTCCTAATAAAATGTACTGTAATGCCTTGAATTTGTTTATCACTGAAGTACACTGAGTCTTTTACAAGCAGGGCGGCTGTTGAGAAAAAAGGCCTACACTTCAGATAACATCTTAAAATGATTTTTCAGAAAATACTTATGGTCTCTCACAGCATTAATACTGCAGCACCTCTGCTGCTCTGCGTAGGAGGACAGGATGCTGTTTAGCTGTAGGTGCTGCAAAACTCAGTCGTGTTCTCCAAGTTAAAGTTCAGTAAACCTGTTTTTATTTACCGAATAAAGAGCTTCATTTGTGTTCACTGTAGTGTCTCCTACTTCATTCTTCAGTCATTTCTGCAATATCATGATAATCGAATCAAATAGGGGGTGCTAATGGGGTGCTGGCCGATTTTTTCTTAGGAACCACCTGGTGCTGTAGCTAATCAGCACTATGTGATGACTGGTTGACTACTGTACAAGGCGTCCACATATAGAGCATCTGCTTGTCAAAGCTTAATTAAAATGAACTGAAAGCCAAAATAGACAGTAGTATTTTGGGGTTATTTTTACGATAAGCAGTGCTTGGGCAGTGGCTTCTCTGCATTGTTCATGGCCATGATTCGCTTGTGACCACTGCCTGAGCCACTAACGTGCTGTGGTGGTCAAGTTGGAGTGGAATTTTACATGCACTTGTTTAAATATCACAAATTTGTTTAAACAAATTTCTTTTGTTGTTAAATTTTGATTAATTTGATTTGTGACATTTAAAATAAAATTCTTACAGATGTATACGATTCAATATGATTGTTTCCACTTAAGACTGTTGCATTGTGAGGAATCATAAATGATAAATGATGTAATGATAGAAAACAAATGAACTGTTTTATGCAGAAGGATTTAACACAGCTCTGGACACAAAAAGAGGTCGGAGCAACACTTCAGGCAGGACGAGTGCTGAGACGCAGTACACTGGACAGATCTGGCATTAAACCTTTTTCTGCAATTAATTTGACTAACGTTGCAAATACCCTTTCAAAACATTAATATCTAAGTTGTTTGAACTGCCTTTAATGAAAAGACTGCACAAAGCATCTCAATGACCTAGAACAGGCCCACTCATACTCAAGACCATAATGACCTCTTATTTAATCGGCCAGACGACCACAACCTTGACAATGGCATTAGATTTACAGGATTAGTGTTTATAACAGACAAATAACACCTACAACATTTTCAGATCTCTTCACAGTTTGCAGCCCTTGGGTCAGCTCTTCAATTACGTATCACTTTTAACCTTTCACAAACTCACAGTGGCTCAATACATCAGGGTCACTGGGCAGTTGGGCACGAAGGAAGACAGAGGTCATCCTATAGAACGCAATTTAAAAGCTGTTCACCCTAATAAAAGGATGAATGTGAGACAGTCTCTTTCTACTATTCATCATCATTTTAATACATGCGCCCTGAGTCTCAAGGCCAGTCTAGAGCCAGCGCCCTCCTACCTCAAACTCCTGTATGGAGGCGTAGTGCTGGGCAATCTTCAGGTAGTACTTGGCAGAAGATCTGTCCTCCTGCAGCTCCACGATATGCAGCGCTTTCTTCCACTGCCGCGCCCCGATGGCCGCCTCCACCGCCTTGGAAGAGCACCTTCATTGTGGAAATGGAGGAAGTGAAATGGAGGAAAGACTAATGCAGTAACACAACACGGGTTTTAGCTCCATGAAGTTTGAAGCTGACTAGCAATGCTAGATGGTTGAAGACAGGTGTTCTAACAGTCTGTCCTACCCATCGCGGGAGCATGCCCAAATCATTAGTATAGTGTAGTAACTTGTGATTTTAATGGTAATTCAGCCTTACTTCAAGTCTATTGTAAAGTCTATTGTATTGTCCAGCTGCACCCAGAAGGAATCAACCAACAGGAATAAAACTTGGTGGGTAGGTTTTACATTGTGAGACATGCAAAGGATTCAAGTTTTATGCTCGGTCACACATGTGACGTAAGCAAGGACGTGCCTTATCGCTGCACCTGACTGACTACATAGGGTCGCCCCATTGCACGTCCAACATGCGTGGAGTGACCAACATGCGCGGAGTGACCCAACAGTCACAATTGCGGACATTCAGCGAGCAGTGAAGCCCTCCGTGAGTCATCCTGTTAGTGCCAGCACCATTGGCGGACGGCTGCTTGACGCAGGACTACATGCACGCAGACCATTACGGCGACTGCCCTTAACGCCACGACTCAGAATGGCAGCAGGTCATCTTCAGTGACGAGCCCTGCTTTTGTCTTGGTGGAGACGACCAACGAATCCGTGTGTGGAGGCACCGTGGTCAGTGCCAATGTGAATGGTTTTTTTTCACGCATCAAAAGTCCAGAAGGCCTGGTGTCGTGGTGTGGGGTGCAATTTCATACGATGCCAGATCACCTTTGGTCTTCATTACAGGCACTTTGACAGCCCAACATTACATCAATGAGGACAACGCTCGTCCGCAGACCGCTGCCGTCTCAAGAGCTGCGTTGAACACACAGATACTATGCCATGGCCAGCTGCATCGCCAGACCTATCCCTGACTGAAAATGTGCGGAGTGCTATTGGACACGCTATTAACCCTCCGACCCCACCACAAAATCTGCAGGAACTGAGAGAGAATATTAAAGCTGATTATCACAGGACACCATTAGGAACCTCTACAGCTCCATGTCGAGACGTCTGGCATGTTGTGTTAGCAAATATTACAGCCTGACGCCAAACTGAGAGACACGACTTCTGTATGTGTAGCTCAATAAATATCCCATATCAGTCTAAGATGACCTTCATCTTCCTACAGAATAGCATTAAAATCCGACACTTCTTTCTGGGTGCAACTATTTTTTTGGTGATGAGTGTATTACCACTTACCCGATAAGGTGATTTAATGCTGGTAACATTTTCTGATAAGCAGATTTAGACGAGGCTGAAGCCGAAGCTGACTTCCTATTCGTCAACATCTTGTTTGAATTTTCCTGTTCCACCTTAAATGGTGCAGTAGTTATGTTCTGGTGCCTCTGGGGTTATAATAACTGCTGCACCATTTAAGGTGGAACAGGAAAATTTGAACAAGAAGCTGGTGAATAGCAAGCTGATGTCAGTTTCATGTGATTTAGGCAGTCAAGCGTCCTACCTATGGTTTTATGTAGAGCTCTACCTATAAATAAGTGCTGTTGGATGTTGGTGATAAATGCAAATGCAGATTCCACTGTTCTAAAAAGTAAAAGCTTTTTTTATTCACTCAAATTTCATGCATATGATGGTGCTTTTTTACACTACGGCAGTTTTCCTAAAATCCGATGAAAAAAAATGCAATATATGGCCGTACAGTATCACAATATACTGAATTGTAACCTCTGTATTATGATCTGTATCGTATCGCCAGGTTCTTGCCAATACACAGCTTTACTATGCTGAGTTTAAAACAATGAAAATGCCAACCACTAAATTGAACTGATAACAAAAAAATGTCACATTTAGTGGCAAATATTAGCCACCTATACTGTGTACCCTTAGGTACCTGCAATATGTTAATTAATGTTTGCTAATGTTGGACAAATATTAAACCCAGCGATGGGCAATAGCCAGTGAAAGGGACTGATGTGTGAACAACCAGATCATGGCAGAGGGGTTACTGGAGAAAAATGATATTAGGCTGCTCAGGCTGTACGGCTCAGGGCAGGATTATCGTCTAACTTTTTTTTAAATTCCAATACAAAGACAGAATGTAATCTAGGCCTCCAGTCCAGGTTTTGTAATGAGGATGCCTAAGGGTTCACGGATACTACTACTGACCAATTCTCCAATACTCTGTAGTATTTAAATAATCTGTTTTTTACCATAAAGCTGTTGAATTTAAATGTCCAGTCCTTTCACTGTCCCTACACAGTTAGGAGTAGGAGCAGCCTCTTTTCCATTCTCTTATTTTTTGTTTCTGCACAGTGTCACATGACAGACAGTGGTGTCTGGGCATACAGTACACTTTCTCAGAGAACTCTCCAGTTCAAAGACGCTGTACGGTACGAGTCTCGTTGGCGCACAACAGATTACAAGTGATTGATTGTGTGTAGTGTGAGCAGAGCTGCAATTCTGAAATGAAAAGTCATTTAGGCTTAAATACAAACCAGGTCTTTAACAAATGCTTCAAAAGCTGAACGAAGTGTGTTGCTCCAGGGAAAACATTGAACTGTGCAGTTTGTAACAGTCCTAAAACTCACCCCGATTCTATGTAGTGGTTGATGGCAGCATCCATTTGCTTCTGCTGGACCAGGTAGTCTCCCCATGCCTCCTCCAGCTTCACCACTTCTGAAGGGAAGGCAACACGTGCCAGCTCCACAGCTGTGTGGACGGATGTACACTGGTCACGCTACTGGTCTCGCTAATATCCCCTGTAGTTTGAAGTTTTAGAGCAATCTCGGTAGCACTTAGACTACAATCTCCTCAAACAACTCTCCGCGTTTCAGAGCTCAATCTACAGAACGATTCATCTGAAATGGGGAGAATCTGCACTGTAATGCAGAAAGAACTGCACTTTCAATATTATCACCAACACTTCGCAAACACTTCTTTCCTACCCAACACCGTCAGAAAGTAGACTCTGCAAGAATTAACAATAATTGTTATATCAATCAATCCGTATCATATGAAATTCTCTTTGCAATGCAGCCACTTTCTGTCACACTCTGAACTGGTTCTAAACCACACTCACCTTTCCTGAAAGCGCTGCCTTTACGATAACAATCCAGAGCCCGCTGGTTATTTTTAATCTTCTCAAATAGGTCACCTGCCTGTTGTGGTAGGGAAAAAACAAAGATCAGTCTTCTGGTACGTACAGCTAACCCCTAACCCTAACCCCTAACCCCTAACCCCTAACCCTAACCCCTAACCCTAACCCCTAACCCCTAACCCCTAACCCTAACCCTAGCTCTGTTCTAGAGAAGCTTCCTGAGTCAGAACTATTCAGAGTGGGTGCTTTTTGCTATCCGGTGTGGTCCAGAGGAGGATGGGTTCCCCTTTTGAGTCTTGGTTCCTCTCAGTGTTTCTTCCTGTTGCTCTTAGGGAGTTTTTCCTTGCCACTGTCGCCATTGGCGACGCTCATGGGGGCTCAGACCCGGGTTTTTCTGTAAAGCTGCTTTGTGACAACACCTGTTGTAAAAAGCGCCACGTAAATAAACTTTGACTTGGCTGGATAGTAACCAGACACTCAAAGAGTTTAACGCTTCTAAAAGCTACCTTACATAAAGTTATTACATAAAAAGTTTATAAATGTTACCTGATGCCTGTGACTTTGTTTTACGGTAGTTCAGAGATGAAGTTTTGGCCTAAAACATATATTTTTTAAATCCTTTCATGGTGGAGAGGTGTATGGCAAAATCGTACCCAAAACATTTTTTCTCCATATTTTCCACTTTTCCACAATTATTGACATTACATGTAAAAAACCTAGAAGACACAGGTGGCCGCTGCTGTTTTGGATAGTAAATTGAGAATATTATATTTATAAATATGCATTGTAGACACTGAGACTCCTGGGGCTGGATTGACCAAAGCTTTCTTAAGAAAAAACCTGCAAAGGTTCTCATTCAAACAATTCACAAGAAGAAATTTCTTCTTAAACCCACTTTGCAGTTTTCACATTTTTCTGACTCACCAATGTTCTCTTATTTAGGATTTGTTCTTAGGTAAGAACAGAGGTCAGAACATTTCTGCAGGTTAATGTGACAAATCTGATGTAGACTTCTTTCTTAGGACCTTAGTCAAGAACAAGTTTAAGGAAAAGCTTGGGAAGATATTGGGAAATGAGGCCCAGTGTTCTTAAAGGGGAATTCCACCAATGTTTCTACATTTCTGGATAATTCAGTCCCTGAGATGTAAACAGGGTCGTTCAGAGTGGTTTGATGTGAAATGGTTTACTGCAGAGAAACTTACAGACTCTGATGTCTTTACAGTGGTGGTGATAGGAACCAGGGGTCGCCATGTCTATAACCAAAATATAGCCATTTTATTTACTATCCAATGTAATCAGAAATCTGAATCTGGAATAATCTGAAAATCTGAAATAAGGTTTCTTTGCAGACTATTTTGCCACCCATGTATCCCTCCACCATAAATGGATTAAAATAAACTGATTACAATACATTTTAGGCCAAAGCTTCATCACAAAACTACAGTAAAACAGTGTCTGAGACATCAGGCTGAGTATTCATAACCATTTCATGTCATAACATTCTGTGTGGAAGCTTTTAAAGGCAATAAACTCATTCAGACGCCTGGTTCCTATCACCACCACTGTGAAAGATTTAGACTCGTCTCGCTAGTTTCTCTAAAATTGAGCATTTCACACCAAACCATTCAGAATGACTTTGTTTACATCTTAACTAATTAATTATGTAGGATTTTTGAAAAAGCAGGGAAGTTTCCCTTTAAATGCAATTCTCAAAAAAATTAAATTATCAAATATTCTCTTAAGATAATCTTATTTATTTCCTTACGATTTTCTTAAGAAAATCTTCACTGTGTTTCTGTTTGGCTATGTTGCATCTTACCATAAACAAGGCAAGATACATTTTAAACTTGTATTAATCTTTATTTCCGTTATTTAGTCTAATCTGCACAGAGGACAGCAAAATGGAGGAAAAACATCCAGCCAAGCATTCAAAAACTCAAAAACAAGAACCAGTGGTGATGGTGAAAAAAAACAGCTAGCAGGAAAAAAGTTCTCCTTCGGAAAACAAGATAATTGTGGCAGAAAGTGATGGTGGAAAGCAAGAGACGACGAAGGACAAGAGCAGCAGAGGAGTGTCCCTAATAAACTGACAAATTTAGATGCTCTTACAGCCTAAAACAAGCCTAATGTTTTTTTTAAAGAATACCGCCTGTTCTTAGAAATAATTCTGAACTGTTTTTTTTATTATAATAAGAAAATGGTCAAGGAAAAATATAATTTTTAAGAAGTTATTTGAAAAATAACTTTTTTAAGCATAAAATTCTGAAAAAAACACACATTTAAGAAAACTTTTCTTCTCAAGACTCTTCTGGCCCCTGGTTCCCATCAGTACCATTATAAAGAAATTAGGAGTTTTACTACAATACACCACTCTGAATGACTGTTCACCGTTTTACACAGAAATTTTAAAAAACAGTGTAATCACTTTAAATCTCAGTGATATTAATGACTTTAAGATCATTAAAGTTAGATTTGAAAACAATGAATCCTAAACCAGTAAATAAACTGAGCTATGTTTAATGCAACTACAACAAACTCAACAGCCGGACAGCTCATTAACACGGACCATGTTCCGAAAGATCATGTTGTGTGTGAAAACCACTGGGACAAATGAGGTACACTTCGTTAAAAATAAGGGCAAAGTGACGCCTCCTCCATGGAGGAACTCAGGTTTGACTCACCCTCTCATAGAACTCCCCTTTGATGAGGGCAGCAGTGATGCAGTTGATGACATCACTGCTGGCCAGGAGCTCATCCCTGCTCATGGCAAGCCAGGCAGCCTTGGCTGGAAGCCCTGCTTTCAGGTACAGGTTGACAGCCCCCATATAGTCACCCTCGCTTTCCTTCACTTCCCCTGCTTTCTCATTCTGATTGGTCTCCATCAGCCAGGAGTAGTAACTGCGCCGCAGATTGTCCAGCTCTGGATGACCCTGGGAAAGGACAGCACACATATGATCACGTCGTAAACAGCAGTAAACCTACAGAAAGTAGGTTTGAAAACTACTTTTATTTGCAATGGCCGTGGAGCAGGTAAAGGTAAACAGTACAAGCTGAACACGTTTCTGTATGAACGACTCCATCTATAGTCCAGTAAACTCCATTGCAGAGGTTACTAATGGGCGGACCGCGGTCCGAGTCTGGACCCAGACGCTGTCCTATGTGGACCTGGACCTATAACCGATAAACTATGGAGAATTATTTAATTTCGAAGGGGTGGTCCTATTTTAATCGGCATAGCTTTTCTAGCCTTTACGGTAGCTTTAGCGGCCCGGGAGACTCACAGACCAATTGCAGACATTGTAAATATCACACGTGACGCTATTCAGCCAATCAGATCAGTGCATTATGATGAGCACCGAGACTCAAGTGAGTGATGTACACACAGGGGAGGGACGAGGTAAGAAACAGCTGTCGGAGAAGAAAGTGAGCTGGATTGTCTTACACGCTGTGCTCTAAAAAGAGAAAACTGACAATAAATGTCATTGAAATATGACTGAACTGCACTTTATTTGATTTGATATTCAGTTGTTGACCGTATAAGATGTTGATATACCTACTAGGCTACTTCAGTAAACAGTATATGGCACTGAATCATAATGCAAGTTAGACATTATGATGTTCTGGACCTTTGCTTAAGGAAATTTTCTCTAACTGGACCTTTAATTTTAATTTTATCTAAAGACTCCTGCTCTATAGGGTGTATTTTAAAGGAATACTTTGGTAAAAAGAAATCTAACTCACTCAGATGGAGTCAACCTGCTATGACATGCATGGAGTCCAAATTTTGCTTCTGTAGCACTTGAGCTATGAGGCTACTGTTGCTAACAAAAGCTAGACGCCAATAATCACCCAAATCTTTTCTGGAAATCCATCCCAAAATGTCTTATAATCTGCTCATCTAGGTCTTAAATATGGTTTCACACATTTCTCTAAATAGTTTAGGGTATAGTGCGGCGTAGGCGCATGTACATGGTGGCGACAGAGAGACACAGGCAACTGGATATATAGTTTTCAAAGAAGCTGCGACGGGAAATTCTGCCACCCCAGCAGGTGGCGGTTACATTTTCCCAACTGTAGCCATCAACCGTGACAGTGGAATAAACCAGATGTTGATTTTTTTAGGAGCCATGGATGCTAAACATCCCATTGTTAAAGTCTAGGGTCACCTAGTACCCCATGTGTCAAACACACGGTCCAGATCAGGGCCGCCAAACAATCCTGTCCAGCCCACAAAAATATTTTAATTTTCTATTAATATTGGCTCGTTTCACAATGTGCTGCACTACAGTCCCCAGCATGCACTGCAACATAATGTGCTCTGACTCTTCTACCCCAACAACAATCTATGGGACCGCGGCTACACCTCAATTCTACAGAACTCTACAGAATTCCATACTAGTCACATTGCCAAACACACTGGCTGCATTTCAGCTGCAGTTCAGCCACTATAAACACGTAACGTCAGCTCAGCAGCTCAAAAACTGAGCCCAAGTCTTAATGAACCAGCAGTAAAGAAAAGATGCCAGGAGTCTAGTTCAGACAGGTGGGTTTAAAACACTGAGCTCCTGGGGACGTTTTAATTCTGAATATTTCAAGCATTCATGTAATATTTCAAGGTCTGCTACATGTGTCTGTATTTTACTGTTGAAGTTCTTGCATAATTTGAATAAACAGTGGCCAGTTCAGGTCACAGCACAACATTAATTAAAAATGAAATTTAAATATTTTTTTTTTTCTCTGGCCCTCAGATTTGTTGGGATTTTGTAATATGGCCCTTTCACTGGTTGAGTTTGACACCCCTGACCTGGTATAATACAACACAGCAGTACAGAGCATCCTCCTGACTTTTACCGCCTTAAATACACGATCTACATTACTAAAGCTCCATTTTCACTGGTACTGCTGTCATTTCCATTTGTGTATTCAGCCTCCAGTCAAACGCTATGAGGCACAGAAAGGTATTTCCAACGTTGTCATGTGAACGCAGCATTACTGTGAAAAATAAAAACGAACAAAGGTTCACTGTGTAGCTGAACACTGGTGGCAGCCATATTAGACTAC
Source organism: Colossoma macropomum (assembly GCF_904425465.1). Lineage (NCBI taxonomy): Eukaryota > Metazoa > Chordata > Actinopteri > Characiformes > Serrasalmidae > Colossoma > Colossoma macropomum. Next base: position 1,881,693 of record NW_023494795.1, read on the forward strand.
AGGCATTTCCAACTCCCTCATAAAACCCGACTTCTCTCCGACTTCTCTCACGTAACGCAGATATGGGAATGCTAGATTTCTGTTGTTTCTGCTTATAAAACACATCTTCAGTTTGAAATGTTGAGATTAACAGTTATTTAGTAACAGAAACAACAGAAATCACTAAAGAAATCTGTGACTGGGGAGTCAGGATTCAGCACAACACCTGCTGTCTAAAATAGCTGCTTTCAGATACACGGCGAAGATTTGTTTATTTTTATTATTCATTGATAAGTCAGTGCAACCTTAATGAAGTTTTGGGGACGCATTTAGGGAAAAAACCGACTACTGACAAGTGTTTGTTAGCTACATTAGTCTCGTAGCTTCAGTGCTACGTTAAAGAAGAAAAAACTGGACAACAAATATGTCCTGACTGATCCACTTCTATTGTGCAAATGTGATTTTATTCTATTTTCCTTAAACACTGATGTTACCTTGGCCTCAGCCACTGCTATGCATTCATCCCACATGTGCAGCTCCTGGTACATTTCCATCACCTCATCTATTGCGTTCTGTGGGGAACAACATGATTATATCCACTTATTTACACATAAACCTCTCAATACTGATACTGTACACAGTTCAGTACAAAATTACCTGTTCCATGTAGTACATCTCAGCCAGTTTGTAGTTCTTGTCCAACATAGCTAAGCGGGCTTTCACTTGGTAATGTTCTGTGCCATCACCACCCTACAGTGAAGAACAATGAGGAAAAACAACAACAGCTTAGCTGGCCTTGGCTCCAGTTCATATCAGGAGCTTTGTTTATTTGTAAGTAGTTTCAAGAATTTTAAATTTGCATATGTAAACTAATCAACCTCCATAATGAAATTCTTACTTGCAGCATTTTGTGAACTTCAAATTTCTGTTTAAAGACAGTATATTTCTTTAATACTACATGGTTTTAACAATGTACCTAAAACTGTTTATCTACTCACAAATTCCTTAGAGATGGAATCAGCAATTTTGTTGGTTTCATTCAAAAAGCGAGCTTTGGATACGTCACCCAAGGCTGCAAAGCACCTGGAAAACAATGAGAAAGGCATGTCATTTTTGGCAGCACGATTCTGTATCTTCCATTAGTAACTTCTACGTAGTATTAATACGTCACTTGACCTGAGAAACACTCCAAATATACTAGAATACTGAACAGTTCTGAATATACATGCGTGTGACTTTAGGAGAAATCATCTGCCGAATGCTGCTGAAAGGCTCCTTTTCAGACCCAAACACTCAGGCAGGACCGTCAAGGTCTGACCACATTTCTGGTTCTTTCTCTAAAGTTGCATCACGCTGATACGCTGCTCTCCTAGTGGTTGTCTCGACATCTCTCTCTCTCTATTTCTCTTCCTTTCCTTCATTTCCATTCTTCTCCATGAACAAAACTGTTTTTCTCTGCATGCGTTATGCAGATCGGCCCACACATAACGCACGGTACCTTGCATTATTGATGCCACGTTACAATTAAATTTAACTTTTAACTCCGCTCTGCCCACTCCTGCCAACACAGAGACGGCTTGTACTGTGAAAAGGGAATTCTAAACCTGCCTGCTACTTGCTGAAGCTATATCGAGCCCATTCGGGTTATCTTTAGCTGTCAAGGATGCTGCTTCCTGTATGACAACTGTATGACAAGCCACAGGTCGAGAGCTCTTCTCTTGCTCCAAGTCATAAAACATACAGAACAAAACACACACTGGGGCAAAAGAATCGCAACAGAATGTGCAGGTATGAATGTGCTGATATAGGAACTTGTCTCAAGGCAAATCTCACACAAATCAGGTGTCTGGCAGATATTTAACTCCTACTAAAGTGTCTAAGCTGTTTTCAAACTAATACTTCTTTTTCCATAATAACAAAGCTGGAATTCAAATTCTCAGAACCTTTGAGAAGATATTTCCCATCTTTAGTCACACAAATAAAGCTGGAACAAGCTTGTTTCCTTATTGCAGCATCAGCTCTGGTTCTGGAGTTTCGCTTCCCTGCACATTTTGCTCTTATACACCACTTCAACTCATTTAGAGCTAGTTAAAGAAGGAAGATGAGTTAAAGCCTGCAAAACTCTAAAACACGCAGGGCAGAGGGCCTTTAAGACCAAATCCAGGAACCACAGCCTACTTTTTTCCTGACTGTGTTTCAGGCACTGTTCTCTCGAAGTTCTCACTAAGTACTCACTGTGAACTCACACAAATGCACATCTTCCCTGCTCGCAGGACATGCTTTCATCTCGTTCATTAGTGAAAACAAAGCGCTCTAATTGTGATTATCTACCTGAGTGGTTTTACCTTGTATATGGTAAAACGAGTGCTACAATAACAATGGCATCAACAAAGCTGGGCAAAATACACAGATCAGGCATAACATTATGACCACCTCCTGGATCAGACACAGCAGTGCTGCTGGAGTTTTTAAACACTGTGTCCACTCACTGACCACTCTATTAGACACTCCTACCTTGTCGGTCCACCTTGTAGATGTAAAGTCAGAGACGATAGCTCATCTGCTGCTGCACAGTTTGTGTTGGTCATCCTCTAGTCCTTCATCAGTGGTCACAGGACGCTGCCCACAGGACACTGTTGGCTGGATATTTTTGGTTGGTGGACTATTCTCAGTCCAGCAGTGACACTGAGGTGTTTAAAACTCCAGCAGCACTGCTGTGTCTGATCCACTCGTACCAGCACAACACACACTAACACACCACCACCACGTCAGTGTTACTGCAGTGCTGAGAATGATCCACCACCCAAATAGTACCTGCTCTGTGAGGGTCCATGGGGGTCCTGACCACTGAAGAACAGGGTAAAAGGGGGCTAACAAAGTATCAGAGAAACAGATGGACTACAGTCTGTAACTGTAGAACTACAAAGGGCACCTATATAGTAAGTGGAGCTGATAAAATGGACAATGAGCGTAGAAACGAGGAGGTGGTCATGATGTTATGCCTGATTGGTGTATGTGCTCAATCTTAAATGGCATTCAACTCCCCTATGTAGTGCGCACCATAAAGGTCATTATATAACGCCTTCTACACACACAGTGCATTATATGTCTGAATAAAAGACATTTATACTCAGGTCAAAGCTGCACAGCATCCTAGCAAACATATAGTGCAATATACACTTTGGGTGTAGAAGCCTTAGGCTACGTTCACATTACAAGCCTCGTTGCTCAAATCAGATTTTTGGCTCAAATCTGATCTCTTTTTGACACGATGGTTCACACTCATTTAGGTAAGTGACTCAAATCTGTCATTAATGTGACGAACCGGCGTCCTGAAATGACCCTCATGAGCTCATCCTACTCAGTAACGTCACGTGAATGAATCACGTTCATCATCAGCACAAACTAACGAGCAGAACGAGCTTCGCTGAGAAGATCATTAACTCTGATCAGCTCTCAGCTTCATTATTAGAGCGAGACGAAGGAGAAAAAGGTGAGATGAGCTGCTTTTCCACCGTTTACAGGCTTTAACTTCTGTTCGGCGCTGCTGCCATGGTAACGCTGAATGATGGCGCAGAGCAGTGGAAAAAAAGCACATGAATTCTGATCTGAGTGTCACATTAAGGTCACATGGCCACGAATCGGATACGTATCCGATCTAGGACCATATATGAAAGTGGCTCAGGTTGGATTTGAAAAGATCAGATTTGCGTCCACACAGCTCTGAAAACATCAGATCTGAGTCACATTAGGGCTAAAAATCAGCCTGGTAATGTTGAATGACCTACGCAGCACTACAGAGGGAGTAAGGAGCCATTTGAGATTCAGCCACAGACACGCTAATGTTAAACCAAAATAACAGCAACACTGAGCAGGTTTTTGTCTGTATCTCTCGTCTCTGTGTGCTGTAACCTGAACGTTTTCACCCATAGAAAGAAACATAATGAGCCTGAACATTCTTCTTTTCATATTGTACCACCCTTATTATTACTGTGCTGTGTTGTGTGACTGATACTGGCTGATACATTTCCTTCGGGATCAATAAAGTATCCATCCATCCATCCATCCATCCATCTAATACTAAGCAGTAGTAAACTAGGAGAGAGAATGAGGCGACTTGTATAGCTGTTTCAGCATTAAACACTGCTTTAGCGTGTGGCTGGTGCATGTTTGTAATTCCTTAATATTAGAGCAGATCTGATTAAATACATTTCCTCAAGTTAATCCGCGAATACAAATTCATAAAAACACAGGCATGCGGGATACAGACTGGGCAGTATTCTAATGCATCACAGTGGTGCACATGCTCAGTGCAAGTCAGGCAGGGGTCACAGTTTGGGTGAAGGTAAGTGCACAAATGACTGTATACATGAAGCACAACACTGCTGTACCGAAAGGAGAAATCAACAAGAGTCTGTGGGTAAGACTCCCAGTGTTACCTACAGTCTTAACTACTGCTGTAAATGGATTCAGACAAGAGTTTCCGCTAAACAGGACGTGCATTTAGTCTAATTTTGATTTTGATAATCAAGTATCCCTAAGAATAGCTCACAAATAGATATCCAGTTAACTGCAGAGAAGGAAAACAAGGTATAACTATAACAAAAACAAACAGACTTTGGACCAAAATAAGGCAGGGCTGTAGGTTTGCCTTTATAGGTGAGAGCACTGGCGCTGCAAAAATTTGTGTCTTATTATCCAAAAAAAAACAAAGGGAAATCGGTAGGAAATAGGTTTTTGTGCTGGATGAGTAACAGAGGGCGCCTCCTTAGATAAGCTAATGAGCTAATACAGCTAACCACTGTCACACTGCCTGATGAGGACTCGCCGTCTTCTACACAAGGCATTTTCTCCTCAGTGGATGATGTGCCCACATGTTATTTGCCAGAAAAATGATAGTTTCTGGACTTTTAACATCAGCTAGAGCAGCCAGCCTAGTTAGTGATAGAGCTGCGGTATCTCAGCCACATACTTACTTACGAACATCAGCAGAACCATCACATTTCATTCAACTCGGCTACTGATAAAAGTATTATTCACTATAAGGTATTTTGAAATCCCATATTGGTGTATCCATTAGGGCATGTGAGCGGTGCAGAGTGGGTAGTGATCGCAACAAAGTTCTACAGATATTACACAATATCCATTTTGCTGCTATAGGATAAAGAAGATCATGTTAAGAGCATCTGCATTTGGCAGTTTTCTGGCTTGTGACTGGCTCTTTGTTTTAAGCCTTTACCTACTGAATAAAGCCTGATTAGCACAGAATGTTTTTTGTTTAATAAAAGCCATAACTTAGATAATTCGTGAAATAAAGTGTGCGGTATATTGTCCATATGTTCAAGACATAAAATAAATACCATAAGTATGTGAGTAAAGAGCGGAAAATAAAAAAAACCCGAAGCGGAGTCGGAGTGGAGTGATTACAGAACACTTGATCAGGAATGTCTGCCGCTCCACTCCACTCACATACTCTGGTCTCCACACTAATTTTGCTCAAATTAGCTTATATAACAGTATTACGAAGTTATAACGGTAGTATGAAGTAAGAAGCTCAACACTGAGAGTGATGAAATGAAAATGATGTTGTTGCCATGACTAAATGATACGTTAGGTGCTGCCAGGCTGACCTCTCAGCGATGTGCAGTTGCCGTGCTTCAAGAGAAAGCTTGCTCAACGTCTTCCACATAGCTTCTGTTTCAGCACACATTTCCAGCGTCTCCAGGAATGCAGTGGCTCTATGATGCGTAGAAATATGAACAAATGTTAACAAATATATTTGCAGGTCTGAATGAAAATATATCAGACTTAAGTCCACCCTCCTAACCCAAAATCTCACACAAGTCACCTGGATGACATTCAGGAAGCAAATCCCATGAGTCGTAATTGACTCCTGTAAATCCACCGTTTCCTTTTGAAACTCTTCCCTTTACACAAAGTGTGAATGATAGACCTTCTTAAAAGTCCATCATTTAGTGGCTAAAAGGGTCCAAAGCAGAAGTTGTCAGTTTAAGGCTAAAGGACGCCCCAGGTCTGCACGTGTTCTACCCAATATAATCACACAGACAATTAAAGAGGAATTCCAGTGATTAAAAAAAAAAAAATCCACACGATTTTAAGGCTCAAATGAAATCAAAGTTCACAGTGGTTTATGAAATAGTTCACTGTAGAAAAGCTTGCTGACTCTGATTTTTTACAGTGATGGAGATCAGGGGTCATGATGTCTCCAATACAAATATAACCACTTTATTTACTATCCAAAATGACCAAAAATCAAAATGAGTTCGTAATGTTGGTAAAGGTAAAACAGGGGTAAGGCCAAAAGTTCAGTCTCAGAACTACTGTAATACAGTTTCTCAGGCACTGGGCAGCGTCGCTTTCTGTGAGAGCTTTTAGAGGCGTTAAACTCTTCTAACATCTGGTTCCTCTCACTACCACTGTGAACAACTGTGACTGATCAAGGCTGAATGAGACTATGAATGAGATTTGTTTACACCGATTTTCTTATCCAGAAATTTTAAAGTTCTTCTTTTATGTACTCCGGAATTCCGATCACCTGGCTCAGATGTTTCAGGAACTAAAAAGGCTGAAGAGTGACCTGGATAGGGGTCACTGAGTGGGCCTGTATCAATAAGCAAATTTTGTGCCTGATGTCAGTATCAATTTTAGGAATGTAAAATTCAGATGACTGATACTATAGGCATAACAGCATTTTTTACAGCCTAATAAGCTAAGCAGATTTTTTCTTTTCTTATGATTTTTTTAATCGGTTCTAATCGCTGAAGTTTTTTGTGTTGCAACGTGTTACTCTATTGCTAAAAGTTAAGGTTTTGTCATTTTAATCATGATAGTGTTTTGTACAACAGTGCAAACTAAACACAGAGCACTGTTCTGGTGTGACATATAGAGACAGACAGTTTTTCAAAATTGGGCTGCAACCAAAACAAACCCACAGGAAATGATTGCATAAACAAACACCGACATCTCACTTAAAAGCTATTAAACGCTTCAAAGAAAACTTGTGAATAATTTTTAAAGCTGTAATGTCCAACTTCAGAGTGACTATCTCAGTCTGAAAGGCTCAGTTAGTCACTACTCGCAATTATGTGTTTCCCTTTAAGCTGATAAAACTCGCTGCATGGAAATGCACACACAGCTCTGCACCTGGCCAATCAGAATGAAACTGACAAAATCCTGATGGTTGTGGTCAGCTTAGCGTGTAATAGACATCAGACTATGTGTGTGTAGAGCGTCTGAGGCTGAGACTAACCTGTGATAATCTCCATCATCAATGGCGGTTCCAAACTCGATCAGTCCTTCGTCCAGTGTGTAAGAGACTGTGTTCACTCCTTCCGTCACGATGACCTCTGTTTTGCCATTGGTTCTCTCTAGATCCACTATATCCCCCTGGAAAAAGCACACAGGCTTAAGGGCTGCATCATTTTCAGCTCTCAGCATTTGAGGTTGGATTGATCCTGAATTTCTCTCTATTGAGGTTTAAAATATTCTGTCTTACTCTCAGAGGGAACATAGTGACCCTCTCAGGGCTGTCGATGTTGTACCACACACAGAGGTTCCCACGGTTCTGAGCCACCACCACATCGCTGCCTGGCACCCACTGAACGTAGGAGCAAAAGCTCAGCACGGTGGTCTTTACACCGCTTTCAATGTCAAACAGATTCAGCTAAAGAGAGAGAGAGAGAACAGAGGCTCGATCAGAGCACTAAAACGGTGAGAGAGGCTTTGTCATACTGCTGGTGTTGATACAGCTCAAGTGTTCTTTCATTCCATTTTATCGCTGGCAGTGAAGTTAAAGAGGATCAGTCACAGCGTCGATTAGTCTTGATCAATTTTCCAGGCCTCTAAATAAATCAGAACAGAAACACAACATTTTTGATATAATTCTAGAGATACTGAACTGTTTTATTCCAGAACCTATTAAGCTGATGGCCAGAGCTATACAGCGTGGCTATATTAGCACTGCACAGGCATGAGCCCCGCCCCCAACCTACCGCAAGTCATTTAGCATTGAAACTACATAATAATATATAATAAACATTATTAATCTCAGTGAATTTTCTGACTTGTGCAGGAATTAATGTGAATATTGCACTGAAAGACTATTAATAAGTTTATGCCTGAAGATTTTAAGAGGGATTTAAAGTTTAGGCTTTTTGAACCAGACTGGAAAACTCAGACTTCTGAACCATGAAACTCCATATTTCTGTGGACACTCGACAGAAACAGAAAACCTGAGCTGGGCTTGTAGGCTGCCTGTAATAAATAAGCTAAGGCAGCTTTCATCTCATTTCATCCAAGTTGCCTGAAATATCTTGAGGTAAATTTATTTCACACTGAGAAGCTGTCTTCATTAACTCCACTGTATGTCTCCTTCTCGTAGCTGTCGTTGTCTCTTTTTTGTTGCTTCCAACCAGAACTGATATAATTTTATAGTCATGCCAGAATCAATTCTGAAAATGTAAATGCATCGCTAGACTCTGCCATTAAATATACATATAACCGCTGTTGGGATAAAACGTTATATCTTTATTTTTCATCTTTTACATAATTTGAAAATACCAGCTGCTCTTTAAACTGCATTAATATTTGCTGATGAATGAACCAATTGAAATGCTCCAAAATGACTCCAAAAAAACCTGGTTCATTTAACTCCAGTTCAAAGTTAAGAAGTTTTTTTTCTGCCTTCTGTAAAATGACTGTTTTGGAGATATGAGGATTTGAGGATTTGTCCTCACAGCAACAAATGCTCCAACTCGTACAGGTCTGCATTCCCAGCTGGCAGGAACGCCTTTTCTGTTGTGGCTTTGAAGTAAATGCGTTAGTGCATGTTTGTGGATTCACTGTTTCGGTTGTGTCCGGGTTTGAAGGGGTTGTGCTAGTGTGCAGGTTCTCAACCCTGGTCCTGGAGTACCCAATTCCCCCCGCCCCCCCCCGCCGCCCCCTTCCTGGTGTTTTACCTGCTCCCAGCTCACCGACTTTAAGTCATGAAGGACTTGTTAATCAGCTGATTAGGTTGATAGGAATGCTGGGAGAAGGGGAAACACCGAAATATGCAGTGTAGGGGCAAGCCCAGGAACAGAGCTGGGAACCACTGGGCTAGTGGACGGGGCATAAACAGATTCTGGGATTCTTGAGAAACATGACCAAAGACACCACTGGACCTCACTTTTTTCTCTGTAATGGCCTTGATGGTAAAAAAAACCCATGCAGCCCCTTTTGACATTAACAAACAACCAAACGTGACTGACCCCCTTAAACCCAAGAACTGAGACATTTACCCGAAGCTTCTTGTCCCTGAAGAGCAACTTGCGACCAGTCTCATTCAACTCTAGCCAGTCAATCTTGGAGTCGTGGCTAACAGTCCCCAGGTTATAACCACCAGCCAAGTCCACTGTGTGAGGGAACAAGAGGGATAAGTTTTTGCTTCATCAGTTATTAATCACTTCTTCTGAACATACTGTATTAGTCAAGCTGCAGGTCCCTTAATACTGATGCTAGGTTGGTTATTTAGCGTTGTTACAAAGCACTACGGTGTTACAGGGTGATTCAAAAAGATTCATCCGATTTCAAAGCAGCATATTTTTTGCGACCATGAGGGGCCGAGGAACCAATCACAATCCAATTGAAAGAGGGGGTCATAGAGTTTCTGACTGTCAGTGGAAGATGGCTCCTTCAGTCTGAGAGGAGATGAGACCCCTGAGCAGAAAGCGTTCTGCGTTCTCCACTTCAATAAGAGTGAATCCGTCATAACTGTGCAGTGTGATTTTCGTGGGCAGTGAAGCTCCAACAGCTCAGAGCGTTCGTCGTTGGTTCTACAACACTGGATGATCTCCGAAATCGCACTGAAAGAGCCGTGAGTGCAGCGACACCCGACATGCTCAATCCAGTATGGGATGAGTTTGACTATGGAGTTGATGTTGTCTGTACAGCTGGAGGAGGTTCATACTGAGACCTTGTACAATTACATAATAAACTTTATGCTCATTTAAACCATTTACAGTTCACTGCACTGATCTGTAATGATTTACAAGAGAAATAAATCATTTTGAAATCAGACGAATCTTTTTGAATTGTATAACTGACACTGGATGAACATGTAGGCCAAAGTCGATTTCAGTCGGGCTCAGTGATATGAGAATGTGACATACACTTAAATGGAAGTACAGAACGAAAAGGCCGGGGCTGCAATCCACGTGTAAACACACTCACACAAACACACACGGCAGCACGCACCAAAATTGGAGACATTTCCATTCAGGCAGCCTCCGAACATCCACTCACAAACAAAAACAAATCTGTGCATCTTTCAAAAATCATGTTCAGCCTTTCGCCTCCTTTGTTCACAAATAACCATTCCGAGGGGATGATTCACTTTGGGCAGGAGGGAGAAAGAAGATTAGAAGGAAAAAGCACTTTCCAATTTACACTTTCCAAACACGTTTCGAGCACGCAGGGGCGGTGGGGAGGGAAGAGCACTCTGCTGTCAGTCATAGGCTAATAAATTGGATGAAGTTGCTTCCCCATTTTCACCACCTGAAAATGGAAGAAAGTAAAAAACGGTAGAGGAGCATGCCTGGACTTAATTAGCATAGGAAATGGACAGAGCCGTGGCAGATGGCACACAGTAGAGAGCAAAGGAGCGGGTCCTGACGATGGCGCTGCAGGGTCGGAGCCTAATTGAAAGGCAGCATCCGAGGCTGCATATGGCTGTTTTTCAACACACGCCTCTCTGACTGTTTCCGCTTGCTGACTCTCGCCTTTGAGGACGGTGGACGATGTGGAGCAGGCGCTCAGAGAAAGTGATCACAGATTACGTAACCGAATGCAATGAGGATGAGCAGGATGTGTGCATATGTGTTTGTAGGGCTTTCATTGAAGAAGAGCACTTATGACCAGGCCTGCAAAAACAGCCGGGCTCCTGAGAAATTCTGTAGTGGCTCCACAACCTTTACTGAGCATGTGTTAATACAGAATCTGATCTGATATCTGTGTTTTTGTAAATAATATAGCCACACAGTGCATAAACTATTAAATTCATACCAGTCTAATGTAGATATTTTAGGCTGCTACAGCAAAATCACTTTAAAATACTCCATAATACACAGGTGAATTGATAACAGGTGAGCGAATCATGATTGGGTATACAGAGCTGTAACACATAGAGGACAGCAGTGAGAGCTGTTTTTAAGATCAAGCTGTGTTAGTTGTCAGGCAGCTACTAAGGATCAACATTTTGGAAACAAAATAGCTGTCAGTCAATTTAGTCCTGTACTTAGATATTAACATACATAGTGGCTGGTACAGTGCAGTGCAGGAGACACAGTCCTGGTCCTGGAGGTCTTGGTCTTCCTGCACAGTCTAGTTTTAACCACAATCTGCCAAACCTGCTCCAGCTACTGAATTTCTTCAGGCCCTGATTGGCTGGATGCATTAGTGTCAGTGTCAGGTAAAGCCAGGCAGACACTGTGCAATTTCAGAAATCTTGTTCTTTGGTGACTCACACTGTACGTTTGAATCACCCCTCTTGTTCGGCCAAAGCCTGTGATTTATGTGCTCATACTGAACGAAAACACTCGGTCCGACTGACCTGATAAAGCTGTTTAATTCAAAACAACACGCTGCGCCTCCGATGTCCTGATCAAAACACTGGCTGTATCTCAGAAGGCTCCCTGCTCCCTACATAGTGCACCACATATTAAAATAGCTGCTCCTGCACCCATACAGCGCATCACATGTCAAATAAATAGCCTTCTGAGATTCAGCCGCGTGTGCACAGCTCCATACTGGACTAACTGGACACTATTTTGGTGTAAAATCCAGATTCAGCCACTGACAAACTGCTACAACAGCTTTGCTAACTTGTGCCACACTGTGCACTGAAGCTGAAGAGCAGGCGGCTCTGCAGACAGGCAGCTCTACGAAAAAAAACACTGTATTTATTTATATGCTATTCAACAAACGGAGCAAAGTCGTCATAAACTGACGCTGGTGCCGCAAATGTGGGCTTTTTTGCCTCTGTGTGGTTTTGGGTGTGACTTTGCGAAATCGGTTTGTGAGGTGGCTCAGACTGTGAGACACGGGACCAAAATTTCACACGTCAGAAATCTATCTGATCGTCCGACTGCTCAATCAGAGCTCGCTTGGGCAGTTAATCGGGCATTGTTTCCCTCTCACACTGCACGGCAAACGATGGCTGATGAAGCTGAAATTCGGCCTGAACATGAAATTCAGTCTCCGACCAAATCAGGCTTAAAAAAGGGCTAAAATCGCACAGGGTACGCCTGGTTTAACGAGGAAGGTGTGCATGTTAGAAGCAGGTTAGAACTGCACTCTGCAGGGAAGCAGATCTTCAGGAGGAGGGTTGGTGACCAGTGGTGTAGTGGGTAATAACACACAGCAGACTAGACTGTCCACCAGGGCAGGAACACCATGCTATGACATCATACTATGTAAATATGCAGAAAGTAAAGCATTTATGAGGGTAAAAAAACCAACTCTGTCTGTTAGCGCTTGTGTTCACACGAGTCCTCCAGGTAATTACCTGGGTATTATACTAGGATGCATGTCGGTTGATTGACATGTCGATTTAACTGGGATTTTGGCTCACGTTCACATTCACACTAAAACCTTTTTTTGGGTAAAAATACATGAGTAAAAGGGGCTTAACAAGATAACCAGTCTTTTACAGGGAATATCTGCAAATGTTAATGCATTACACCTATTTATCTGCTGAATTTAACACCTGGGAAAAAAATGTCATTTTTAAATAGAGTAAATAACTGCAAATAAAAAGACATTTTGCACCCTAAGAGGATGTGTTAACTTTTTTCAAATTATGAAATAACAATTTATGTAATTTGACCAAACTGTGCTCCACTGGTAAGAAATATGTCCTAATTGCCAGTTTCCATCCATGCTGGCACTCACCAATGGCGATGGTTTTGATGTCGATTAGATAGGCCAACTTCTTGTTATCCTCCACTCCTCTCTGCCTCCTCTCATTCAGACGCACACTGCACACAAACAGCAACACGTGAACACTGATGGCATGTTTAAGGGAGCCGGCCTGACAGCGTTCCACAGTAAGGAGCCGAGCACTCCGGTCCAGCAGCAACATGGATGCTGATTTGTGGTGACTAACTTTTCCTCTCCAAAGCCCCAACAGGGCAGCTGTATGCTAAGCAACAGTGGTTTACATAATAGGATGACACACAATGTACCGTCTTACCCTGACTGAACTGCAGCTCAACCATGTCACCTAGTGGTGACTGTGAATATTGTACACAACACTACATCACAAGTTTTCAGATGTGACTACTATTATTATATTGCTTGGAATTAAAGGCTAAACTGAACATAAGCAGAGCGCACCTGATAAGGTGTGGGTTCATAAATTCAGTGCGAACAGATCCCAGGATCTCGTTGTTACCGTACTCCACCAGGGTCAGTTCTCCAGCATTGAAAACCATACAAACCTGCCGCAAAAAACAACAGAACATTAGTACCTGTCCTAGAAGCAAGTTCAGCTAAGAGGCAGTTCCAGACTAAATTTCAGCTTCACAACATCTTAGAAAAGCAGCCACAGTTGTTTTAACTGTTTGTTTTAACTGTTTTAACTGCGATTTTACAAAGACGACCTCTCTGTTATTCCAGGTGTAGATGCTCAAGTTATGATTAATCCTGATCTGGAAAGCAGGATTTCTCAGAATGCTGGATAACTTGAGCCAAAAGTTGAGGATGGTTCCTGAGCTTTTTCCCTGTTGGATAGACTGTTTTTTGGCCTAAATCGTCCAGCTTGCTGAGAAACACTGCTTTGTGAAGTACCCACCAGGTTACCCCCTACACATACAGCACTAGTTGCCATGGTGATGTACTCTGGTGAAAAGGGTTCTACCATCGAGAGACGGAACATCCTGGGTTAAATCGAACTAATCTTAAAGTTAGGTGGATAACGTCCACAATTAGTTCAGTCCTTTGAATGTGATTGGCTGAGAGGGAAACTACGAGGGCCAATATGAAATACATTCCTCACTCCACATTATTCAGCTATAAACTAGCATGTAATGGTGACCATCATGAAGATATCAAACTATTTTACTTTGCGTAATGTGGGACATTTCTAGACTGCTGGTTGTACTGGAGCACTCTCTGTATTAAAGGGGTCACAGGCCAGCTTGTCAGTCATCAGGGCAGAACAGTCTGTATCAAAAACAGAAACCTGCTTTCTACAGGGAGATTCACTCGAAAGAGGCCCCGAATATTCTGCTGTAACTCCCGTTAGGATGAAGCGATCTGAACCAAAAAATACGCTACATATATTGACGTCTGTGTAATCGAATGCATTATATGCGATGCTGGAAGTGACCTCCGCTTTCTGCCAGACACATGAAGGGGTGCGGGGGGTCTGCACCCGGAAGTTGCAAACGGAGGTTATTAGTTGCAAACGGCATCCTGGCTTTTTCGAAGCTCCAAATACTGTGGAGCTCTTTGCATGTTGCTTCGTTCAGATTGCTTCAGCCTAGAGAGAGTTATTACAGAATATTCGGGGCCTCTTTCGAGTGAACCTCCCTGTATTTAGACTGAATCCTCTAACCAGGAAAAGTTATCCAACCAATTACAGTAAAACAAATTAAAAGCTCTATTTTTGGTCAAAGTTCTGGTGTGGACACTGAGACAGTCTCACACGGGTCTCTCAAGTCTTTTTTTCTTCTGCTTTCATTTAAGAACTTTCACACACGCATGTGAAACAATGTGAGATAAGAAGCTTTGCGCTGTTATGTGATCTTGTTTTGCATCATTGGGTCAAGCTGGTTAGATAACATATCCTCACAAAATGAGAAGTTATTAACTGCAAAGTGTCCCGTTTATGTTGCTAACTTAACTAATGCCTTTGATGCTGTGGCCTAATGTGTGTTTTGGATAGGCCACAACATGGGTGTTAGCAATAAGTGCGAACAGTACTGTGGCTGCTCTGTGGGTGACTTGCTGGTAAGTGCGGAAAGACAAACGTTTGTATAATATTTTTGTATAATTATGCTGTTAAATACTGCACTGAACTCTGAACTGAACTGAGAACATGTGCCCTAGTAAACTGGCTACAGTGACACTCCTTTTTATCATCATCACAAAAGCTAATAATAATTATCAATAATGAAACTACTGTAAAATTGCAATTGATGGCCTCAAGCTCATCCCATACTGTGAGATATTTACATTATCCTTTCATATTTTTGCATCATTTTAATCTGTTAAAATCTGCTGAATTTGAAACTAACACACTGAAAGAAATATTAATATTATTAAAAAAGGACAGTACATACTGTTTCATTCTCGAAGAAGAACTTTTCATTTCCTCCAGAGCCCTGCCACGCCACCTGTAACAGGACGGTAATGTTTTACAGGAGTGAGACGGGGCCGTCAAGTTCCACTTTCCACTACATTACACACACACACACACACACACACACACACACACACACACACACACACACACACACACAGAAAGCCCACAGGCAGGCCGCTGCACCATTATCCTTTTTGTCATACTGAACAGCCCTCCAGCTCACGGAAGGCTCCTTGAAAACTCAATTAAAGGTGGATTAGCACTGCGGACCACAGCAGCCCTTGAACTTTTAATTAAACAGGTTTTAAACGAGTCCTTGGAACGTTCAACAGGGCCTTTCGCCTTAACTGCTCACACCAGCTAGAAATCTGCTCTGAGACGACTCGCAAAGAAAAGGACAAGAGAACAAACAAAGGCATTTTGTGCAGAATTCAACTGATCAAAGAGGGTCTTATTTCAGACACAGGTCAAGGGCTGCTGTTAGGGTTTGGAAGGTGCAGCGTGGACTACACAAGTACTCGACTTCTGAAATAGTGCTGAGGTCAGACCACATGACCAGCACAACCCTCAGACCCAAGAAAGCAGACTGAACAACACTCGAGGACCAATTCAAGAAACGTTCTTGTGTAGATTGAAAACTAGTAGGTGAGTGTATTTCCAAGCATTTTATAAAGACAAATATCATATCAGCAACGTATATGTTCTTATCTAGAGTAAAAACTAGCATTTTTAGGGACTTATCACTATAAATGAAGATTAGTTGTTATGCTAACTAGCACTAACTGGTCTTGTACTGCATTTATTACCAAGTGGGAACTGGGAAGAAATTCACTCGAATATTCATTTGAGCTTCATCCAATCGGGGTTTCTCAATTTCACGTGGCAGTTCCCACAGAACAAGAAGTAATAGCGTATTTATAGCATGTCAGATATTTTTAACAAATTATGAAGATTTTGGATTTTCAGTTTGGGTATTACTTGCTGTTTGTACATGATTTGTAAGAACTGTAAGGTAAAGTCATTCTATGCAAGATTTTACATGCTTTCATGGTTTTCTTTGGCACTACGTATTTACAATGAACTGCCACAGCACTTTTAAAATTATGAAGCATGAATCAAACAACTCTTTAACTTAAATGTGAACTCTTTTAAGAGCTTTTATCTGCACACAGCAGCCAAACAAGCTCTACAGTACTGTCAATGAACATTGCTGAGCCAAACATAATTCTGTCCAAACCTGACCAACATCAGCTGGAGACCATCTCACTCCCACGTTCCTAAGATAAGCACCTGCTGAATCACAAACTAAATCAAGTTGGGAACCATATGTTTTACAGTAATACTTCACCCAGTGTTTCCACAGCTAACACCACATGAAAGCTAGCACTGACCAGGTCACTTGCTAAAAGTTGTGGCCCCACAGATATCAAACTTTAATCACGGCTGGTGTTGGACTTCATTCAGTGCTAAACATATTAACAGTACATAAATATTAGTCATCATGCTCACTAAATTCACCGTTAGCTATATTATAATTTTCTTAAGGGAAAATTGATGGAGCCATCTTCCACCGACAGTCAGAAACTCTATGACCCCCTCTTTCATTTGGTATGTGATTGGTTCCTAATATGGCGATTTGAAATCGGATGAATCTTTTTGAATCACCCTGTATTTCTCATCTTCTAGATTAAGTTTGTTCATATTTTCAAGTAAAGCGGCGCCATGTTTAAAAAAGGCACGGCATGAAGTTTGATTTTACATTACGTTTACGTCACGTCTTCTTCTGTGAGTTTATTGGCTGGTTGTAAAGCAGGAATCTGATTACTGTCTGACTCATGTAGACCCGGAGTTTCCCCATTATCTGATTACTCAAGTGCATGTAAACGTGTTGATTGGATTACTGACAAAATCTGATTTTCTGCAGTTATCGGTTTATTAAGTGCATGTAAACACACTCAATGGCTGCCTTTGACCAACAGGGTTTAGTCCAGATAAACTTTACATTATGTTGTTCCCATACTGGCCTAACTGCCACTCCAGCATGCCAGAGGATGAAGTGTTTAAGGTAATAAAGTTAAAAGAAAGAAAGAAAGCAGAGAAACAAAGGTAGGGATAAATATCCAAACACTGGCTTTCAGAAATCTGAACATGAAATCTGAACCCTTGCCGAATATGTGAGAAGCCTGAGTTCAAGTTCTCTTACCTCACTGAGTCTGTTGGAGCTGAGGTCTCCCAGCAGCAGAGTGTCGGAGGTGTGCGCCACCAGGTAGCGGTCTCTCCCCATGATCTTTACCTCGTCGATCTCATAGCCATAATGTGACTTCAGCACCACTCGTGTGCCTGTAGAGAGGTTCTTCACGATCACCTGAGTCACAAAAAAGCAAAGACAATAAATCCGTCAACTCTCCACCGGGAATCAATGAGCGACAGCACCATGACAGACTAAGTGATGTAGAACAGCAGCAACACCAGGACTTTGGAGTGACACTGTGATTTGGTGAACAAACCCCACTTAAATGTAGATATTTTGTCTGAAACATTGTTAAAATGACACTGTCGTTAGTTGTTTTAAAAGAAAGTCTAAGATCAGCTTCTTACTGCGAAATATTTTATGAATATCAGCCATAATTCAGACTGTACTGCTCCAAGGGAAAGGAAAGCACACCTGACTCAGGCCCACATACGTCATCTCAAATTTGTTCTTGTAGATGCTTCTGCGAAGACAGCAGTCAAACTGCTCCACTCCACCGCACAGCGTGCCCTGATGGTCAAAAAGCAGCCCAAGAAAATGTGTGACTGGGGATGTAACATATAAACGTAATGAGTTACAGTAAAAATATAGTATGAAGCTCTTCAGACAGATCTTAAGGAGGCATTCTGGCCTAAAACTAGCGTGCAGCTCTCTGTAGTGCAGCATTATGTTTCCTTGACACAGTTGACGATTTTGGATCATTTTTGTTTTCCTTCGTTACTGTTCTCTCACTGCGATACCTAAACACACACATCAGACAACCACTGGGAATCCGTGTGGCGTCAACCAGTCCTGACTGTTATGCTGCTTTCAAGTAGTGTGAAAAATATCACCATCATTTCAAGATTAGCGCAAATGAACATCACCACAATTTCTTACTTACTAGTGGGAAACTTAGATTTTTCATTGAGCCCCAACTTTCTGAGTTGGGTGCCTGTATTTCAGCAGTAGAACACAGAGGGAGTGTGTTATCATGAAATAACATCACTGTGATTTGGTGGCCGTAGATCATCACAGCCGTGATGTTATTGGTGATAACACACTCCTCGAGTGTTCTACTGCTTTAATACAACAGTTAAATAAACACAGTAATAAATTAATAAACTGGGCCGTGAACGCGGCGTTTAATATGTTTTAATGTTCGCAGTTCCTTCACCAAATTATAGTTCCTTAACGAGCAGCTTGTTGCTACGTCAGAGTAACGAGCTCCGCCCACTCGCTGCACAGTCTGCTGTAAGCCTCGCCTTTTGAAGTACAGACTGAGCCTTAAAACTGACCCAATATCAAGTTCAGCTCAGTTTTGTCAGTTTTTTCCAGATCAGTATTAATGTTGTTTTGTTCCAGCCAGTCTGTAAAGCATCTTACAGCCCATTTAGTTTGGCGAATGGTGTTGGGTTCATTTCTGGCTGATTCCAGGTTGTTCAGCTGTTCTTCTGTCTCAGCTGCCGACTGAAAAGCTGCTCAGTGGTGATGACAGTTTGGGAATTTAGTGTCGTCTCATCTTCAGAGTCTGACCAAATCGGCTGTCGGTCAAATGTGATCTTAAAAGTGTCCATTTTCTGTTTGTGGCAAAGTAAGAAGTAAAAACGTTCAATGTCTTGAGCGTCTCCTACAGCTGTCACAGTCTCAGCGGAGTGATACAGTGTTTGTTAAAAACCTGTGATGTTATGGTGAAATAACAGCACAGTTAGAGACGCTGCTCAACCAATCAGCTCGCATGGCCGAAACTAACTGTTGTATAATCAGCAGCAACACGTGAAAATACATATACATTAATGTGATGCTTCTAACTGTACACTTCATCCCATAAGCAGGCTCTGCTGCTCATTTTGTTGCAGTGATAATAAAATATAAAAATACTACAGCAAAATAAAAATAAACTAAAAAGCATTTTTTGCATCTTGTTTCTGACCAAAACCACTTAAACATACATCACGTCATACTTACAACCTTCTAAGTCATAAGTAGTAACTTCCGAGGGGACTTTAAGGCAGCATTCGCTCAGACAGTAAGATACAGCTAATAATTTCAGCCAGGCTAGCATTAGTGTAACTCTGAGTTGTTTCTCTCATTAGCAACAGCCTGCATGCAAAACAGCTGTAGTTTTTCAAAAGTTCTTCCAACCCTTAAGAATCATTACTAAAGGGGGGATATTCTAGTCTTTAAACTAGAAACTCCAGAGTCACTCAGAGACTCCTGTGGCGTCACTGTAGGACACATGTTAACTTGTCGTTTCTACATCTGGCTGATTTATGGACTGTTCTACATACTGCGCAGAGCCGAGAGCCGTCTTTCTTCCAGGCCAGAGCTGTGATGGTGTACAGATTGGGAATTTCTTTGGGAGAAGCCTCATCCCAAGCAGCTCTTCGAGGGCTCCAGTTGAAAACCCTCAATCTGTAGGAAACAATGAAAATCACAAAAATGCTCAGGATCAAAAAATAACTCTTCTGTCACCGACTGTGACCCCTCATCGTCAGATCTAACACAAGCTGACAAAGACATTGATGTGCTGGAAACTTTCTGATGCCATGCAGGGAGGAACCTAACAGACATGCTGATGCATATAACTGATAAATTCCAGGTGAGAACGATAATCAAAATAGGAACCATATCTCTGGTATCTGGTGCGCATGTTCTCAGTTCAGAGTAAGCAGTAGGTCGACATGAACATGTTGCTGTTGTCGGAACAAAACCTTGTATCTCCAAAATGGTAACTTTACAGGAAACACACTTTACTTTTAATGTAAGTCAATGGAACCAGACTTTTTTCAAAGTCATTTTGGGCCGTTTCTGTTGGTCCATCCTTCATGAAATTTACACACAATATAAAGAGCTACAGGCCTTTTCAAATTATGTCAAAAACTGAAAAACGAAATGGAGATACGAGGTTTTATCCTGAGAACAGCGAGATCTTTTGCAGTAATACTTCTCCGAATGTTTCCACAGCTATTGGCAAATGAAAACACTGAGCAGGGTACAGAATACTGGCTGGACAATAAAATTAATGTGAAATTTGTGTAATAAAGCTTTACAAAATCTAAAAAAGAGAAGGTGAAATCACCTTCGGTCACCGAGCTCAAGATAACGTAACAGAACTAGAACAAAAATGCTACTGACTGTCATTTCTGGCGAATATCTTTTATCAAGGGGGAATAAAACAGGTTTTTCAGAATATCTGCTTAATTAAATCATTGTAATCAAAGTCATTCAGAGTGGTTTGATATGAAATGTGCTGTTCTAGAGAAACTCACTGTCAGAACTGTCATCAGATAGGAACCAGACGTCTGAAGTCTCTAAAAGCCACCTCAAAAAAATCGGTTAAATGAAATAGTTCTGAACACTTTGTTTCTTTCATAAGAGATTGTTTTATGATAGTTTGGAGATGTGCCTTTAGCCTAAACTGTATTTTTAATCAATTCAAGATGGAGAGGTACAGGGTGCTGTAAGGCAAAACCTTTTTTTCAGATTTACCACCATTTTACCATGATCTACACTACATCTATAAACTCTGAAGACACGTGTAGGACTGGTGGTTTTGGAGAGTACATAAAATGGCTGTATTTACATTGTAGACATCATGTAGACAATTAAATCAGCACCACTGTAAAGGAATCTGAGAAAATAAGTTTCTCTATAATGAACCATTTCACATCAAAACACTCTGAATGACTTAATTAACATCTAAACAACTGTATTATGCAGAAATCTGGAGAAATCAGTGGAACTGACCACTGTATGTTCAACCGTTTGTAGACACCTGCTGATTCGATGTTTCTTCTGAAGTCAAGGATAATATAATAGTGAGTCTATGCTGCAGTAACAGCCTCTACTGTTCTGGGAAGACTTTACACTACACACTGGAACATTCCTGTGAGGATATGATTGCACAAGAGCACAAGAGCTTTAGTGAGGTCAGGTACTGACGTTGGATGATTAGTTCTGGGCCACAAACGCCACTCAACCTCATCACAACGTATCGGATGGAGCTCAATCACTCCACTCAGAACACAGTTCCACTGCTCCACAGCCCAATGCTGGGGGGCTTTATACCCCTCTAGCTGATACTTTGCATTGGGCATGGTGACCTTAGGCTCATGTGCAGCCAGAACATTCAATTCAATTAGGAATGTTTTTTTATGAAGACTACACAAGATGTGCGAAACTGAACACCTGTGTCAGCAACGTGTGAACCTTAAAGATGAATTCTCTAAGTAGAAGAACAGTCAGGACACTTTTTACATTTCACTGCTGTTGGAAGGAAACAGTATCTTCATTTTTGCCGTTTTTGAGTTTTTGACATAATTTGAAAGTACTGTACTCGTGGTCCTATATATTGTGTGTAAATTTCATGATGAATGGACCAAAAGAAATGACCCAAAAAAGTCTGGTTCCATTGACTTACATTAAAAGTAAAGCAGTTTTCTCCTTCTCCTGTAAAGTTGTCATTTTGGAGATGCAGAGATATATACTGTGTACAAGAAAGCAACAACTCTTTATGGTATTACGTCCAGTGTCAGTGCAAAACCCTGCCTCTCTTTTCCTCACGCCGTCTTCGCATAACATACTCACCTATCGTAACTGCCCAGGACTACTGACTGACCGCTGGGGCTGGTAGCGGCCACAGTGAACTCCTTCTCTGAGCGATCTCGGCTGTAATCGAACGTCTGCAGGACGTGACCCTCCTTCCCATAGGCCACAATCTTTTTATCGCATCCAGCCACGATGATGCTGTTGGTTCCCCACGCCAGTGCATAGGGTGGGCAGGGATGTGTGAGCAATTTGCCCTTCAAATAAGCAAAAATAAGTCCAGGAAATGTTTTACTCCTTACTGAGGCAATAAAGATGGGAAATACTGAGGCTTTTAATTCAGTAACTACAGGGACTTCAATGCAAACTGAGCTGTTCTCAGATTATAAAAGTGTGTAATAAGACGTTGGGTCCATCGGTGGCTCTGACCATATAAGTAGTTGAATACTCTGTTATTTATAGTTGATTGTCTATTATTTATAAGTGATTTTTTCAAATATATTTTGATTTCTTTATTTTATATGTGTGTAATTGCACAGCTTATACCTGAGAGTCACCTGAGCCTTCATCATCAAAGAAATAGCGCACAACGGTCCCATCCGCATGGCCCGAAAGAATTCCTTTCCCAGAGACACTAACACAGAGACAACGAGGGCAAATTTAACAGGAATTCTCTTAACTTCAGAAAAACGGCAAAAGCACAAGTGACAATAAGCAGATAGTGAGTAAGTGGACATACTTCGAGGTCAGTGATACAACATAGGACTCCGTTCCATAGATTGTAGACGATTTGTTGGTTTTTGTGTTGGCCACTCGAATCTGTTTGTGGGCAAACACAGATATGATGCAAACACATTCATAAGAAACCTAAAGATTATTTTTTAAGTGCCATGTAAATTACATCACTTACTTTTCCCTCTGCTAGACCAAACACTATAGAATGTTCTGCTGGCCAAAGCAAACATGTTACAGCACTCTGCAAAATAAAAATATTAAGTTATTATATTGTTCTATTACATACCCAACATACTGCATGTTACTGTCATTACACTATTCCTCTTAATTAATCTGAAGTATCACTTACTGTCTGCACAAATTTGTTGCAAATAACTTTTTTGTCTCCCCTGTCAGAGAGAAAACATCAGGTTACTGATTTTATTCTATTCATTTTGTGATTCACATTACTGTCAAAACAGTTAAAGTAAATATAATTTGTACATTAGAGCATTAGTGATTAAGTGATATACTTACCAGTCCTCTCCGATTTTGTATACAAATATTATATTGTCAGTTTGAGCAATGGCAATTTTAGTGGAATCTGGAGAAAATGCCATGGACTTGACCGTGTAGCTTTTCTTCCCATACTGCAAAATAAAGTGATAAAACATTTTTTTGTTGTGTTATTTTGATTATTAAATGCATTTTTACAATATGCTACTTCAGATGACATGCCAGTGATCCCAAAGCATCTGCCCTGGGGAGAAAAGAGGTGCACATACTTCCCCCATGCATATTAATTTATATATGTAAAAGTCTGAACAGTAAATGAAAATAATTTAATGCATCTTCTACAGGATCAAACTTAAATTTGACATTTTTCTACAGATTTCTGTGCAGAACTTCTACTCATTTATTGAGTTTAACATATTGCAACATAAAAATATGAAATGTGCCATAAGTTTGGCATCACATTTTATGGACTTATTTTCCCCGATATGTTAAATTCAGCACATAAACCGTTGTTGTGCACACTTGTGCAGAAGTGTGTTCTTTGTAGAGGATTGGTTTTAATTTTCACATAGTTAATCAACAGAACATATTTTGGTCAGAGGTGCCCAAACTATTGCCCACGACTGTATTTGTTTATCCGTTCTGCATGTGTGTGGAGTGTTTGTACTTTATGCGTTTCTCAGGCGTTTGCAGCGATGTGACAGTGTGCTGGGTCCTGTGATTAAAGAAGTGCGGAGGTGATATTTCATGTGTTGTCATGGATACGATCCGCCCAGTCAATCAGCCACATGTGGTGAATCATGAGCAGAAATGCTGTCTGAATGTGTTGAATGAAGATTTTTAATTTCATTTCAAAGTCATTCAGAGTGGTTTGATGAGAAACGTCAGTCAGAACTGTTTACAGTGGAAGTGGTGGGAACCAGAAGTCTGCAGTGTTTAATACCTTTAAAAGCTGCATCACAGAAAGCTGTTACACTAAATGACTATGAATACACTGCCTGCTGCCTGTGACCCGGTTCTGAAATGAAGGTTTAGACCAACAATTATTTATTTTAATCCATTCATCGTGGGCAGGTACATGCAGGGGGTTGTGAGGCAATATCCCCCCGCCTCCCCCCCACAAAAAAAAATGTTTTTCATTTTTACCAGTTTATTAACATTACATAAAAACTCAGAAGACTTGTGTAGGTGTGAGTCATTCTGAATAGTGAATAAAACAGACTTTTGCGCTGCAGACATTGCAACTCCTGGTTCATATCAATAACACTGTAAAGAAATCCGAGTCAAAACGTTGGGTGAGTGGATGAAGGAATGAATGGATGGATGAATGGATGAATGGATAAATAGATAGATAGATAGACAGACAGATAAACAGATATATAGACAGATAGACAGAAAGACAGAAAGACAGATATATAGACAGATATATAGACAGAAAGACACAGACAGACAGATAAATAGATAGACAGAAAGACAGACAGACAGACAGATATATAGACAGATAGAGAGACAGACAGATAGACAGATAGACAGCAAGACAGACAGATAGACAGAAAGACAGACAGATAGATAGATAGATAGATAGATAGACAGATAGATAGATAGATAGATAGATAGATAAGTTATACAACTAGATAGGTTATACATTTCCTTCACTGCACCGTTTCACATGAAGTCACTCTTGACTGTAATGTCGCTGTTCATATTTCAAAGCATGAAATTACGCAGACATTCTGAAGATTCGGTGAAATTCCCCTTTAACTTACTTTGGAGTCCGCAGGCTTCGTTGAAAACTTATCCCGTCTCTCTCCCAGTTCGTCGTACAACAGAACCACCCTGTCCACGGTGCACACGGCGAACTTGGCGTTGTTCGGAGCCCAAGCCATGCAAGTCACTTTGGCGGCTCCTTCCTGCGAGAAAAATGAGGAAAACCGGGCATTTTAGAGGATCTGGCTGAACTAACAGCAGGACAGTCGCTTCACAGAGTGACTGGACTGAAGCTGCTACGCTGCGTTAACAGGAGGCTGGTTCACCATGGCGGCAGCTGTAAGTTAGCGCTGCTTTAACGTTGAACGACTCTGATTAAAGAAACTGTGAACATGTTTTGAACTTTAGGCGTTAACTAAGTCACTTCACCAGCGCTCGGCTGGTCAGCTGCATTAGCAGAGCCTGTGGTCACGGACGCTAACTGGACCCCTCGAGTTTCTGTTCCGCGTCTGATTAGAGGTTTTGTCCATCATTCAGCCTTTGAGAAAGTGGAAATGCCGGCGGTTCAGTGGTGTTAAACTGCGAGCGCTCAGACTAACGAGGGCAGTTCCAGCGTGTCTGTTAGCTCGTCTGGGTTTGCTCTAACAGCCTGGCAGCGCAGTTAGCCGAGTTAGCTAAGTTAGCCGAGTTAGCAAAGTTAGCTGGCGGCTCCGAGTCAGACTCACCTGCGGGGTCAGCAGAGTCCTCAGGTGCTTCAGCTGCATGTTTTCTTTTTGAAAAGAGAGGCGCTGCCGGTGCTGATGGGCGCAGAAATAATGCGCTATAATAAGATTCTCCTCCTCGGCGCCCTTTGGCGGAGCGTCTTCAGGGGGCAGACATTTTGGTAAACACCGCTCCGGCCCTGGATACCGTCGTCAAGGAGAGTGACGCAAATACGAACAAGGAGAATTCGCTGTTTCGTGGATTTCGGTCGCCAAATGCCGTCTGCGCATGTTTGAGCGGCAGATTATCTCGTGAAATGTGTATTAATTAGCGCTGTAAAAGTGTGAGTGTGGGATTAAAAGCTGTGGAGATGCCGGGGATTGAACCCGGGGCCTCATACATGCAAAGCATGCGCTCTACCACTGAGCTACATCCCCGTCCGCCGAGCGCCCCGCCCGGCCCGTCACATATAAACACTGAAACCGAGTCTGCGCTGTGGCGCAGAGAGCGAACCCAAATACAGGGGTAGGTTAGAGCAGGGAGGGTCGGAGTCCAACACATCTGGCGATTACAGGGGTTAAAAACGGCGAATTGTGGAGAAGTTTAACTTTTCTTTACAGGGGTGGTGAAAGGAACCAGAATAACACAAACACAGTCATTTCATTTACCATCCAAAACCACCAGTGGACCTACACGTGTGAGGTTTTATGTAAATAAAACATTGTTGTTTAAATACATTTTTGGTCAAAATCCAGTCACAAAAATGTATAGTCAATCAATCAATCAATCAATTAATCAATCCAGCCAAGCAATACAGAAATCATGGATTGGGTACTAAAAATAAATCAAATGTAATAATAAAATAATAAGGTACCAATAAACCGTTAAATCAATAAACCTTTAAAATTACAATATAGTAACTTAACAAGTAACAGATCAGATAAGGATAAAATAAATAAAAAACATAAATTAATGAAATAAAAAAATAGAAAATGTAAGACAATTGACAATAATAAAATAAAAAGAATACAAATAAAAAATAAAAAGAATAATAAAAAGTAAAATAATAGCTAAAACATACCACAAATCATATTAAAAGTTATATTAAAAAAATAAAGATGTTGCAGGCTGTGTGGAGGTTTCAGGCATCAGATACATTCACGAATAACTAAAATAATAATAATAATAATAATAATAATAATAATAGTTTCCTGTTAAGTAGCTTCTAGATGCATTAAATGCTTCATATATCTGGTTTCTATTACCACCATTGCAAAATAATGACTAACATCAAACTACTCTGAATGCCTTTGTTTACATCTTAAATATTTAATGGTACAGTTTTGTGGAGTTCCCCTTTAACTGATCAGTTGAACCAGGTGAGGTTGAACAGGAAAATCGTAAGGAAAAGGAAAAAAAGGGAATCTTGCCCTCCAGGACCGGAAATCCCCACTCCTGGTCTCAACTGACCTCTGTAAGGCTGACTCTGGGTGAGAGGTCAGATAACTACATAATTGGAGGCCCAAAATAAACCACACACCTCACAGTCCACCACACTGAGGACAGCAGGACACAGAGCCGGACCGCGGGGGATTCATACCTAGAGAAAACAAGCTGTTTTGTACACGGAGTGAATAGAAATGAGAAGACAGCTCTGTGATATCGCCTGGTAGCAGGAAATATCTGTGAGTAAAAGGTCAGAAAAGGTCAGTGCCATGCGTACCCGGGTCATTGAGGTCTTAGAACACGCGCTGCTCAGCCTGCGGTCTGTTAAAGAGGTGTTTGAGCTCCTCTTTGGGGCAGTCTTCTATTTTTTTGAAGCCTTTGTGCGACTCTTCGTTCCACACCCCAGGAAAGATGTGGAGGGAGAAATCGTGCTTGTGACCGGGGCAGCGGACGGACTTGGGAAACAGATAGCGAAGGAGCTGGGACGACTGGGGGCCACCTTAGTTCTTTGGGATGTGAACTGGGAGGCGCTGGACAAGACAGCTAAAGAGCTGCGGCAAAGCCTGGACGTGCGGGTTTACGCTTACGCTTGTGACTGCAGCCGCAGAACGGAGGTCTACAGAGTCGCTGAAGTGGTAGATATTTATTTAAAATGTTGATGTGTTTGTACTTCACTGGAATTTTCAGATGATATGTGTCCTGGAGTATATTCATATAAAAATAATTTTTTACTTATTTAGTTTATTTTTTATTATTAACACTTCCTTCCTTTGTTGTGTGATTTTATTCTGCTCTGTTAGTGACAACGTCTAAATATTGAAAGGGAATTCTGCAGGGTTTCTGTTAGATCTCTGTATAATTCAGTGTTTAAGCTGTAAGTAAAGAGGGGTTTGAGTGGAGAGAAATTCTGGATTTGATAAAAAGTTCTACTACAGTTCTGTAGATAACTATGGAGCCCTGATGGTGACATCCGGTATAAATGAAATAATGCATGGCCACGACTTAGTAAGGCGTGGGAATGAGAAAATAAAGTTGTGGAAAAGACTTTGTAAGGCGTGGGAACGAGATCCTAATATGTGGCCACGACTTTGTAAGGCATGTTAATGAGATAATTAAACCTTGACCACAGCTTAATAAGGCATGATCTTGTTCCCACGCCTTACTAGGTCTTTTCCACAACTTTATTATCTCATTCCCATGCCTTACTAAGTTGTGGCCATGCATTGTTTTTATTATACCGGATGTCACCAGCAGGGCTCTGCAGGTAACCCAGCACTTCAGTAGTGACCTTGTTTACCCTTTTGAGTGAAGGTATTTGGTGAGTCATTATTTAAATAAATGAACAATATTTCAAGGCCTACTCAACCCACCTCTGCGTACCCTCATACGAAACCTTGGGATAAGTCTTGTGTTGCCGTGGTCACATCCAAATGAGGTAATAAGATGTTTCAACAGGTGAAGAAGGAAGTGGGAGACGTGTCCATCCTCGTGAACAACGCCGGTGTGGTGACTGGAAAATATGCTTTCACGGAAGCTCCAGACAACCTGGTGGACAGAACACTGAGAGTCAACACTGCTGCCCACTTCTGGGTGAATTATCTCACGTTTCAAATCTTTAGTTTTAAAAGCTGTTGTGTTCATAAATAACTTTGTGTTTTATTCACATTGTGAAGTCAGTTCCAAGACCTCGAAGAAACATTGGCTGGGTCTGAAACTGAAGGTAGCTGCCTCATAAGTCAGTGCCTTAAAAGGAAACAGAGATTTAGGTACCTGCAACCCGCGTTTGAGACACAGAGGCAGCGATACACCGCAAAATTCACCAAGCTCACTGCTAGCTGTTAGCATTTAGCTGCGTTAGCGAGAAAAATGAACGTTTTATAAACAAAGTGTGGTATTTTGTACACATTGAACACTCGGCTCACATGAGGAGGCTCCCACGTTTCACTGGGTTTATAAACATTGGTTTATCTAAGCCTTGTTCTAGAATGACTGCTGGGTTAGGCTCCAGCTCCCCCCCGACCCAGAAGGATAAGCGGCTTAGAAGATGTGTGTGTGTGTGTGTGTGTGTGCTTAATAAAATAATAACAAAATAAAATAACGTTAGTTCAGACACACAGCAGTTATTTTTTAAGATTAGCATGATTTATTATGTCACTGCACTGAAATATGAACGGGAAAGCTTGTAAAGCTAAAAATGGAATCTGTTTGCGGAGAAAGTCCCGCCCTTCACTTGCTGGTTATGCCATGAGGGTTGACCGTACTGTGGCGCGAGCGGGAAAAGCCCCATCTCGTTGTGGAGATGAGCGCGAGTGCAGAAGCCAGAACAATCCGAAAAATCACGTTTTTATTGTTTTTATTTTATTGAAACTCCACAAACTGTTTATGAGATTTTGTCAGATTTCACTGGTGATTTCAGAAACGCTTTTTGGACGGTAATTTCAGCTTCAGTTTCGAGTATTCTGGTCTCCCCCCATTCAAAGAGAGAGAGGTCTGGTCTTGTATGGCGGTGTTACAGACATGGCCGCAGAGTGAAGCTCTTGATTTCTCCTAACTGCATCAGGGCTAACACACGATTACGGGACATGTAGCAAAGGATGCTCCTACACCGCCGTCAGAAACTGGCCAAACTGAGGAACCTCAGCAGAAAGCGTTTATACAGACATTCAATTCGACAAACATTGTGCTCATCCGAAGGTTGTATTTACCAGATGGTTAAGTAGTTAATACAACTAAACTCTGTTCAGGTGCTTCTTTGTTCACTACATGGAAAAAGAAAGCGTTCTCTAAAGTACACATCCTGCATATCCAGTCAGAAACCACAGTGATCTAATAGGAGCAAATCAGGTGTTCATGTTTTTCACATTTACTGTGAGTTTAGCATTTCCACTCATGTAAACAGTGAAAGGTCACATTATACATCACATCTCAGAAACATGTGGATCATCTAGAATCCTGAGTTTCGTAGTTGTAAATACCAAATTGTCAGCCGCAATTTACAAGTTGGTAAACTGCCTCATAGTTTCCTGATTTCCTAGTTTCTGAATTTTTTTGTCTTACTATAATAAAAACATCATAATATAACATTGTTTAATACAGAAACCTTTGCATTATGAGTAGGTTTTGGTCACCAAATTACCACCGCAATGATAATGCTACTGACCACTCGCCCCTCACTGCGATTAACTGGCTTGTGTTGGCATCGAGCTAACGGTGCCACACATTCCCACACTGGGTTTAATACGAACGTTACTTATGAAGGATTTAACTAAGCAAAATATTCTGAACTTTGTCTGTTTTGCAGTTTTACAGTATCATTCAGTAAAATTAAAGCCTGACAGCGATCATTGATGTTAGGTGTCTTTTAGCCTAACTGTACAGCAAATAAGTTGTCAAAAAATATAATTTTACCTTTTCTTACAGACTTACAAGGCATTCCTCCCAGCAATGTTACAACGGAACCATGGACACTTAGTCTGCGTATCTTCTCATGGAGGACTGTTTGCCCTGAATGGCCTTGCAGGTAGTCTGAAGAGCAGACAGCTCACAGCTGTCTGAGTATTTAAGTGAAAGTCTTATACAGCAGTAAAATGACTGCTGATGTGTGTTGTGTCTACAGACTATTGTGCAAGTAAATCTGCAGCCATTGGATTTGCTGAATCCATCGCTCTGGAGCTGCTCGTCCTTAAGAAGGAGGGAATCAAAACAACCATAGTGTGTCCCTATCTTATCAACACAGCAATGTTCCAAGGATGCAGAACAAAGTAGGTTATGCATGTTTTATATTACATGTCAGCAAGTTGTATCTATTTAAAGGGAAATCAATTTTTCAAAATTACTGCATCATTTCTGCACGATTCAGCCGTTGAGATGCACACAATCATTCAAAAAGGTTTAATGTCAAATGATTCATTACAGAGAAACTCACTGACACAAATTTCTCTTCTGCAGTGGTTGTGATGGGAACCAGGGGTCACAACAACTACAATGCAAATATAGCCATTTTATTTATTATCCAAAAAAAGACGTAGATCAAAAGATATTGTAGATGATCTACAATATTTACAGGTCTTCCGAGTTTTTATATGAAATGTTGATGATAAAATGTGGAAAATTTTTCCTTTGGGGGTTATTTCTCCTAACAGTACCTGCACACTTCTCTCTGCCAAAAAAAATCTAATATATTTTAGACCAAAACTCCAAACTATAAGTGTCATTAAACACTTCAGACGTCTGGTTCGCATCACTCGGTAAATTTCTCTAGAATTTCACATCAAACCACTCTAATTACCTTTGCTTTCATATTCGCAAATGAATTATGCAGAAATTTAGAAAAATTGCTGTAATTCCCCTTTAATAGAAATTAATTAGGTGTGCTTGAACAAGAAAATCACTGACCCGTCCAGTTTCCCACCACTGGTCTATAATGACCTTCACTCTAGGTGAGAGTTCAGATAACTGTAACTGGAGGCCTGAAATAATCCACTCTCCTTTATCCTGCTATTAGGTGGCCATCCTTGCTTCCGATAATGGATCAGAGAGAAGCTGCAGAAACGATAGTGGATGCAGTTTTGAGGGAGAAGATGTACTTAGCGCTTCCTGGAAGTTTGTATTTCTTGATGGTGCTGAAGAGGTAAGCTTTCATACGCTCAAGCATTGAGAAGGCTTAGGTTGTTTTATATAATGGTTTATTCTGTAGTTCTCAGGAACTGCGACTCATAATTATGCGGTCCAGTTTATAAATCTGTAGTAATGTTGACATCAGCAGTGAGAGACACTGGCGCACTAACATCATGCACCTTCCTTCGATAGTGAATAGATTAATTATTGACGAGTGGTTATCTTCTAGTCATCAAAGGACCAGCCAATCGAAAGTGTTGACACCGGCTGTGTGAATGAACATGTTTAAATTGTGTAAATTGCTCATTTCTGTCCCTCTGACAGTTTCCTGCCAGCCAAACTGGGCATTATCTTCATCAACTTCTTTGGAGGGCTGGATCTGATGGACCACTTCCATGGGGTTCCTGTGCCCACTGTGACCTACAAAAAGCCTCTACGCCAGAGAAGCGACAGCAGCAGTGACCCACAGAGCCTCACATATTATGAGTAAATATGACAGTGATGACTGTCATGTTACATTCAGTCCAGTTCAGTTCAGTTCAATGTTCTCTTAAAAAAAATACATACATATGTATGTGTGTGTGTATGTATGTATATATGCCTTGTATTTATTTATATATACACACACACACACATATACATGTTTATATAATTTATATATGTATATATACTTATTTGTTTGTTTAATCAAATGTGTTCTTGTGTAGTAAAATGTAAAATACAGTGCAAAAATGACCTCCTATGGGCTTCCATTAGGCCTAAAACAAGACAGCAATACTGCATGTAATATATATATATATATATATATATATATATATATATATATATATATATAGGTATACAGGTAATGTAGTGATGCTCTCCAACAGTTGAGCTACTGCATCCTCCTTATGATAAAAGCTGGTAAAGAACAGAATAGGTATTATCTAATGTTGTGGGTTGTAAAGGGTATCTATACATCTATACATCATCCCTTTCCACTTTTCTCCATCCTGAGTGTAAACACTGCTCACTGAAGCTACTGTGGCCAGAATACTAGCTATCAAGCAAACAGGTAAAGAACAGTTTTTGCTCCATATCATCACTGTCCAAAGAAAAACATATATCTTAAAAATAGTAACTTTATAGGAAAAGTCAAAAATGTTCTTACTATTTAATGTAAGTTAATGTAAAGAGATTTTATTCCAAATAATGTTCGAGCATTTCTATTGGTCCACTGATCAGCTGCCCTGTTCAAATGATGTACAGAATGTACAATGTTTTTTATGTTTAAATAGTAATTCATAATGTGAGCGAGTGACTAAGTACAAAACTTCTGTACTCGAGTTAAATACAAATATGTTTGGTCAAATATTAACTGAGTAAAAATGCGCTATGAATGTTTTGACCTCAGTAAATTCACTAAATGACTTTCAAATGTAGTAAGTAAGTAAGGATCCATTTTATAAGTGCTTGTAAGTTGATGCAGGTACTGTAATAATAAACCACACCTGTAAATAAAACAATAACATTCAAACTATAGACGTTCTGTACTTTGTCAGTAACCAGAGGGGGGCGGTGCTGAGCTGTTTCAGGGTTGTGTTTTCTGTTTCTGAACTACCTGCACTTTCTTTGCCCTCTGGAAGTCATTTAAGGTCAATTTGACGCCGTTTCTTCCATAGGAACCTCACACTTATCCGAAAAAGCACCAAACTTGTTTTGGAAACTCGTAAAAGAGAAAGAAATCTAAGGAAAACGGTGAACTGTCCCTTTAACGGACCAAAACACGCAGTGGCCGCTTCAGCGCTGTGGTCAGTGTCGAAAGCGCCAGATACGCCGTATCTGCAGATTCTGAGCTCAGAGAAATGAGAGCATCAGCTTTTCTCCTGAATGAAAAATCAGTATCAGTGAGTCGCTCCTGTCTGTCGCTCCTGTCTGTCGCTCCTCCTCCTCGACGTGCTGACGCGCTCCGTATGAAAGGAGCCGCTGTGGAGCGGTTGGGTTCCACACTGCTGTGGCTCCGGGCAGAGCAGTGTGGACTCGCCTTACTGACCCCCTGCAGCCCGCCTCCCTCAGAAACACTCAGAAACACGGCCAGCAGGTCCAAACAGGTCCGTCCGCCAGACTCTCTGCGCCCAACAACATCTGTGTACTTAGCGAAATCCCACCTCCAGCATCCGGGCACGTCTGCCCGCGGCGCGCGCTTCACGTGGCTCCATCGTCGCGCGGAAAAAGTCGACGCGGGAATAAACATCGGGTTAAACGGCGACTTTACAGCGAAGATCTTCCGTGATTTCTCTGCGTTTGGGTTCGGCTGGAGTTCAATATGTCGGCGGAAACGGCATCTTTGATATTGGAGGACGGAACCGCCTTCAAAGGCCGCCTGTTTGGGGCCCGCGCGCCAGCGTCGGGGGAAGTGGGTAAGTTTTTAGTTAACTTGGTAAAAATAATCAATTTGCTAAACCGCGGGGTCGCACTTGTGATCCGGATTGACCCGCTCTCATCTGAGTGACGGACGTGGTGTGAACACTAGCAGCCTTGCTAACTGCGCACTGAGCGTGGAGCAGCCCCACGTGTGCGGCTTTGGCGCTGAATGATGTCGGAGTGCGGCTCCGTTAGTTTCTCTCACACTTCCCTGACCCGGTCCGGCCGCGGATCATTCAGGCCACCGAAGCGTTGATGGGGTTGGGCAGCAGCGGCTGCGGCCTCTGAAACTGACTCGCTTCATCTGACCGCGCTTTTATTGATCAGAGCAGCTCTGTTAGCTAACCAGCTACTCATGACCCCACGAGACATTTGGCTTAGATTTTTGTAGCAGGTTAACTTTGTTGTAATCCAATCCAAAGTTCCCCTCGGTGGCCGGCATGAACAGGTACCCTGTATAAGTAAACCGATGGTAGTTCATCCCAGCAGAGTAAGGATTATTCTGCTTTGATAGGAAAGCAGGTTGAGAATAATGATGGACATATGGTGACGGAGTTCTGTCCTCCTTGACTCACTCTTGAGTTTACAAAAAAACTCTTACCTTCAAATAAAGCCAAGACCATCATAACCAGACCCCGCGCGTGTATATGTGATCTGAAGTGGCTCAGAGTGATAAAGCACAGCACAGTCACATACAGGGTCGAGTGATGCTTATTTATAACCAAACATGTCTACATTTCTTATCCTCAGTGTTCCAGACGGGAATGGTGGGCTATCCGGAGGCGCTCACGGACCCCTCATACAAGGCCCAGATATTAACTTTAACCTACCCACTGATTGGGAACTATGGTGTCCCTAATGATGAGGATGGTGAATTTGGGCTCAGCAAGGTGCACGATTAGAGTTTCCTCTCATTGTTTTACATGCAGTGAAAATACATCATGCTTTGTTTTGATTCTGACTGACTGTATGTTTATTTTTTTTAATTCCCTCCCACATCACTTTTCAGTGGTTTGAGTCTGGCAGAATCCACGCCACTGCCCTCATTGTTGGCGAGCTTTCTCAGAATCCCAGCCACTGGAGCTCGGCCAGATCTCTAGATCAGTGGCTCAAAGAGCAGGGCATTCCTGGACTGGAGGGTGAGATGACATTTCCTTGTAATGGGTGATGGCTATGATGGCTCATCTCTATAGTGGGCTGTATAGCAGTATAGACACCTACTTAGGACATCTATTGAATATCTACCCCATTTTAATCTAAATCCGATCTGTGTATAAAAAGGAGTGGACACCCGCTGCTTGACCAAGAAGATCAGAGAAAAGGGAACCATGCTGGGGAAGCTTGTGGTTGAAGGGACCTCAGCTGAGAACATACCTTTTGACAATCCTGACAGTCGGAACTTGGTGAAAGAAGTGTCCTTGAAAGTATGACTTCAGCATTATACCTCTCAGTATATCTTTTACATGGTGATCATCTCACACTCCAGATTCCCAACCCAAAGATCTGTGTGTTTGGGTTTTTCCCGTCTAGGAGCCCAGGGTTTTCAATCCGGATGGTACTTTGAGGATCGTCGCAGTAGACTGTGGAATTAAGTACAATCAGATCCGCTGCTTGTGCCAGCGAGGCGCACGGGTGACCTTGGTCCCCTGGGATCACCCTCTGGATGTCAGTGGTGAGTAATACATTGCAAAATCCTAAACTGGACAGTTCAGCCAAATAGGTTTTGGCTAATAATGAGTAAAACGTAAGTTCCCATGTAGCTCATGTAGAGAAGCACTGCTAGCCTTCATTCACTGTCAGCCAGGTTAGCAGCACTGAATTTAATTCTGCCTTTATTCTTTAAGTTCAGGTTTAGAGTTGCTGTTTGAGCTTTTATCAGTATTGAGAGTTGATAAGTTTGTTTGTTTGTTTCTCCAGACTTTGATGGCGTGTTTATCAGTAACGGCCCAGGAGACCCTCAGTATTGCAAGGAGACCATAGAAAACCTGCGTAAGGTCGTGTGTGCGGAGAACCCCAAACCTGTGTTTGGTATCTGCTTGGGCCATCAGTTGCTATCACTGGTCATCGGGGCAAAGACCTATAAAATGAAGTGAGCTTGCATTGTTCTCCGTTCCCTTCACTAATGACCTTAACTTGCCCTTTTTTCTGACTTGTGACCAATTTTACCGCTGTTGATGACGTTCTAAGAGGGGGAGCTTGTTTTATCTTTTAAAGTTAATGTCTAACTTGACCAACTCAATCAGGGCATATGCAGCCTGTTAGAAGGGGTGGGTCTTTTTCCTCTCCCCTAAAAGTGGACCAGGGTGTGTCTTGCATAGATTCTCCTAATGCTACTATTACATTATTAACCACAGCAATTAAGCAGATCTGCTTTTTCTCTACCCTCATCCAGCACTTCTGCTCTCTGCTACGTACTTCATCCCTGTTGTAAGAATAACTGTATTGACGATAGGCCGGTGTCTGGTTGCAGTGTATCAGAGCGTAGCTCTGAGCTTCGTTCTCAGTTCTCTCGTTAATGGACTTCATGGCATCGTCTCACAGATCTGAATCCTTAAGTAGGAGCGGATCATGAGTTGTTTTAATGTTGACGACTCTTTTAGTAGTTACACTGCACTTTCTCAGGTCTGTCATGACCGATCAATTTGGGCAGGGGAACAAAGGCAGGTACCTTTACGAGGTGTTCCTGTTCCTCTCAGTGCCCTGTCAGCGTTTCTGTGAGAGCAGTGCGCTGCTAAAATGTGATTTTGTGCTGAGCACAGCGGTTTCGGTAGATGCCGTTGGGACAGACTGCTGTGTTTTTGTAAGAATCCTGGGAGAGTTCCTTTGTTGGCTAATGCTCAAGGCCAGGTCAGATGCCAGTTTCCCATCAGTTCGGTGGAATTTCTGGCAGTGGAACTGCACGGTCAGTGGGTTCGTTCAGGAATCGAACCAGAAGTCATTGCTTTTGTCCTGTTATTAGAGCAAGTGCTTGTTATGTCTAATATAATGTGGGCTGATTCTCTGTCTGCATGTTAAGCCTTGTCCAGCACCAGAGTCCTTGTCGAAAGTGTATTAAAGTGGGTCACCAGGTCATCGGAATTTTGGAGCATCACAAACTTTAAATAAACTGGAATGAGGGAAACTGTTTGGACTGTTGACTAGTTTGACGTGACTGTTTTATTGTTTGCCTGAACATAAGTGAATGTCTCCCTCATAAGAATCAGCAGTCCTGATTTTTTTGCATTACTGTCCACATCATAGCGCAGTTTACTGTGTTCGTAAGGGGAGTGCTAACTGAAGAGTAAATAAACCATCCATCCCACCCAGTGAGCACAGTCTAGATTTGAGTCCTCGTGTTATGTATTAATTTTCCCAGCTGTGGTTTGTTAATAAATGGTCTGTGTGGTTTAGGTATGGCAACCGTGGCCATAACCAGCCTTGCATCCATAAGGGGACGGGGCGCTGTTTCATCACGTCTCAGAATCACGGCTTTGCGGTGGATCCCCAGACCCTCCCGGAGGACTGGGACGTGCTCTTCACCAATGCTAATGACCAGACCAGCGAGGGCGTCGTGCACAACTATAAACCTCTCTTCAGGTGTGGCAGCCTTTCACTTTTCACAGCGTTCCTAATGTAACTGTTAAATACTTTGCACATCTTGTCCTGTATGTAAAATAAATAATCATTTGCCTATCTTTTGAAGACTAATTGCATCTGGGAAGAATTGAGTTATCAGTGTATATTTATGGTTTTTACAGTGTGCAGTTCCATCCTGAGCACATGGCGGGGCCAACTGACCTGGTTAGCCTTTTTGACATCTTTCTGGACACAGTCAGAGACGCCAAAGTGGGAAAAACTGGCAAGTCAGGTGAGGTTTTTAAATTTGGCGTTTCGTTTAAAATGGTTTTCAAGACAGACTTTTAAATTACACTTTTTTGCAGTATTTTGAAGTGAAATGTGAAGAGGGACATAAGGAAGCCCTTTTTTGATTATTTCACACTCGGAGGTCCCACATAGATTATGCTTGGGTCTACAAATGAAACCTAGGTGTGTGTCTGTTGAAAGTCCACAAAGTTCCACCATTTATTTATTGATTGATTGATTGATTGAAAGGGCCTCCCTCACTCCTCTTATCTTTGAGTGATGAGGTGTTATGGTGGTGAACCTTTTTTAAAAAATTCAAAGGACCTTTACAAATGTTTTTTTTTACAATTTTAGGGTTAATTTAATAATATTTCACCTGTACTTAATTTAAAATAAGGAAGCATTAAACTGCCTTTAGTCTTGTAATCTCTGAGTAACCTCTCTCACTTCTCTAGTGAAAGAGAGGCTGACGGAGCATCTCTCCTTTCCTGGCGCTCCAAAGCCGGAGGAGTTTGTTCGGCCCCGTAAGGTGCTGATTCTGGGCTCTGGTGGGCTCTCCATTGGACAGGCTGGAGAGTTTGATTACTCTGGATCTCAAGTGAGTCATTAAAATAAAAGAATGTGTATTATGTCACCAGAAACTGCTCACCTGGTAAGGCGTGAAAAGAAAACTAGAACAAAAAGTCTTTGCTGTATCCAGACTGACACATACAGCCATTTATAAGTTCTTCGTTTCACCTCGTGTCTGTGAGGCTTTCTAAGATAAACTGTCACTTGATTAATGTCTTTATTATTATATACATGATGCATTAATTAATACATTCCTTTTTTTATAAACAGTTCTGCTGCAGAACCTATTAGTGTTCAGTATCTTTCTCCTGCTTCCTTCAGGCTATTAAAGCTCTTAAAGAAGAGAACATCCAAACTATTCTCATCAACCCCAACATCGCCACAGTGCAGACTTCCAAAGGCCTTGCGGACAAGGTCTACTTCCTGCCCATCACCCCAGAATACGTCACACAGGTAGGACAAACAAACATTAATGAAAAATAACCGGAACAATCCAGCATTTTTAAAGTTGTCAGTGTTTTTACTCCAAATGTTTTCCGAGAAATGAATCAATATAAAAGAGGAAGTAAGAATAAGTAAAATCTGGGTTATAATATATTATTATTACATTATGTTTGTATGATGACACTTTTTAATTGGCAGCTTAATCAAAATGAATGTGTTCATCTCTAAAACTAGTTTTGTATGAAGTATTGAAGGTTCATTACTTTTTCAGTACCACAGCGTCTTTAACCTGTCAGGACTCTAAACACCACTAAAGTTTCAAAGCACCACTTGCTTCTGTTGATGCATATCACATATTGATAATAAGCTGCTAAAACGGGCTTAAATACTGTAACAGATGACCTGAAACACAAAGTTAAAACTCTGGTGAGGTGAAATGTTGGAAAGAGAGTTTATTGGTTGATTGTGATGACGGAGGAGTTGGATGATTCCCCACTGACTCATGGGAAATGGAGTTCTCGACAAAGGTCTTAGGCTCAAGTGAGCCTGCAGGAGAGAGGGGACGAGCAGAGGAGGCGTCCTCGGTGGGAGACGTGACACAAACTGCTTCTGGAACAAACGCAGGACAGGACAGCTGATAAGAACAGAGGTCATTTACATTATCGGTCTTAAAGGCATGATGCTAAAAAAACACTGTTTAATTCTAAGGGATCGAGTGTGGCTGCAAAATGATTGTGTACAATTGAGTTATGATTGTTTGTGGTGCATAAACACCTATTAAACGTCATAAGTGGAACATTTTCATTACGCTATAGGTGGGGGGGGTGTAAGTACTGTAGCATATAGGCTCTTTAAATAGACTTTGTTCTCTGTGAAGCTGTTACAAGTGAAAGTTTTCAGAGTGTTCAATAAAATTTGAATGTTAATCAGTTTTTTTGTCTGCTGTAGGATTTTGTGACTAGATGTTGATACTACACTCACTGTCCGTGTTGAAATTAAAATTCTGTTATCCTGACACCTCTGCTCTGCTCCAGGTGATAAAGAACGAGCGTCCTGACGGCGTACTGCTGACGTTCGGGGGTCAGACCGCTCTGAACTGCGGTGTTGAGCTGACCAAGCAGGGGGTGCTGGAGAAGTACAACGTGAGGGTGCTGGGAACCCCAGTGTCCTCCATCGAGATGACTGAGGATAGGAAGATCTTTGTGGAGAAGATGGAAGAAATAAACGAGCATGTGGCCCCCAGTGAGGCAGCCATGTCTGTTGAGCAGGTCAGCTTATCCACTATGTGATCGTTTAATGGCCATCAGTCTCTTTTACTGTACGCTCAGCTTCGTCTAGTGTAGAAGTAGACACAGGTGATGTTGAACTGGACCTTAGAAGATGAGAGCTGAGTTTTCATAGTATAGACACACAAAAATGACCTTACCATACTTCTTTAATTCAATAGATAACTTTTAATAAATCACTTTTATTTTGATATGTAAATATAAAATGTAATGTTTAAATAAATTGAGCACAAGGTTTCAAAACTCTTCAAAAAGCCCTTATGCTATATCACAGTGCTTACATGTGCAAAATTATAGATCTGTCGAATGATTTGAGTAGTTAATTACAATAAATTGCATTTGTCTCAACTCTGTACTTTGACCCAAAAGAGAATCCTTGTCCTGTTTTATGTGTAAACGAAATAGGCCAGATCTTCAGAATGCAAAAAAAAAATCATAGCATTGAAAATTGAGCACAGTAATTTTGATATTCTTAAGAAAAACCTTTTGTTTTTGCTGTTTTTGCTGTTTTTGCTTTTGTTCATGTTCCTTTGTCTCTCTTCCTCCTCCAGGCGGTGGCTGCTGCTGAAAGGCTGGGCTTCCCGGTGCTGATCCGCTCAGCGTTTGCGCTGGGTGGACTGGGCTCAGGTTTCGCCAACAACAAAGAAGAGTTGATCACACTAGTCACACAAGCCTTTGCTCACACGTCTCAAGTCCTGGTGGATAAGTCGCTTAAGGGCTGGAAGGAAATCGAGTACGAAGTAGTGCGAGATGCTTACGACAACTGCGTCACGGTAGGAAACGTCTGAGCCCAAAGACCTGCCGATTTGGAAAAGCCTGTTTGCTCACGCCTGTTGTGCCAAATTCACTGCATTTAAACTTTATGATTCCAGGTGTGTAACATGGAGAACATAGACCCGTTGGGAATTCACACTGGAGAGTCCATCGTTGTGGCTCCTAGTCAGACACTGAACGATTACGAGTACAACATGCTGAGGAACACGGCCATCAAAGTTATACGGCACCTGGGGATCGTGGGGGAGTGCAACATTCAGTATGCTCTCAATCCAGAGTCCGAGCAGGTAACCTGCCTGGAGTTGGGGTCCTCGGATCGTATTGTTTTATTTAGGGATGCGCCGAAATGGGAATTCATTACACAACGTAGAAGTTTGGACTAGATCTCGTTTATACGGGGTTTCAAATGCAGGAAAATTAATAAGATGACATTTTAGCACAGTGGCCCAGCATCAACCAAGAGTTTTGTGATTAAATATCAGTTTGATGTATTTTTTTCAAATCTAAACATTTTTATTAATTTTAAAATTTATTTTTGCACTTTTATAACAAACATTTTCAGGCATCCCTAATTGTATAAAAATGTGAAACACTGAGAACTGACGTTGGTTCTTGTGAGTGTTTGTGTTTATACAGTTCCAGATCGTGTGTGTTGTTTCTCTCGCAGTACTACATCATTGAAGTGAACGCTCGTCTCTCTCGGAGCTCTGCTTTGGCCAGTAAAGCCACCGGTTACCCGTTAGCCTATGTGGCGGCTAAACTTGGCCTGGGGATCCCTCTGCCGGTTCTAAAGTGAGTTGTGCAGCAGATACAAACCACCAAAACCACAAACCTTCACTCCAGCAACTCTATGTTGATCCCTTCAGTCACACACTCACTTTGTAGACACACCTGTGTTGTTGGTGCACAGTGTGTGTGAGTCATCCTCACACCAGTATACTGGTGGACCAGTATTTAATTTTTTTAATAGATTTAAAAGTTTTTGACTTTATATATTCATATATTTCTAATTAATATTAATAAGTATTTATGTAAGCATTATGTCTTATTTTTCTAATTCTAATATCAGACACCCATGATTTTATTTATATAATAAATTCAATACTGTAAAACATTCAACATTATAAAAGTGCAATATTTTAAAAAAACAAGTTTTAGTGTCCTCATCTAGCCACAAGCTAATGTATTAGCCCTAAGCTAATACAGTAGCTACAAGCTAACCTGCAAGCTGACATTCCAACTATAAATGATGAGTAAATCATCACTGTTGTGAAAATTTAAGGATGAATGGATCCATAAACATTTTCCAAAATTACATGGACA
This sequence comes from Colossoma macropomum, assembly GCF_904425465.1. Taxonomy (NCBI): domain Eukaryota; kingdom Metazoa; phylum Chordata; class Actinopteri; order Characiformes; family Serrasalmidae; genus Colossoma; species Colossoma macropomum. Next base: position 1,924,159 of record NW_023494795.1, read on the forward strand.
ATATTTTTACATGAACTTCCATGATTAGCTAAGAACGTTCTTTATTCTTAGTCGCTGTTTTAGAGGTTAGAGCTTTGTTCTAACAGTGATCTGTCTGAAAAACATGGCCAGTTCGGGTGTCTCTGTATTGAACTTGCAACTCAGGGTTGGTTGTTTTGCAGGAACTCTGTGACCAACTCCACCACGGCCAACTTTGAGCCCAGTCTGGACTACTGTGTGGTGAAGGTCCCTCGCTGGGACCTGAGCAAGTTCCTCAGAGTTAGCACCAAAATCGGCAGCTCCATGAAGAGTGTTGGTAAGACTGCCTATTTCCAAAAACAGGCTCTGAGTATCTGTTTCGCAGTACAGTCCTCAGGGGCTCCCAGACTAGGGATGAACCGTCAGCCAGTTTCGCCAACTTTTTAGGTGACGGCAGTGTTGCTCAAAAATACTCACTTAAACATGGTTTATTACTGAAAACAGTCGAGAGGAATCAGTCGGTAATTTGTCCGTGTTGGATGAGTAACAGAGGCCAGTTCTTCAGATGAGCTAATGAGCGAACACGTTAGGTGCTGATGAGGACTCGGGTTCTACGTGAGTATTTTCTCTGAAGTGCCAAGTTTCTGGGCGTGGCTGATATCAGAGTAGTCAACTTAGTTAGCTATGCAGCCGCACTACCTCTGCCTTCTCAGCCACGTTCTTAACAAGTCCATGGATTTGTGTTTGTAGCAGTGTAGTATAACATACCTAATCACAAATGTGAGCAAAACTATCGTTTAACTGAATTTCTGGCCTATTTTACCTATAAATTATACCTGAATACTGATTTCAGTATTTGAATAGTGGTGCCTCGAATGGTTAACCCAGTACTTGAGTACTCTGCGCACATCCTTGTCATAAACAATCAATATATTTGTTCTCAGCTTGTAGCACAAATATCAGAGACTCAGGTGCTTGATTGCTTGTCCAGGTGTGCTGGAAGCTGCCGTTCATCAAAAACGTGGACTTTCAGGGATCTTTGCGGACGGGATTTGGAATTGATTGTTCAGCCAGATCTTTAAAAGTGTGCAGTTTTCTTTAAGGTGTAGTTTGGTTTTGGTGCGAGTTCACTGTGCTGTGTTTCCAGGGGAAGTGATGGCCATCGGTCGGAGCTTTGAAGAGGCCTTCCAGAAAGCTCTGAGGATGGTAGATGAGAACTGTGTTGGGTTTGACCACACCATCAAACCGCTGTCTGAGCAGGTTAGTGCTGAAGATCTGTGCTTTTGTCTTACTAATGAACTGCATCAGCATGGCTCACAGGAAGTGCCTGCATTTACGGTGTGCTCTTAAACTGTTCAGACTGCTGTTGAGTTCAGAGGTCTTCAGATCTGGACCTTAAATCCAGTTTCCAGTCCTGAATTTTATCACTGGTTATTAACTAAACTAATGTACCTGAAGCTTCGTTCACATGACCAGATTAAAGTGGTGTTTGTTTTTATTTATTTTTTTAGCCAAAATTTGAAATCATTATTCAGGTATTTGTTGCATCTCAGCAACAATCAATCATCAATTTGGGGTTGAAGAATTAGCACTTGTGGCAATATTTTGGCTGCTGTGCACGTTACATCAGTGCTGAACTAAAAAGTGAAAAATGGTGAATAAACTATAAGTCGGCTTGTCAAAGCCAGCTAATCACATTGGAAAGTTAAACTTCATAAACTTCATAATGGAGCCTGATGGCTGTAGAAAGCTCTAATACCTTAAATTCATTGCTGCCTTAATCCCCTGCTACCTTAAATAGACTGCAATCTTGCGCTGGTACCTTAAATCCACCGGTACCTATCTTCGAACGATCGTTTTATGAAAATTGTACATCTGCTTAGAAAAGCACAAGCAACCTAATCAGTTATAGGTTCTATGATCCTGCAGAGTTTAGTGTTCCAGTTCAAACTGCAGGATGAGAAACATTTTTTGAGCGAAGAATATCAGTAACTAGAAGATTATGAAGAACAGTAATTTGGCTTTTCCAAGCCAGTTTAATAGTAAATTCATTTTTGTCAGATTTCTTAAGTCATTAATCTCATGCACTCAGCATCCGACCATCAGACGCTGCTGGAATTTGGAAAATTTTAGTCATTTATGCTTCAGTATCAACTGGTCTACAGCTTGTTTTGTGCCCAAAGCCTCAAGACTGTATCAGCCCACATCACTTACATGGTACGAGAGGAAGCGCGGGCTGCTTCAGTTGCGACGCACTAGACAGCGGGCGGCGATTTGAGGGACCTGCTGTGTTCATTTTTCATTTTAAACTTGACTGAAACACCAAAACGGGCCAAATAGGTTACAGTTAGCATGGTTTGTGCTGCTTGTACGTCACATGATCTGCACTTTTGTGGCGCACTGGTCTAACTGTTATGACGGCTCTTGCCTGACTAGATACACGAACCTGCTGCCCACTCCTAGCGCTACAGACAGGAGGAAAGTCCATGGTTTAATTATGTATTTTATTAATTGCATCGTTTTCCTCGTCCACAGGACTGACTATGCGATGTTCTCTTCTTTTGTTAGTCCTCATTTGCTTCAACAATCGTATTTTTCTTCTGGTTCTCAGGAGCTGCAGATTCCTACAGACAAGCGTATCTTCGTGCTGGCCGCAGCTCTGTATGCTGGCTACGATGTTGACCGCCTGTATGAGCTGACCAAAATCGACCGCTGGTTCCTGCACAAGATGAAAAACATCACAGACCACGAGAAGCTTCTGGAAACGTTTAATCAGGACGAAAGTGCCATGCCACCTCACGTGATGAAGAAGGCGAAACAGCTGGGCTTCTCTGACAAGCAGATTGCTCTGGCTGTGCAGAGGTATGGAGACGGTACAGCACATGGCTGCACAAACCACACCTCCTCCTCTGCCTGTCGCTTCCTTCATCCTCCGTTTCTCTGTAGGTTCATTTCTCTGAGTTCTGATTGTTTGTCTTGTGCAGCACTGAGCTGGCGGTACGGAAGCTGAGGCGTGATTGGAAGATTCTGCCGGTGGTGAAGCAGATTGACACGGTGGCTGCTGAATGGCCCGCCCACACCAACTACCTTTACCTGACCTATCATGGCACGGAGTGTGACCTGGCCTTCGAGGAGCCCCACGTTATGGTGATTGGCTCTGGTGTGTACCGCATTGGCAGCAGCGTGGAGTTTGACTGGTGTGCCGTGGGCTGCATCATGGAGCTTAGGAAGGTGGGTCTTTTAGATATGGTAAACTCGCATTGACCATCTGTGAAATATGATCTTTAAAGTGAGCTCAGTTTGGATTAGGTTGGGGATGCATCGATACCGATAGTGGTATTGAGTATCGGCCCAATACCGTACTTATTGACTCATGAAAAGGCATCGAGACAATCGGCACACAAACATGATCATAATCACTTTCTCTGCAAGGCTGAGCACACAGAGGCTAACAAAACAGGCACAAACCCTCAACGTTTGCTGTACCGAAGTCTGAATACGCCGTTTTTACGGCCCAGTGTATGTCTGGTTTTAGAGGACGTTCACCCGCAGCTTGACCAGCCAAGATGTAAACATTAATTTGTTTACTCATTATGCAGAAAGGTTATTGATGCATCCCTGTATCAGGTCATGAGTGTCTCTCAGTCTTTTTGAATCAAATGAATGGTGATCAATAAACTGGATCAGTTTCTGAGCAATACTAATCTTATTAAACAGATTAGCTCAGTGTAAATTGTATATGTGCAGTTTTATAAACCGTCTAGCAAAATATTATTTAAAAGTTTGCGCAATATTATGAACACTCTTAGTGTATGACCGTGTCCACTGTGGTACATTAATCTCTATTGTATATTTGTTTGTGCCTTTATAGATCATTGGTGTCAGATCAGTCTTGAAATGTGCTGATACCCTGAGTTCAGATATCAGATTCTGTACTGGCAGAGAAAACGCTGGGTTGGTTCATCTCTAAAACTATGAATAATTAATGTTTTGGTCTGGTTTCTTTTTCAGATGGGTTACAAAACAATCATGGTGAACTACAATCCTGAAACGGTCAGCACAGACTATGATATGTGCAACAGACTCTACTTTGACGAGATCTCCTTTGAGGTGAGGCCTGAGTGAACCTGTAGTTAAATAGTTTGAGGTCATGTGTGAATAATGAAGAGCGACCGTTTGTTTATGTTGTATGAATTTTCATTTCAGAACTGAATCGTTAAGTTGATCAATTTTAAGTGTCGGTGGTGTCTGCAGCTTTAAGATGGACAAAAGTAACTTCATTTACATATTTAGTTCGTTTTTAATGTGTAGTCCAGGTTTATATCAGTCTAAATATACTGTCTGGCTTCAGAGCAATTTGTAGCAACACAAGAAAGCACTAATAAAGACTAATAATAATAATAATAACAATAATAATAACAATAATAACAATAAAACAGTGAAACAAAGCTAGAGTAACAGTAGCTTTGAGGCTGATTCGTATGTTAAGCTTTACTGTTTTATTATTTTAACAAGAACCAATTTATAGTCTGTAAATGTGTGATTTATCAAACGTGTAAGAAGAATGACCAATTACAGTTTCAGCTTATCAGACGACACAAATTCTGGCAGTAAAAAGACTTTTTTCGTTAGTTTTTCCTCCACGTCTGTTTGTTTTCTGAAATCTGAGAACTCTGGCTTGAATCTCAGGTGGTGATGGACATCTATGAGATGGAGAATCCCGAGGGAATTATTCTTTCTATGGGAGGCCAGCTCCCCAACAACATCGCCATGGCTCTCCACAGGCAGCAGTGCCGGATCCTGGGCACTTCACCGGAGTTCATTGACTCGGCTGAGAACCGCTTCAAGTTCTCCAGGATGTTGGACACCATTGGAATCAGCCAGCCTCGCTGGAAAGAGCTGTCTGATACAGAGGTGCTGCACCTGAACTGTTCATTCTAACTGGTCTTCACTTCTCTAGCTTTTATTCATTTGCTGCAAATGTGCTTTCTGACAAGTGAGATATATATATATATATATATATATATATATATATATATATATATATATATATATATATATATATATATAATATTTATTTATTTATTTTTTCTGTTTTAAGCAAACTTTTTCCCATCGTGGCTGGCTTAATAGAGAACATCTTCATTTCAAAAGATTTGTCAAATATTTAGAGATTCCTATTTGCTGTTTATTAAAAGATGCTAACATAGGATAGCGCATATAGGTCTTATATTATGACTATATTGGACATCATAGTCATATTTGCAGAAATAATACCTCTTAAAGGACAATTCCATATTGTTTTTTTTGTTTGTTTTTCATTTTATGCACAATTCAGTTATTTACATATAAACAAAGTTGTTCAGGCTGTTTTGATGTGAAATGGTTAGTTGAAGAAAAACTTACCAGCACTGATTTCTTTGCAGGGGTGGTGATGTCTACCATGCAGTTGTAGCCACTTTATTTACTATCTAAGCCAATCAGTGATTTTCTACCTGTGTCTCTAAATTTTAAATTTAATGCTGAAAATAGTAAAATTATGATGAATCTGAAAAATCTGTTTCCTTTGAGGGCTACTTTGCCTTACAATGCCCTGTGTGTTCCTCTCTGGCATGAACAGATTAAAAAAACAAAGTTTTAGGCCAAAACCTGATGGCAAAACTACTATAAAGGAAGTCCCGGGCGTCGGGTAGCATATCAGTCTTAACCGTTTTATGCCATGACTTTCTGTGAGGGAGCTTTTATAGGTGTTCAGATGTCTGAAACTTCCACTGTGAATAAGTCTCTAGATTGAGCTTTTCATATCAAAACCTCTGTTAATGACTTTGTTTACATCTTAATGATTTTCATTGTGCTAAACTTTTAAGAATCGTCTGTAAAATTCTCCTTAAAGGTGAAGCCCACCTGCCTGAGCCTGTTTTAATCCAGCTTGTCTTTCCCTCTCTAGTCGGTCATGCACTTCTGCGAGACGGTGGGCTACCCGTGCCTGGTGCGGCCGTCCTATGTGCTTAGCGGAGCCGCTATGAATGTCGCCTACTCTGACAACGACCTGGAGAAATATATGAGCAGTGCTGTGGCCGTGTCCAAAGAGCACCCCGTCGTTATATCCAAATTCATCCAGGAGGCCAAGGTTAGTCACTTTGCCTGTCTGCTGTTGTTCCAAGTGGTGTGTAGGTGGCTTGTGGGGTGGGAGAGCAAGTGGAGTCTTGTCAGTTGCTTCTGGTGGCGGTTAAACAGTAAAAGGAAGTTAAAGTGTATTCGGCATGATTAAACTTGCCAAAAGGTGCCATGTTGAAAGATAATGCTGGATGTAAGCAGAAGGCATCAAAAGCCATCTGGTGGTGCATCTTGGTATTGCTCTGCTTTTTAAAACTTGATTAACTTTTCACCACTTCAGCATGAAAAGTATCACCGTGCTGTAAATGCTTATACACTTTACATAAAGTCTTTAATTAGCTGAACTGAGATCTGTAAGTAACGTGTTGGTTGTTCTTGTGTTGCAGGAGATTGATGTCGATGCTGTTGCCTGTGATGGAGCGGTCATTGCCATAGCAGTGTCCGAGCATGTGGAAAATGCTGGTGTCCATTCAGGGGATGCTACGCTGGTCACACCACCTCAGGACATTAACCAGAAGACTATGGAGCGCATTAAGCTAATTGTCCACAACATTGGCCAAGAACTTCAGGTCACAGGGCCGTTTAACCTGCAGCTCATTGCTAAGGTACGAGTGTCTGAGTTATTCCCACAGCCTCGTTATGAAACTTCTGTTTTCTTCTGACTCGAGGAAACAGACATCAAGCTTTTGTTTTCCGTTAAAAGTGACCATAATTTACATGCCTTGGATGTAAAGTTTCTTGAAAGCCAATTTCAGCTGAAAGTCCAGCCCGTCTGAATTTGGACGTCTTTGATTCAGTTCAGCTTGGTCATTTTTGTCTTGACTCTGTCTGTCAATACAGGATGACCAGCTGAAGGTGATTGAGTGCAACGTGCGAGTCTCGCGCTCCTTCCCTTTCATTTCCAAGACGCTGGGCGTCGACCTCGTGGCCCTGGCAACACAAGTTATCATGGGAGAAGAAGTGGAAGCTGTGGGGCTCATGAGGGGAAATGGCATTGTGGGAGTTAAGGTAAGAACAGCCGGCCAGCAGCCTTTCAGTCATCAGAGTAGTTTTCAAAATAAACGGTGTTGTGTCTGAACTTCTCATTGTTCTGGACGTGTTTCTGATAGTCTGTCTGTATTCATGTAATGTTGAGGGTGTGGTTTGTTTGTTTGGTCTGTCTGTCCGCCTGTCTGTCTGCCTGTCTGTCTGATTTATTTACAGCCAAACTGGCCGTGGTGTTTTTACTTCCTTAAATCTGTTTATTTCCATTCTCAATTTAAATTAACATTAACAGCACATTTTCAATACTTTCTATCAGCCAAAGTTGCAACATAAACAGTGTTTGCTATTAAAGGGGCCAAACTTGCATTTTAAGTTCTTAAATGAAAAATCAGAAGCATATTTATATCACATAATCAAATTAAGTGCTACATTGAAAGTAAAATGAAACTGGATTTTGGCGTGAAGTCATGCATAATTACGCCACAAATAACATCAACATTTAAATACAGCTTGAGTGAACCTGCCGCACCTTAATTATGTAAAAAAAACTGCTACGCGGATCGGCCGAAATCAAAATGATAAACGTGCTGATTGTGTATTTGGACAGAAATCTGCTCTTTCAGTTGTGCATCTCTAATCTTGTCAAACTTTGTGTTTGTTCTTTGTCCAAATCAGTGGCCAAACGTAACCCTAGCAATGAAAGATAAGGTCATTCCAGCTGCTGCCTATTATTTTTGTAATGCTGAATATTAGCCTTCGTGCATTATTTGTGATGGTAGCATTTTTTATTGGACTGTATTACCTGGTCTGCATAAGCTGTGAATGTGTTCCCTGAAGGTTCCCCAGTTCTCCTTCTCTCGGCTGGCTGGGGCCGACGTGGTGTTGGGGGTGGAGATGACCAGCACTGGCGAGGTGGCCTGCTTTGGTGAGAACCGCTATGAGGCCTACCTGAAGGCCATGCTCAGCACAGGATTCAGAATCCCCAGAAAGAACATTCTGCTCTCCATTGGCAGCTACAAGGTAAGATACAAATCAGGGAACAGTTTTTTGTTGCTCTTCACTGCTTCTGTCATTCTGACAATCTAGTGACTTTATTATAAGTACAAGCTCTTGTTAAACTGTCCATCTTTTTTGTTCATGTTTTCTTGTCTTTCAGAATAAGAGTGAGCTGCTGCCCACAGTTCAGGCTTTGGAAAGTCTAGGCTATAACCTGTATGCCAGCCTGGGCACTGCAGACTTCTACACTGAGCATGGTGTGAAGGTACGGTGAAAAATGCTGTAATACTTGTCTGATTCCTTTTGTTCTGCATGTCTGCTTTGTGTGGCAGGACAGGGCAGGACAGGGTACACCAAATAACACCATAAACACCAACAGGCCTCTCTTATTGAAAATGAGCAACATTAGCACTTTAAGTGAAAGTACTGTTTGGGTTAATATCACCAAACATTATAGTCAATTATTAATAAATGATAGTCATTTATTGATTTTTCTGTGTGTGGTTAGGTTATGGCTGTGGACTGGCCTTTTGAGGAGGAAAGTGACAGCCCCAACAAGGAGAAGCAGAGGAGCATCATGGATTACTTGGAGGAGAACCACTTTGACTTGGTCATCAACCTGTCCATGCGAAACTCTGGTGGACGGCGCTTGTCCTCCTTTGTCACTAAAGGATACCGAACCCGCCGCATGGCTGTGGACTACTCTGTACCGCTCATCATTGACATCAAGTGCACCAAGCTGTTTGTCCAGGTAAGAATCTGCCAGTAAGCTAATATGTTAAGGGCTTTGCTGGATTCTGCAAACTCATTTTATTCACCAAGATTGAGTCTGAAGCCATAACGACTGTTTAGACTGTGAAGTGAAATTGTGATGGTCAAAGTAAATGAAAAGTACACATTATGCTTATTAAAATGTAGAAAACGGGCTCCCGAGTGGCGCAACCGTCTAAGCGTTGTCCCTCATCAGGAGATCACGAGTTCGATCCCTGGTGATGCTACAGCCGTCCGTAGCCGGGAGTCCGAGAGAGCACAGTTGGCCTCGCTCTCTCTGGGTGGGTAGGATGGCCCCTCCTTCTCCCCCCATCACTCAGCGCGATGCTAGTCGGCGCAGGCGTCTGTTAGCTGACGTAACAGATCTGGCGGTTGGCGCTTTCCTCCGAGCGCGTTCGGCTGTCCAGTGACGTTGCATGAGCGGCAGTTCGAAAAGAAGCGGTGGCTGGTTTCACAGGTCTCAGAGGGAGCCTGTGCTGCCTTCACCCTCCTAGCGTTGATCGCATCGTGTGATTGGGGGAGACTAACTAGCGGGTGGAATTGGAGACGACTAAATTGGGGAGAAAATCGGGTAAAAGGTAGAAGACATCTGTCAGACAGTGGGGAAATAGCCCACTTCTGCGAATAAGGCCATTATTGACACTTTAGTGTCAGTCTTGTGTGGTGCTGTTTTGGAGTCTATAAGAGTCGCAAAGTTCAGTTGTGGTTCTCAGCCATTAATAGCCGTGACTCCCTCTTGACCCACCCCTGAAACAAACTGGACCAGTTTAATTAGAGATTTAAAGTGTGTTTGCAAACAACATCCAGCAGCTCATTTTTATCTTAGTCACTTTGAATAAAGCTGTGTGTGTGTGTGTGTGTGTGTGTGTGTTATATATATATATATATATATGAGTTTAGCTGATGGCTCTGCTAAATATACATTTGTTTTGGCAGGCGTTACGACAGATTGGTGGAGCGCCGCCAGTAAAGACTCACATTGACAGCATGACCTCCCAGAAACTGATTCGTCTGCCTGGTAATTATAAGCAGTTCTCCATTATGTTGTCATGATTTTGTATAGTCTTGCTTTAAATAAATAAATAGAAATAATCAAAACAAACTATAGTGCTTCTTTACGGAACAGGCTTCCATATTGTGTTTTTCCTGTTCACATAGGTCTCATTGATGTCCACGTACACCTGCGAGAGCCTGGAGCCACCCACAAAGAAGATTTCTCCTCAGGCACGGCCGCCGCCCTGGCAGGAGGGGTCACCATGGTGTGCGCCATGCCCAACACCAACCCTGCCGTCATAGACCCGAGCTCTCTCGCTTTGGTCCAGAAGGTAACGTCATCTTCAGAAACAGTGTGTAATATAGTTAAGGAATCTCCAATAAGGATTCAGATGTGCTCTGGGATGTGAGGTCTGCTTTGGCTCAGACGCTTTTCCTTCATTCTTTCCATCAATGTTTGTAGCTGGCGAAGGCTGGATGCCGCTGTGACTACGCCCTGTATGTGGGAGCTGCTTCAGATAACGCCACTATTCTACCGTCCATCGCGAACGCCACTGCTGGTCTGAAGATGTACCTGAATGATACCTATTCAACCCTGAAGATGGACAATGTTTCTTTGTGGATGGAGGTAAGAAACGGATAATTGTGGCCAAAAACAGCCAATGATAATTTAAGGGTAAGAAGTGGAAATCAACAGTGAAAAACTCGTTACTGGGCATTATTAAAGGTACTAGGCAGTGTGAATTATAGATAATATCACACTGGACGTTGGTCATCTGTCATGTCTTAGAGAAACTCTCTTTTTGATTGCAGCACTTCGAGAAGTGGCCGAAGAACTTGCCCATTGTGGCCCATGCAGAGAAGCAGACCGTGGCGGCCATCTTGATGGTAGCCCAGCTTTACCAGAGACCTGTTCACATCTGCCATGTAGCCAAAAAAGAGGAGGTAGGTCAGCAAGACTGTATGATGTCTAAAAGCTGTTTTGATGTAGCATAATTAATTGTCATGGTGGTTTAGTGTTGGTTGGGTTTTGTATGATTTTTATATTCCATGCATTCCTAATTTTCAGATCCTGATCATCCGAGCTGCCAAGCAGAAGGGCATCCGAGTGACGTGTGAGGTGTCACCTCACCATCTTTTCCTCTGTGAGGACAACGTGCCTGTTATCGGGGACGGTAGAGCACAGGTGCGACCCATGCTGGGCACCCGAGAAGACATGGAGGCCCTGTGGGAGAATCTGGACATCATTGACTGCTTTGCCACTGATCACGGTGAGGATGGGTTTCTTGCCTGATTTGGGCCGAACCACGGCAAAGGCACCCTCAGTCGATACGGATAGCAGCGCAATTACACAATTTTCAGAACCTCATTTAATACCAGAACAACAGCAGAACGAATACAGTAATGACATGTACACTTAATAAAACTACGCAGAGGACACTAGTTAGGAATGTAACTGAGGTTATGTGAGTAGTGAATGACCACCAGGGGCAGTACTGAGTGTATATTTCCCTTAGACTGTCTTGTAAGATTTGTTTGTGTTTTTTTTGAAAGGTGCAAAAGCAAGAAAGTGTTTTAGATGCAATGCAGATGTTCTATTGCTGTGTTCCAGAGAAGAGCCATTATTAGAAAATATGCATAAGAAAATAGTTAGTTTTTATGAAACAATCCTCATTTTAATTTTGTTTAATGAATCTTTATTGTCAGACTAATATCTGCAGGGTTTCATTTCCCAGCTAATCGATTAATCGATGGCATGGTGGACCGATCTACTGATTTATAGTGAAAATAGTCGTTTGCTGCAGCCTTAATTATGAGCCATGCAGCCAGATTATAGTCTACAAAAGTCAGTCATGTTTAATATGACTGGTCTGAAATGAGATTAGACAGAAATCTATCGATTCGGTCAGCACAGATCCAGCCCACTGCAGCATATTTAAACATCTTGAGTTCATTTAGGCTTCATTCACACAGCAGGTAAAAGTGGCCCAAATCTGATTATTATTTTATTTTATTTATTTATTTTTTTTTTTGGCTGTTCACAATATCTTTTAAATGTGATCTGTATGCGAAGTAGTTGAAGGCATCTTAACAAGACTGACTCCTTCATGTGTGGTTTGAAACTGCAGCTCCTCACTCGGTGGAGGAGAAGGACTGTGAGAAGCCTCCCCCCGGCTACCCCGGCCTCGAGACCATGCTGCCTCTGCTGCTTACTGCCGTCAGCGAGGGTCGCCTCACCCTAGACGACATTGTCAAGAGGCTGTACGAGAACCCAATTCGGATCTTCTCTCTTCCTGCTCAGGAGAACACCTATGTGGAGGTGTGTGGTGATAATGCTGGTGACCAGACGGCTGTGTGGATCTGTGTGATTTGATTTGTAATAATAATTTCTTTTAACTTATTTGTTTCTTTGTAATGTCTGCGTTTCCTAGGTGGACTTGGAGCAAGAGTGGATGATCCCAAAGCAGATGCAGTTCACGAAGTCCAAGTGGACACCGTTTGAGGGCATGAAGGTTAAGGGTAAAGTCATGAGGGTGGTGCTGAGAGGCGAAGTGGCCTACATTGACGGACAGGTAAATGGTCATCTCGCATTGGTCTTTAGTTTCAAGCTGCTTCCAGTTATTTGAGTATTGTTTTCGTTTATCCTTTCCTCTTTTGGTTTTATCTACTAGGTACTGGCTCCTCCTGGCTACGGTCAGGATGTCAGAACATGGTCATCAACTCCAGCTGTCCCTGAGACAGCAAAGGATGTTCCAAAGGTAATGAATGACCAGTTAGACATCATCTGTGTTTTAGTCTTCTAAGGCAGGGTGGTGTTCAGATTTCTCCAATATCAGAACTACCTGGAGTTGGACAGTAGTTTATTTTAATATTACAAACCAGACATGGTGTCCCGTAAACCATAAATGAGTGTGAGGTGTTGAAAGTAGGTATATTTACTGCCTGCAGTGAAGCGCTGGCTAACGAAGAAGCCGTTAAAGACATGCATACAGAACGTAATTTAGACAAACGATCTCCAGTCTAGATTTTTCAGTCCAGGGTTGTGTTGAATTTATTCAGTCGGTATCATAAAAGTGTTGAACTTCATAACTGTTTCTCTCGACTGTTATTCACTCACATAATCAGACTGTTATGCTTTCTATGGTTTCCTCTTGCTTTACCCCATCACAGGGCCACTAGAAACCTGGTAGAAACCATGTCGCCCCCTATGCTTTCTGTTGTGTATTGCAATTTGTAGGAATGGCTACATGAGTGATTTGACTTTGGTATCTAGTTCCATCTTACTCATTCTTGTGTTCTGCAGACTCCTGAGCGCCCCCGGCAGGCGACTCCCAGTGACTCCCTCCGTACTCGTGCCTCGAGCCCACGCAGATCAGCTGGAGAAGGACGCTTCATTCTCCCACCACGGGTCCACCGTGCCTCTGACCCTGGCCTGCCACCAGGTACTAATCTGGGCTGTAATGGCCAAATTCTGTGTCCTTGTGCTTAATTACTGTCCTTCACTTAAGTACCACCAGTGCTGGGCAAGATGGCCAAATAATTTATCACAATGAATTTTTCTACATTGTTATTTAATAATTATTGCTAATTATTATAGGCATCTTGTAATCCTCAGATTTAAGTCTAAAAAATATTTCAGGCTTATTTGAGTGATCAAAATCGCATAATGCTAAAATCTACATTACGAGGTTTTACCTTTACTCAGATTTTAGGCGTGCGGCCTGCTGTTTCTGCGTTAGGCGCCTTGTGTTTTGTGCGCTCTGTGCCTTTTGTACACTGCGTTCGTGAGTTGTAGAAAGGTCAGCTCAAGGTAGTCAAATAGTCTTTGAGTTGCTGACCAATCAGATAATTGATAATGTGAGTCTGCAGTGGCGGAATTAGTGGTTGCAGTCGCTCAGTTCTGTATGATTTTAGAACTTGAAATCAGTAGGTAGATAGTAAGTAGTAGTAGCAGAAGATACTACTTAGATCACTCTCTGAAAGGGCAGGTGTCCAAGCTTTCTGCCTGTGCGTACTGATTAACGGTTACAGCACTATTTTAGCACCAAGAAAGAGTTATTCTTAGATTATTGGTATATTTGATATTTCTAGATTACTCAATTATTAATATAATTATGTTCTACAACCCATAGGCTAACCTAGCTAGCTAATAGGGACGCACAATAAAATAAATAGCCATCATGCTCATTATTCTAAACCAGCAGTGTTTAAAGGAAATGGTAAAAACAGAGTACATGTTTAGATGCTAACCACTTCTGTGCTTCATCACAGTGGAAGTTGTGATGAGTGGAGATCTCAGCAGGTTTTTGGAGGCATATTTGGCAGCTTGTTAATAAACTAGTTTCTTTAATTCATTTAGGGGAAAAAATTGAGTGATTTGAAATTGAGCATATTATGTCCCTGCATGCTACTAAAGTCATCCTCTCTCTGCGCTACACTCAGCGTCTCTGAACACATCAGGGCTGAGCCTGAGCTGAGCTGAGCGCTGCTCTGCTTTCATCTTTCAAAACTGAGTATTTTAAACTGACCTGGACTTTCATCTGACTGGTTTATGAGCTGAAACACATTTAGTTTTACTCTGATGACTAAAGATCAAAGTAGCACTTTTGTTGTTAATGAAGTCAAAGTACCGTTATGGGGAGATGAATCAAACACTGCAACAAAACAGTTCATTACTTTTTGTTCATCTCTGCTTCTCAACCATGTTGTTTGCTGCCTGATGGGCGGAGCTGTACGTTTCAGGTGTAAATGAGCCAAAAAAATGAAACTTTAAAGTTTAATAATCTGATCATCCTGATTGAGAAACCTCATCATAAGGAATGAAGACGGTTTTATTGCCCAGCACTAAGGAGTGGCCTATCAGTAGCTGTTCTACATGCTAGAAGTGTCAGTTTTCACCTGTTGTGGTTGTTTTGGTAGTTGTTATTAATTCTTACATTGGCATCAAATATTGAAAATCGATTCAATTAACCCTTTGTAGTGTGAAGATCGTAGTGTTGTCCCTGTGTGTAAGCAGTCCGTTTTTGTGCACAGGTTTATTGAGGTCACCTTCTCACCTCCTGCAAGCTGTTGGTAAAGTTTGACAAAAAAATCAGTAAAAAATCAGTATTAATACAATGTACAGTGTACAATTAAACTCTAATCAACAAATGAATGAAATGCTGACTCAGATTCTGTTTGTGGTTTTAAAGTTACTTAAATTTAAATGCATGATATTGTTTTGTTTGTTTTTGTTTTGTTTTTTTTTATCTTTAAATCAAGTCTGTCAATTAATGCTGTCACTCTCATTGCCAAACTGTAGGACTACATTAGCCAGAGATTAGATTCCCTCTAAGTATGTTAAATATGCTCTAACGAGGTTAAATACTACTTAATTACTATAACGAAGTCCACACTGTCATATAAACGTCTTTCTGCTCTGCTGAGGAGAAAAGAAGGTCTGACCGCAGCAGCGCTGAAGTGCTAATATCTAAACTACAGTTGATTTGATCATTTTTACAAAATGGGACCCGAAATGTCTCAGATCTGAGAAGATTTTGGGATGTTTACCGTAACTGTGCACTAACTAACGTTTCTGTTTCTGATTGTGATGATGTGCAGCTGAAGAGGAGAAACCGATAAGAAGAGCGTGTGAATCAGGTTCGAAGTTTGTAGAGTTACTCTGGCAGAGCTTCCTTTCGCTGTACTTTCGCCCTGTACTGTCCATTAATCTGTCAGCTGCTTTAATGGGAAGCTTCTTCTGATTCTAATGGGCCTTTAAGAGGGCTGCAAAAAAATGTGTTTTGATATCTGATTATTTATGTGAATAAAACATAATCTGCTTAAGTGTAGCCTGTAAATGTGAACAGCTGTAACAATGAAGTGTTCGGCAAGATTCTGACAAACCGAGGTACTAAATTAACACTACGGGGGGGAAAACGTGGCTTTTTGTTTAAGCCCATAAGTTTGAGCTAAAGCAAGTAAAAAGAAACGGCTAAAAATAAATTATACAATATACAAGATAGATTTAGTCATTTTTACAAAAATAAGTTTGTATATCAACATTATAGCTTTTCGGGTCATAATTTAACTGGTTTCATATTTAATGTGCTAGTTAACTAGACAAACTGTGTGAACAGGTGTCCAGGATGAGCAGATGGCATTTTCTTCATATGAAAACCATATTAAGTGTTTAAGCTACAGACAAGTCTGAAAACTCCTGGACAAATTACATGTTTTGTTTATTTTCTATGTGAAAATAATTTAAGGCTCCGTCTACAGAGAACAGACTTAAATATGACACTTTTCTGTGGGATAAAAACTTTACACACACATTTGTGTGTGTGTGTATAATTAAAATATATATATACATACATATATATATAATATGTGTGTGGACACATTTCATGCCCCCCCCAGCGCCTCATTGTAAAATTTAGCAAATTGTGCATTAAATGTGCAGAAGTGTCTTTTATCGAGAGAATTTAACTCGCATAGAAAATCAACAACACATATAATTGACCAGGGTGCCCAAACTTTTGCATGTGCTAATTAACCAGGTTTACATCCTGGTAAGTAGTTTGGTTTGTCAGAACAACATCGTTACCGTTTTCTTTTACTACGAGGCTGAAATTGGCTTCTTATTCCAGTATTTCATTCCCGTTTAAGCGGAACGTTGACTCGATGCTCTGCCGCTTCAGAATCAACACCCACATTTCCTCCGGTGGTCAAAGTTAAGCCAAGTCCAACCTGCATCTGTTTAGTTTGCGTATCTGCTCACACGGATACGACACTAAGTAAACTGCTGCCCTCTTCAGCTTAACCTTAACTCTCTCCAGGTTGGACGTCACCTGTAAGCAGAAAATGAAAAATCCACAGTAGATATTTTAAGTCTATACCTGCTGTAGTGCTTCTCTCCTCTGCCCACAGTCGCTCTGGGTTCTTTGTGCATGCTCTGTTCTGTGGTTGTTTTCCTTCCTCTGTCTGTTCCTTAGCGAAGTTCTTACTCTTGATTCTCGCTGTGATGGTTCTGCCACTTGTAGTTCAGTTTAGTATTGCGTACAGCAGGAGTGTCAGTTTGTTTACTCTGTTTTGGGGTTTTTTGTTTGCTTTCTCTGCTCAAACACACCTACCTAACCAGGTACCTAAATGCTGAGTTGAATCCAGTGTGCTTTGAGCAGGGAAGGTGCCCAACTGTGCTGGACACCATCTCTCCAGGACCTGAGCTGGACACCCCAAAAGTGGCAGCGTAGCTAAAAATGCATGAAAACTTTGAGCTGCCAAGCCTGTGCTAATAAAGAGTGTAGATTACATTAAATATTATGTAGTATTAAATATGATGGCTCAGTATGGTCAGTTTGTCTGTTAGTTTTTTTTCTGACTTCCTTTCTTCTCTCTCTACAGAGATGGCTGCTGCTGGCGATGGATACGCACACCCCCCTGCACTGGCCAGGATCCTGTCCCCTCAGGCAGGCCAGCCCCAGGTCGTGTCTCATCTCCAGACCTCACCTCTTCTGCACCCTCTAGTGGGCCAGCACATCCTGTCTGTGCGCCAGTTTAGCAAGGAGCAGGTAGACTGATCATGTCTTTCTTGTCTTTCTTTTTCTGAGGGAGTTATTTCTACTGCAGTGTGAACACGTTTTCAGAGTGTCTTGGTTTAAATGGAAAAGATCGCTCCTTTTCCTGGGGGATAAGCGCCAGCTGGAAATGGTAGATTGTGGTAGGTTTTGTAATCAAATCAAATCACGTTTATCACATCACATTACACAGGTGTGAGGGTGAGGGGGACAGTCTTAGCTGTGTAGCCCCGTTGTAGTACTTAAATTAAAAATATCTTTATGAAAAATAAATTTATACATACACATTCAATATACACATCAGGTTTACCAACCTTCAGTTTAAAACACTGCTCTCTCAGCATGTCAGAGTCATTGAGCATGTGGCTCACATTCCAGTGAGTATTATTTTAATAGTTTATATGTATAAAAAGAAAATATGAGCTCAAGATGTGTTTAATTTCAGTGATTTTGAGAAACTAAGGACTCTGGTTTTCTCTCTAGACATGATCCTCACTGATACTCCTTACTGAAACATGTCCCCTTGGAATAAACAGTAGGTGGTAGTATACACTTAATTTGGGCCCTGGGAAATGTAATTGGCGATGGAGGGAAGCGTCTCCAAGGAAGCGATGCTGATGTCCTCGTACTCTCTGTAAACAGTAGACTTAGACTAAGATAAAACCTGAAAGAAAGCAGAAGTAATTCATCGATACACCGTTAATCTAATAACGGCTGTGAGATCATCTTTACAGGGCAGAGCTGATGATGTTTGTAGCCTCTTTTTTACTCTTCCACCAAAAACTACAGGGAGATTCACTCGAAAGAGGCCCCAGATATTCTGCTGTAACTCCCGTAAATACGCTGCATATCTTGACATGTGTGTAATCAATTGCATTACATGCGACGCTTATAGTGATCTCCGTTTTCTGCCAGACACATTTCTAAGCGGCGCTCCATGTTCCTGTATATATTGGCAAGTTTTAGAGAGTTTAAACATCGTGATAGCTGTCCGGTGCCTACCCCATCACTCTGGCGCAGGGGCATCCTGGCTTGTTTGAAGCTCCATATACTGAGGAGCTCGTTGCACGTTGTTTCGTTCAGATTGATTCGTCCTAGAGAGAGTTATTACAGAATATTTGGGGCCTCTTTCGAGTGAATCTCCCTGTAGTACATGACCACAAAATGCACCAGAATGTAAACTGGAATGTTTTCTGATGTATTGCAAGTTTTGAATGATCACTTGTTAATAGGTCACTAAGGTAACGCGAGCTAGTGTGATAGAAAAGTGGTAAAAGTATTCATTAGAAATGTTTTGAATGTTTCAATTTAGCAATTTTAATAACATTTGCTCAGTCGGTAGAAAACATTGGGCCTCATTTACCAAATGAAAAAGAACTTTCACGAAGATTCTGGCTTTTATCAATGTTTTTCAATCATCAGTATCAAATATCAGTTTGTTCTTGGGTAAGAACAGAATCTACACACACTCAAGAGCTCGAAGGTTCTGCGCTTTAAGCACTTCATGAATCTGACGGAGACCTTTTCTTAGGATCTTTCTCGAGCGCGTTTAAGAACAAACTTAGGAAGAACGGGGCCCGTTATCAGCGAATAATGGGCCCTTTCCAGAGAACAGTGTAAGCTTCGCATGACTGAACATAATTCTAGGTAATTGTTGACTCTACATATGATTCGCTTCACTTCTCAGAAATGAATGCAGCTGAAAGCAAGCTAGCAAACTGGAGCAGCAGGAAACTTGTGTTGCAGCACACCTGGCGCCAAGGCTGACACTGTCGCCTCAGATTAGAGCTCTAAAACAATAATTAGTATTTACCAGTGCCTGCTTTATTCATTTAGAGTTTTCTAAAAGTGGTAGCAGGTAAAGTGTTTTTCAGTGTTTACATTAGAAAATTAATCCGTTTTAATGAACGTTCAGCCCTAATAGATTGTAAGAAATAATAGTACTTGAAGTCTAAGTTTGCAGCACTGCAGAAAAGTCTTCACACGTGTGGTGTTGGTGTCACACTATACAGTCTGAATGCTAAATAGACCAAAATAAACTGGTTACTTGTACAGATAAATAAAGCCTTGGACTCAGTACAGCATTTATAAGCAGCTCGTTGGTGTTGTGCGTTTGTTTTGCTAAGATGCCTCACAGGCTGCTTCTCTGTGCTTTCAGATGTCTCACATGTTCAATGTGGCTCACACGCTTCGCCTGATGGTGCAGAAAGAGAGGAGTCTGGACATCCTGAAGGTGAGCTGGCACTACTGCACCGATCTATAGTCAAATTTGGGGATGCACAGGGGGCTCCCGAGTGGCGCAGCCGTCTAACCATTGGCCGTACCATCAGGAGTTCTATCCCTACAGCCGTCCGTGGCCGGGAGTCAAAGAGAGCGCAACTGGCCTCGCTCTCTGGATGGGTAGGATAGCCCCCCTGTCTCCCCCATCACCAAAACGTAATGCCAGTCAGCGCCGGCGTCTGTTAGCTGACATAACAGAAGCATAAGTGGTTAGCGCTTTCCTCCGGGCACGTTCAGCTGTCCAGTGATGTTCCATTAGCGACACTTCAAAAAGATGCGTTGACTCTTCACAGGACTCAGAGGAAGCCTGTGTTTGCCTTTGGCCTCCTAGTGCTGGGAGTGTCGTGTGATTGGGGGAGATGACTAAATTGGGGAGAAAACTGGGGGGGAAAGCAAAAAAAAAGAAAATGGGGATGCACCAAAATTTTGGCCAGCAAAAGAGATCACTGTGAATGATTGAGGCTTATAATGAATTACAGTAAGTCTTAATCTGAGACTTTACAAATAATTTGAATGAAAATTAAAATGAGTAGCGTATAAAAGCATCAGCTGTGATCGGTTTAAGTAGCAGCAGATAAACAATGAACACCTCCACGGGGCCCAACTATTTTACGGTTTCTAAGACATTAGACAAGTGATGTATAATTTCTGATTATGTCTTTATAATAAAAACAATCTCTATGCTGAGTATCAAGAAGGGATACAACACCCAAGAACTTCTCTACTACAGGTCCAAATAAATCTGTTAATGACGACAAAATTCAGAAACGACAGTGGCGTACGAAGTATAACTAAACACAAACCCAGCTGTCGGAATGAAACGTCAGAAACACGTACTTTGGTGGTAAAATCTTACACGTTTCTTTCAGTTCACATAAACATGGGTTAGTCGTCTTAGAGTCGTTTTAAAGGCAAAATAGTAGGAAATAGCAAAAAGGAGAAAAGCTATAGCTGAAGTTACCAACCGATGACTTGAATACAGTATAGTTACATAAAGGAAGATGTAGAAAAGGGAATATGGCTTTGGGAGAGAGCTAACGTCCAAACAAACTAGCAGCAAACTAAACTAACGTCAAAGGATACAACAAATCACTAACACAGCTCCCTGTTTCAAACCAGGAGAAAACAAGATAGAAACAAAACAGGGCACCCAACCTCGACTCAGGATACAAGATTCACATAGATTTCCTTCAGTCAAGCAAAGCAAGTAAAACAAGCAGGATGCTGTATTTCTTGGTACAGTATGATTGTATTTTTACTGGCATGTCGGTTTGCTCACGTTCAGTATAACCTGAGTTTATTTCTCCTGCTAATTTTATAGATAAAAGGTGCCAATTACTTTAAATGAAACATTAAAAATAAAAATTAAAACTACCTCGTCATGTAAAACTAGGTCTGAATAGAGCTTAATTAAGAATGTAGTCGAGCTATTGTGTGCATATAAACATGGTTACTAAAGCCAATATATCTGCTTCTCTGAGAGGATCAGTACAAGGGAGATTCACTCGAAAGAGGCCCCGAATATTCTGCTGCAACTCCTGTTAGGATGAAGCAATCTGAACCAAAAAATACGCTATTGTGTAATCGATTGCATGCGATGCTGGACGTGAGCTCAGTTTTCTGCCAGACACATGAAGGGGTACGGGGGGGTCTGCTCCCAGAAGTTGCAAACGGGGGTTAAACTTCGTGACGGCTGTCCGGCGCCTACCTCATCGCTCCGACGCAGGGGCATCCCAGCTTGTTTGAAGCTCCATATACCGAGGAGCTCATTGTTTCATTCAGATTGCTTCGTCCTAGAGAGAGTTATTACAGAATATTCGGGGCCATTTTACATTTTACAAATCACTGGTTCAGCCTAATCAGGTCTTTGTGTTGATCTCAGGGGAAGGTCATGGCCTCCATGTTCTATGAGGTGAGCACTCGCACCAGCAGCTCCTTCGCGGCGGCCATGCAGCGGCTGGGCGGCTCGGTGGTTCACTTCAGCGAGTGCACGTCCTCCACCCAGAAAGGCGAGTCTCTGGCCGACTCTGTGCAGACCATGAGCTGCTACGCTGATGTGATTGTGCTGCGCCATCCAGTACCTGGAGCTGTAGAGGTGGGTTACATCACAGATGGTCCTGTTTTTCTTTTTGTTTCCTTTTCTTTTCCTTGTCGATGGATGGATGGATGGATTATTTATTTGATTTAGTAATATTTATACACACTAATTGAAAGTGAATTATTGAAAGTGAATTTTTTAAAACCAGTGTTTCAGTGTAACGTCTAAGTGTTTTTAATTAATTACTTCTACTTAGCATGGCGTTATTTCACTGCTGCTGTCTCTCATTATAGTTCACAACATTACAGAAAACTGAGTTAAAGTGCGTTTTGGATTAGAAGTCGATGGGTGATTTATGCTATTCCTTCATTGTAGAAAGCAGCAAAGCACTGTCGGAGACCAGTGATCAACGCTGGGGATGGGGTTGGGGAGCACCCCACTCAGGCCCTCCTGGACGTCTTCACCATTCGGGAGGAGCTGGGCACCGTGAATGGCATGACTGTAAGAACACAGCAGAAAGTTCATTCGCTTAGCCGGTCTACAACAGCATACTAGAATGATGCACATTTATGTATGCATGTATGGATCTATCTCTCTTTTCTTGAGGTTTCTGTTTTGGATGCAGTTAAATGTAATGCCTGTCTTGTACACAGATCACCATGGTGGGCGATTTGAAGCATGGCAGGACTGTGCATTCCCTAGCCAGGCTCCTCACCCAGTACCGGATCACCCTGCGCTACGTAGCCCCCAAAAACCTCAGCATGCCTGCTGAGATTGTCAACTTCGTGGCCTCTAAAGGCATAAAGCAGGTGCACATGTTCAGTCTTCTCTCCAGCGTAGAACACAGATTTATGTTCAGTTCTGTTTGTAATATCAGTGTTTTTATAATATCAGTGTCTTTCTGTCGTTTATCAAATGAGACACACGTTCACGTCTTTGGCTGTTTCGACAGGAGGAGTTCAACAGTATCGAAGAGGCCCTTCCTGAAACCGATGTCCTTTACATGACGAGGATTCAGAAGGAGCGTTTTGCCTCTGAGGAGGAATACAAGGCAGTAAGACTCTCTCATATGACTGCATTGTGTTTATGTACTTTCTGTTATGGATGTGCTGCTGCTTTATTTGAAGAATGTTACATATTTCGTTTTCTTTTTCTTTTTTTTTAATAGTGCTTTGGTCAGTTCATCCTGACCCCTCACATAATGACTGGAGCCAAGAGGAAAATGGTTGTCATGCATCCACTTCCAAGAGTTAATGAAATTAGGTATGGTCAAAGGTGCAGCTGAATACGACCTAACAGTGTTTTTGTGCATGTACTTTTAAAAGGTAGCGCATTTTAGGAAAACCATTTTTGGAGCTTATTGCAATTATGTTGATGGTATTATAAGTGTACATACAGTAGAGGTGCACAATATGGAGCTGATAACAAATAACACCTTATTGTGGCAATACCTGTATCAGTAACCATTAATACTTTTTTTTTTTTTATTATAATGCATATATAACGTGTAGTGAACATATTTTAGGTGAGTGTGACATAGGAACTTTGACCAAGGGCTATTGTGTGCTATAATTTCAATATCGGACTGATATTAATTAAAATCTCCCATATGTTGACAAATATTGTCCGCCAAAATATCCTGCCCTGTAAATAATATTTTAAGGCAAAAGATTTTTTTCATTTCTTGTGCTCAAATTCTGGTTTCATTCCACTATTAACACTTATCTTGTGTGCAGTGTGGAGGTGGACACGGATCCTCGCGCTGCTTACTTCCGGCAGGCTGAGAATGGCATGTACATCAGGATGGCGCTGTTAGCCACTGTGCTTGGCCGGTAAAAACCTTGATGAAGATGAAGGGATCAGCTGGTTAAAGGGAACTGATGAGTGCTGCTTAGAGAGAACTTTAGAATAACTTTACGAGGGCAGTGTTTGTGTTTCAATGTCTTTTCAACGCACAACGTCATTCATAGTTATTTGTCCTTAACGTCTTTGTTGCACTGCCACTGGCTGTCACTCCTCATCACAGATCACAACCGTACAGAAATCCTGCAGCATCCTATCCTTATGCAAAACCTTCAGTGTTTCATAGACCATTTAAAAGGACCAGTTAGTGGATTTTTCTAAACTTTCTAAGTAACTGTAGTAATTTGGTAATGTTAAGAAATGGATTTTGACCAAATGAGTCAGGCGTGTAGTTTACACACTGTTCCAGTGCTGCTTGACCAGCAGTAAGCATTCCCATTTTATTGCTCCATTAATGCAAATGAAGAGTTCAGTAATTACTGTTCATTATTCACCATCGATTTACTGTCTTTCAGTGCTTTGCAACAATGTGGTGATTATGAATTTGGCTATTGTCAATTTCTATTTTTAGATAATAAAACCTGATTTTTCACAATCACTGAGCTTTTTACACTCTGCTTTCATTTGACTAAACCCACTTTCTTGTGTGAGTATGAAGTCATATGAATTCTTCATGCTGGGATGTTTTGGGCAGAAAAGACCTCTTCACTCTAGAGCAAATGCAGAAAGAGACAAACAGTCACAGCTGCTATCTAATGTAACAGAAGGGCCAATGAAGGAGGTGAAGAGGTTGATTATTATACACATCATGGACGTTGTTATTGTGCCCTGTTCATTCAAATAGGGTTATAGCTTTAGGGGAAACCGGGGTTGGTGGGCATTGTTACATGTAAGTCAGAAGGGGGAGCTCTCACAAAGTAACAAAAAATTGTTGCCCTCAATCAACACGGTTTTCTATCATTTGAGAAAATCACTAAAGTTCAGCCTTTTCTCTCTCAGAGTGACGCAGAGAAACTTGTTCATGCATTTGTTACAGCAGAGTTGATCACTGTAATGATCTTCTTACTGAACTTCCTAAGAAAACAGTCCATCCTTTACAACTCGTACAAAATACAGCAGCATCAACAAAAACACCACAGAGAGATCAGATCAGTCCTGCTTTAAAAGAGCTGCACTGACTGTCTGAATCGTTCAGGATAGAGTTTAAAGCTCTGCTACTAGTTTTTAAAGCTCTAAATGACCTTAAAGCTCCGCCTACATCACAGAGTGTCTGTTTATGATCTTAGATCTGCAGATACTGACCTACAGACACCTTCAGTAAAACACAGAAAACATGGAGAGACTCTTTCAGTTATTCTGCTTCTAAACTGTGGAGCTCAGTTCAGCTTTTATTAGACAGTCGAGCTCAGAGCTCACTTTTAATAAACATCTGAAAACGCAGCTCTTTAACTCAGAGCTTCATTAAAACTCTACGACTCGTGGTTTTTATCTTCTAATTTGATGTTTCATTTTCTTCTGATTCTAAATTAATACTTATTTCTTGTATAACTTTTATCACCTGTCTGTAAAGCACTTTTAGCTGTCACCAGCATGAAAAGTGATATATAAATAAAAAATATTATTATTATTAACATTCTGAATGTTACAATATGTTGATCTCCTTGAGTAAATAAATTATAGAGAAGATTGTTAGTAGAAATGGCAATCAGTTTTGTTTTGATATATGATCTAAAAGTCAAGGCTGAGTAATGCCAGGTGCAGTATGCCATAATATCCCTGGCATGCCATACATTATGGCAGAGAGTGGTACCAACCAACACCGCTACAGCCCCTACATCACACGTACTACATCATATTAAATAAATTGATCACAAATGTGGCATCTAGCAGGGGGAGCCAGAGCCTATCTCAGCGGTCAATGGGCGGAAGGCAGGACACACACGACAGGTCGCCAGTCCATTTTGGGCCATTTTGAAAGCAGTCTTTGGAAATTCACTGACTAAGCAATCATTTGTGCAACGGGATTTACCTAATAAGCGCCCCTCACGTGGTTTGTGCTTTAGATATATTTGTAAAGAAAAAAATGCACTTTTAATATATACTATAAGACAAAATTATTGGGACACCTACACATCATACCTACAGGAGCTTCTATGAATCCCATTCTAATTCCATATGCATTAATATGGAGTTGGTTCCCCTTTCTGCTCTTCTGGGAAGCTTTTTACAAGATTTTGGAGAGTGTCTGTGGGAATTTGTGGTGAAAACCAGGTCACTCATGAAGAAGGCCAATAAAGGCTGGCATAACTTACATAAGGCTCCTTGACTCTCCAGCACAGTCTGCTGACTTTGAGTATAAGAGTAGCACTAAAAATGCATGGATTGCAATTTGTAGTTCACTGTTGCTGTAATCAGCATAGCGGCCAGTTATATACAGCTATAGAATGTCTAATAGAGTATCTACTAAAGTGAGTTCTGAGTGCTATTTCAGCACGTGAGTCACAAACAGGGTGTGATTCTTTCTCAAAAAAACGTTATGTAAAATTTAGTCTGGTATGTTCAGCAACATTTTCCCTAATTATAACACCAAAAGGAGATCTTGACCATTATGCTAATTTTAGCTATACTGAACCAAAATATAAACACACTATTTACTGAAAACATTTTACTGAAATCTCGAAAAAGAACAGGGTGAGTTCTGCAAGTTTTATCTTCTCTTCAAATAATTAAATACAAGACATTAAAATTATGCTGCAATGACTTGTATGTGCTTTTGTTCAAATTTCAAAATAATTATTTTTACACCTAGAAATTTTAGAAAAACTGAAGATATTTCCTAAAAGAGTAGATAGCAAGCTCTGTGAAATTAAGCCTGCATATCCATACCATACCATCCAATAACTCTGTATATTCGCATATATATATATATATATATATATATATATATATATATATATATATATATATAATTATTTCACATAGAGCAGTTGTAAAGCATTTATAAAATTAAAACTTGAAAACAATGATCTAGACACACAACTCTGGTCTTAGAGGCACGGTCTGATGATTTACCTGCTCAAACACACCTGATTACACTCACTCATTAATCGCCAGCTTTAGTGGGTGTGTTTGGGCAGCGTGGTGGATCCCCTGTGATGGACACCAGCCCTCCAGGACCGGAGCTGTTCACCCCTGAAGTAGAAGAACACTTCAGTATCCCTGCAGTCACTGCTGGGAGACACTGTTATTCAAGCACAACAACAAAACAACTAAAATCACAAAAAAATAAAAGAATAATCATCACACTTTCAGTTGGTTCATTTTAGAAGAAGACTAAGAATACATACTGAACAGCTTCCTGTGTTTCTTATTTTACTCATTTAAATGGCTTCAGGATTTGGCACTGCGGTGCTAGAATGACCAGCATACTGAGAACTGAGGAGCATTAACACAGGTAAACGGCTGATTTCAAAATACAGTTTAAAAAAGATTTACCGAAATTTCTATTTTTCTTTATTTTTTCTGCTGATTAATGCGTCTTATGGTAAACTGAGGGTAGATGGAACCAGTTAATCAAAATGCACATTTTAAGTCTTTTATGCATCAAAAAGAAAAATTACTGACGGAGAATTAAAGTATCATTCAGATTAATAACTGCACGTTATTCATGACATAAATGAATCTACTGGATCGTCTTGATGTGCAGGAGACTGGCTGAGTGCTGCTCGTAGTTCGAGCTTTTGCTGTGGAACCAATTAATATAAACTCGTTCCAAGAATCGACTCGGGTGTCTTCCATTTCAACGGCGCAGACGGGCATTACACGACTGGGAGTCGATTCCTCAGGCTGCAGTCGAGCCGAGTCACGCGGCCACTGAATCGCAGCGAACTAACCCAGCACAGGCGAGGAGTCGACTCTTCTTGGAACCGAGTACCAGAACCGAACACGGGCTCGCACATCGGTGTGCGCTTTCCAGGGAGGACCTGCAGATTCCGAAATGAGGAAGTGCAGCCAGAACGTATAAGGAGCACTTCTGCTGAGTTCTCTATGATTCAGCAACGGACTGAACAGTCGTTTCCCGCCGTTTCAAGGTGAGTTCGGGGTCCGAATCCGAGGCGCAACCACGACTTGGAGATTAGCCGAGCTGCTGGACCGGACAGGCCGCGGTGTAGCCGGTTAGCACGCAGGCTAACAGCTAGGCTAGCTGTGTGTGGCTGCTTATCCTCAGACCGGCCGATGCTCTCGGCGCGGGGTGGTCAGCAGAGGCTCCTCCGTTTAGCTGCCCCGTTTATTCGGTTTACCGTGAATCAGGTTGGGTTTGTATCTCATGTCGTCCCGAGTCTGTGGAGGTTGAAGTTTCTGGCGTGTTTTCCTCACTAACGGAGCTAACGCTACCGATAGCCGCACTAACCCTGCACCGGCCGGGCTGAGGCAGATGGATCTAGCCGGATAGCTACGGTTAGTCCAGCAGGACATCTTGCTATCTAGAACCACTGTGTTCACCATTTTGTTCACGTTAGGCTTTTATTCTATGAGTCGAGCTAAAAATCTGCTTGACCTGAACAGAATTCCTAAGAAAAACACGATCTGAGAAAGTAATCTGCACTCGATACGAGGATTAGACGGGGATTATCGTTTTACAAGGACACGGCGGAGGCTGGTCAATTGATAATGCGCCTGTATAGGACGATCAGGACACGAATAGATGTGAACATGCCATAGACTTCAGCTCCTGGTTTACAGTGTTAAGCGCTGTAAGGAGACGCTCCACTGGGCGATTCAGTCGGTCAGCAGCGCTGGGTGTGTTCACTCCAGCCCGGCGCTGGTCTCGGAGCAGCTCTGCGCTGTGTATCTTAGTATTGACCTGCTGTAAAACTCCGATTTTCACCTCGAGAGGGGCCGATTAAGTAGCTTTGGAGGAGCAGACAGCAGTTTAAAATGTGCGGCATGGTCAGGTCCAGGACTGAGACCCTGTAGCGAGTCGTAAAGGTGCGTTCACCTCAGGTTTCTGTGTGCTTTGCAGACCTCTGTGGATTTGCATGCCGTGGCTGACAAGAAGAACACAGGCCTGCTATGGTCCGGTTTCGAGCATGGCTGGTCATCAGTTTTCTAGATGTTAACCACGTTTTATTACCTCCCAAAGTCACCTCCAGGGTATATTTTGGTTTTTCCATCTGAATTTACATGACCAAATCGTAAGGCAAATTATTCAGTAAATGTATGAAATTAATGTAAATTTTTATTTTATTTATAATTTTGTTTTTGTAAAAGCTCCCCTCAGATTAACAGAACGTGTTTTATGATCATACACATATTGATATATACTTACGATTCACTGCTGAAAACCAAAAATCTTAGACACTCTGTATTATTTTATAAAAATAATGTTTACAGTGCAGATCACTGAAGAGACGCCCTCTGTTTATAGTTTATAGCCCAGATTTGTGGAAAAATGGGTCGACTTTCAGTAGAAAAAAAAAAATTGTGAGTTCAGCTTCTTTTATTATAAGGGTTTAAAATTACATCACCATCTATTAGACTGGAAAGAAGACAGTAACAGCCTCATACAACCCCCACCTTTAGAATGTAGCTTATGAATTATGAAAGTTATGAAGAATATGACGAAGTGCGTTTTGGAACCACCGGTGGTCTCAAGGAGTTGAAAAGGGTAAAGTGGGACAGGAATACAGTTTAGAGCAGGGGTTCTCAACCCTTTCCACCCCAATGCCCACCTGTTTATAACTATAAAGCATAGCAGCCCACAGAAAAACTAAAATCAACTTAATTTTTAATAATTTTTTTTTCATTGCTCACACTGAAAACCTGTTAATTAGCGCCTGAAAAAAGATCAAATCGTCCATTTCACACCAATCACAAAAAACTAAATTTTAAAAAACATAACGTTTCAAAACGTTTGCAGAGATGTCAAAACGGGAAAAAGGAAAAAACGTAGATGTGGGCTGTGATTTGGAGCTGTAGTCCATCGCGATTTCTCTGAAAACTCTTACGGCTCCCACAGACTCACTGTTTGGTCTGGAGTCTCTTTAGTTTTGAGGGTTTTAGTGCCTCGTTTGAAATGAACCTCACTAAACTCGCGCTTTTGGATCAGCGTCGCTACAATCAACAATAATAATAAAGTTTGATCTCTGTTTCTTTGTCAGTAGTGTATCAGTTTGAGTTTATCTGCTCGTGTCGCTGATTCTCGGCCAGAAATGGCTGACTGTGCAGTTCCCCGCGGCTGCATCGTCTCAAACTGATGACGTCTGATTAGCCTGCGGCTGCAGGGTTTTTGTTTTTACGTCTCTACCGGCCCACTGCGAACTACTGCCTCCCCCCGAGTTCAGGCCCGCGGACCACTAGTGAGTGCTTCACAGCCCACTGGTGGTCCGCGGCCCACATGTTGAGAAACCCTGGTTCAGAGTGACACACATTGACAGGATCGATTAGGCTGAATACTCTGTGGGCACAGTCTGGCACTCACAGGAGAGGTAGGCTAATCATTTGCTGGAGGTCGGTGTGTCCACAACTGACGCCCTTTAACCTTGTTTAACTGAGGGAGTATGAATGGGAAACCTCTAGACCAAAGATCTGTACATACAGACCTTGAACAGACGTTTCCCATCCTGGATTTTGTAATCGCTGGTAGGTGAGACACTAGGATGGTCAATCAGTTACTTCAGTTTAGTTAAATACCGGTGATTAAAAATCCAGGACTGGAAACTGATTCACTGAAGACCTGTGGTCTAGATCAGGGGTGACCAGTCTTACCCGTAAATGGCCAGTGTGGCTGCAGGCTTTCATTTCAAACAATCAGGAGCTCATCTGATTCTGCTCGTTAAATCAGTTTGTCTCAGTAACGAAGCAGTTGAAGCTCCTGCTTTGTTGGAATGAAAACCTGCAGCCACACTGGCCTTTTATGGATACAATTGGAGACTCCTGCTCAGGACCCCCATGGACCCTCACAGAGCAGGTACTATTTGGGTGGTGGATCATTCTCAGCACTGCAGTAACACTGACATGGTGGTGGTGTGTTAGTGTGTGTTGTGCTGGTCTGAGTGGATCAGACACAGCAGTGCTGCTGGAGTTTTTAAACACTGTGTCCACTCACTGTCCACTCTATTAGACGCTCCTACCTTGTCAGTCCACCTTGTAGATGTAAAGTCAGAGACGATAGCTCATCTGCTGCTGCACAGTTTGTGTTGGTCATCCTCTAGTCCTTCATCAGTGGTCACAGGACGCTGCCCACAGGACGCTGTTGGCTGGATGTTTTTGGATGGTGGACTATTCTCAGTCCAGCAGTGACACTGAGGTGTTTAAAAACTCCAGCAGCACTGCTGTGTCTGATCCACTCAGACCAGCGCAACACACACTAACACACCACCACCACCACGTCAGTGTTACTGCAGTGCTGAGAATGACCCACCACCCAAATAGTACCTGCTCTGTGAGGGTCCATGGGGGTCCTGACCACTGAAGAACAGGGTAAAAGGGGGCTAACAAAGTATCAGAGAAACAGATGGACTACAGTCTGTAACTGTAGAACTACAAAGTGCACCTATATAGTAAGTGGAGCTGATAAAATGGACAATGAGCGTAGAAACAAGGAGGTGGTCAGAATGTTATACCTGACCGGTGTGTGTTTAAAGTCACCTGTTTGCATTCGTTCCTAGAAGCGAGGCCTGGTATAACCATGATTCGTTCTGCACTATTTGCAGTGAAAACATCTCCCAAAAGCTCTATATGAAGAGCTTTGAGGTGTGGTCATGTTTGTTCACTGTCATGTCCAGGCAAATAGACTTGTGTTTAATTACAGTATGAGCAACTAAAAATACCCTCAGTGACCGTAGCTGGACAGACAGTGGTGTTGGGTTACAGTTAATGGAGAAATGCTTGGTTGGCAGCCACTCAGCTTCAGTATTATATGGGTGAATATTACTCAGGCAGTTTGGGTCTTTCAGTTAATAACACATTTTAAGGCTATCAGCAATTCATTATTGTTTCAGTGCTGTTTTCTATTAGTATGTCCAGGGGAGGAATCTCTAGGCAGCCCACAATTTGATTCTATTTTGATTCAGATAGCCATGGTGCAGCGGTCGGCAACTCTTTTACTGTCCTGTTGCTCCACAGCAGAATCAGATTAGTAGGTATAAATAAAATAATCCTCCTTTACAGTAAAATAAAGCTCTGCTGATCGTTCAACACAGTTTATCAATAAATGGTCTTAAACTCTGGAGTTAATGTAGAACTGCTGATTCACCCTTTCTGCGCTGATCTTCAGGGTTCGTTAACATTTTACAGTAAACGGTTCTACTTTTGAGGAAAAGTTTCCTGCCGAAGATGTGAGAAAAGCAGCTGTAGCTGAGCTGAAGCTTAAAGCAGAGTAAAGTAAGTCTGAGTTTTTGTTCATGTATTTTTAACTTATACCAGATCATTAGCACTCAGACTATTTACAGCCAAGATGGTAAAACGGACTCTACGTGTTGTGGCTCCTGAGGTGGATTGATTTTTGTTGAAAGGACAGAATGGCTCTTCGTAACGTTTGGGTTGCGACCCCTGACCCAGTGTGATTATAAAACTCTCTTTGCGTCTCTGCAGCCCGTGTTCTGAGTTTTCGTCCCCCTGTGTATTTGTCATTGACACGTTTTGGCTTAGTCGAATTTGATTGTACACTCTGCGCACTTGAGTCTGTGGGTCTGTTTCACCATCTGATAGTTTTAATAATTTATTTTTGTTTTTTGTGTCGTGTATACATCAGAAATATTGGCCTCACTCTCTCTGGGTGGGTAGGATTGGCCCCCCCTTCTCCCCCCATCTCTCAGCGCAGGCGTCCGTTAGCTGACGTAACCGATCTGGTGGTTGGCACTTTCCTCCAGTGGCGCTTCACAGGTGTTGGAGGAAGCCTGTGCTGCCCTCACCCTCCTAGCGCTGATGGTATCGTGTGACTGGGGGAGTCCAAACTAGTCGGTGGAATTGGAGACGACAAGTTGGTTAAAAAAAAAAAATTGGCTGATGAAACGTTTAATTTTTTAAAAACAGCTCTAAACTTTGAATACTACTGGATTAGCCTGTTAGCAATTCGCTAGCCTTCTTGTGGTCACGCTTACTGTGATCTCAAGCCTTTTTATTTCATGTACATGAAAATTGTGACCATTTTATGACTGTTTTTTGTGAATCAATTCACAACCACAAAAGATAAATGACAAAGGCAAGCAGAGAAAGTAGCCTTGCCACGGCTGTGTCTTATGTCTGTCTAAGCTTAAGACGTTTGAGTGAAGGGCGTGTGTGCAGCAGGCCGAATCTTTGTCCTTTTCTTACTTAGTTTATCTCAAAAGAGGTTAAGAGAATCAATAGGCCTGACTCTGACGTCATAAGAGCTTATCAAACAGCCGATAGTTTGTCTGTCGGTTATTCACTCATTCAGCAACAAGAAGGGGTTTTAGTGTTGCGTCAGACGTGTTAGTCTGCGGTTGCTCATGCTGACGGGAGGAGTAATCTCTTTTGAGATCAGCAGTATTTAATAATCGTCTTTAGCGGAGGTATTACAGGAGTGCGCTGGCAACCCGTCGCTCAGCCATTGTTCTGTGCTCCAGTTCTTCCCCCTTATACGTCTGAACAGTGTCGTGTTCAGGTCTTAACAGGATTAACTTTTCGTAGTACACCTGCAGGACAGTTGATCAAAACAGTGTTTGCCTGCAGGGCCTCCTGCAAAAATGAAGTTCTGTTAACTTGGGCTTGATAGTGTGGCAGATTAGCACAAGCCTTGGAGCTGTGAACGCTTCCTTAAGACTAGCTGGGTGTAGTACACACCCCACAGTTCCCTCATGACTACCAGTCGTACATGTGGTGCACACGACTGTCTGTGGTAAAGAAAAACATTGGGGAATAATATTTAAAGGAATATGACTTAATAAGATATATAACTTCATATGATGATTTTCTGATAATCTGTGTAACTGAATTTAATAATACTTACTGAACCTTTAATGTATTTGTTTGTTTTTACTTTTTTAAAGCAGTAAATCATGGCAGAACCCAGGCAGCCCTCTGACCGGCCTCAGAGGAAGATGTCCACTTCAGGAAACAGCTTGTATAAAGTGCTAGGTTTAGAGAAAGGGGCTTCGGCAGAGGACATTAAAAAGGCGTACAGGTAAGATCCCTCACTGCAGCGAATAGATAAATAATTATTTTTGCTTGCCTTTGCTTGCGTTCCACTGATTTGTCAGCTTCTCAAGATGTGACAAAAAACCCTGAGTATATAAAAAGCGCAGCATATGCTCTGGTTATATTTTTAGAAATTCACTTATTTTGATGCTCTTGTGAAAGAGAATAGCAGAGACATCCAGGCTGGAGCCTTTGGAGTGATGCCTGGACATGGTTGAAGGTTTTGTGCCATAATATTTTATTTTTAGTAAGCAGTTGATTATATTGCTTTTGTTTATGCATTGATAAATCTAAACTGTTCAATTTTTTATTTAAAGATCTTATTTTAATAAATAAATGATTATATAAAGAAATAAAATGGTTCACACTGAAAAGCCAAGATGTGTTAGTTGTGTGAAGTTTCCTTGTTTAGTTATGCAGTGGAGCTACAAGGCTAATACAACAGTAGCCTATAATAGAAGTCTGTATTACAGAAACGTCTTAAATCTGAACTCTTATCTGTTTAGTTACCATGACGACTTCAGTTAGGACTGAATTTAGGACAGAAGCTGTAACAGAACAACAGTCATTAAGGTCATGATCTTATTCTAACTCCAGATAAGAAAAACAGGATTACAGAAACATCCTACCTGGACTAAATCTCCCAAATTCTGTCCTGACTTTAAGACCCAGAGGTGTCTGAACTTCTGTTTCTATCGGTTACATGTATCTACGCTGAAAACTGAGCTTTGATTTCTGCGTTTTAAAGATCTCAGACGCTGCAGACTCGATCTCCACCGCCCCTCTGATCACCTTCGTGTGTTAATGTTGATGATGAAATATTACAGTGATGGTGGTGAATAATGAGGAGGCGGAGCTGAACGTGTGTCTGTTTATTCGGAGGAGTAACGTTAGCGCGCTCGGCTAAAGCGTTTGGCAAACTTTAACTTGAAGTTAAGAGTATTGTGACATCACAGTTTCAGTTCATCACGCTTTAGTTTTGTTTAACCTTTTTTACATCAGTAACGGTAGCTAACTGTCTGGCTAACTAACTTCCCAGACAGCGAGCGTATATCGGTCTGCTGGTTTGAAAAGGTCGGCACCCCAGTGACTGTTTGCCACTGCCGGTCCCCTTCAGACTGACCAGATTATTGTCCTGCATACAAGCTCTAACTAGTTTTTAATCTCCTCAAACAGATTTTAAATGCACAGCGACTTTTACTTTAGAAAATCAATTTACACAAATTTTACAAACAACTGAGAAAAAAATGACCAGGCCTGATATAAAATGATTCTATAGAAAATGTTGTTGGATTAAAATTATTTATTAATCTAATTTACAAAGTTTAGCTAAAGGAAGGAAGGAAGGAAAGGTCTGTAAATTGGACTGTGAGGGAGAATGAGTGATGATAAGTGGACTTTTGTCCAGTACTCTGCTTAACCGCCATTGGACCGCCAGGAAAACGCTGAGCAAAACGCCAGTGGACCACCAGCTGTCCTCTTGCTATCAGCGTTGTTTGTTTATGATGATAACTTGTTTACGTTTAGCTGTGCACGTACGGTCAGATGTTGGGTAGCAGATATGACCGTTGATCTTGAGAAGATGCTGTGAGATCAGATTTGCTTCTGTAATACGAATTTGTGAAAAGTCTTATCTTGTCCTGTCAGATCTTAAGACAAAAAGGTAGGAAATGTCTGTAATACAGTCCCTGTAATAGAAGGCTTGTGAGTGTAAAACTACAAAAAAGTGGACTTTGGACCCTGAAAGTGTCTTGACAGGTCGACTACATTTGGGGTAAGAGAAAAACTGTGAATTTGACATTTCGGGGTTTCAGTCATTCTTTAAAACTATGACACCAGTTGCTAAACAGCTGAATAGCCTAAGAACAACACTTGCAAGGGCTTTATCTAGTTTATTAATTTAACAAGCAATTCTTTTTAGGCTGTTAATGTGTTAAGATTGTGAGCAGCCTCTCAGATCATATTTATGGCACACACCCAGACCAGAACTGCCTGTTAGACCAATCAGAAGCAACTAAACAGCCACATGATGCGTTCATGGCTGTCTGGCACACTGTGTTCAGTGTTCAAGCCCCTAGCCAAAGAAAGTGGATATACTGTGTCTTGAAGGCCAAAAATAGGCCTGGACCTTTAAATAGGCCTGGAATTTATAGAACATAATTACATTTTAAATCATGGTCAAAATATTGGTCTGAAAAATGCCATTTAGATGTTTTGCTCAAATACAGCTGTAGGTTTTAATCCGTCAAATTAGCCCAATCAGCCCTGATATTTCATATAGCTCAGTTCCACTCGTATATCAAAACAAATATGGATCAAAATGGGCCGGCATGCAAGCAACTTTTGTGTATAGCTCAGTTAAAACACTGACCAGTTGGACCTTTAATTTCTAACCACAGAGATACTGTGGATCTCTTACATTTACATTTATGGCATTTGGCAGACGCTCTTATCCAGAGTGACGTACAATTTTAATCATTTTACACAGGTAGGTGAAGGTGGTGTTAGGAGTCTTGCCCAAGGACTCTTATTGGTATAGTGTAGGGTGCTGCCCAGGCAGGGGATTGAACCCCAGTCTACAGCATACACTACACTATACCAACCACCAAGATTCCTTACGGAAAGCTGAACTGGGCTTCATTCTCTTTTCCACACAGGAAACTTGCCCTGAAATACCACCCGGACAAGAACCCAGACAATCCTGAAGCTGCTGAGAAGTTCAAAGAGATCAACAATGCCAACTCCATCCTCAACGATGAGACCAAGAGGAAGATCTACGACGAGTATGGCTCCATGGGTCTTTACGTCTCTGAGCAGTTTGGAGAGGAGAGTGTCAAATACTACTTCCTCATGTCAAAGTGGTGGTTTAAGGTAAAAGCTTGGTTTAAAGTTGATTTTGATTTATTTTTCCACAGCTGAGAAGGAATCTGGATCCTTTTCAGTAGCAGGGCAGTGAAGTTTGAAATGATTAATGCTTTGTACATTAATTTAGATCTGATCTCTGCTGTTTTAAAAGTAACCAGAATAACTGAGACTAAACAGAACATTTTATACCTACCATAGTGTGCTTCCGTTATGTGGCTGAAGAGAAGGCGAGCAGATGTTCTCTGCAGTCAGCTTTGTTCTCAGAGCGTCAGCTATCAGCCTTTCAGAACAGTCTGCCTTTCACTTCGTCTGTTAGAGTGGCCTTTGATCCAGGAGGCAGCGTATCCCACAGTAGTCTTAATGTAGATGGTGAGGTGATTCAGTTTGAGTCAAGGACCTCAGCTTACTTTGATCTATATGGGTGAAACTCCACCTTGCCAGAAAATGTGATGTGCTGCGAATGAGAAATGCACTAGCTCTGTTTTCTCGTACTGGCCCTGGTATCTTTGACGCCAGCTCGATGCGTTTTCACAAAACACGCTTTAAAGTCTGTGACGGTTGATGATGACGAGGAGGTAATCTTAGCACAGAGCGTGTTTGTCCCTTTGGCCTTGAGACAAAGTGCACTGAGTGGCTGATGGAGTTTGATGAGTCTCTGTGAGAGGACGATGGCTCATCTGGGGTCGGCATCTGTTCCACAGGCGATGGCGCTGTGCTGCACGCTTTTCACCTGCTGCTGCTGTTGCTGCTGCTGCTGCTTCTGCTGCGGGAAGTGCAAGCCCCCCGAGGACGACGAGAACTACCAGTACGTGGATCCAGAAGACCTGGAGGCTCAGATCAAAGCAGAACAGGATGGGGGAGGTGAGTTGACGTGATGGTGTTTCTGTATCATCTTGCTTCATTTGGACTGGCTGGGGACAGTTAGAAATCTAGAGGTCGGTCTCTGCCACATGACCCCTTTTCTCCAGCCTCGTGGTCTCCATATTGATATGTAACGGTCACTTTCCTTCAGGAGCACTGGCTGTGTTTACATGCAAAGATTTTTGCCAGTCTGATTGAAAAAATTACAATTACAGATTAAGACTGAGGTGTTTATTCTCCCTCTACTCAACAGTCTGATGGAAAATGTTCGTTTTCATGCTCACTCACTGATCCAAAATGATGCTCATGTGTGGAGAACCCCTTAGAGTAGAGTGAGGTGAATTTTCAGTTGGCGTACTTGTTTTTAATTCCTTTAAAATGATGTCAGACCCAGGAAAACGTCCTTCACATGTCCTTATTAAAGAAGGCCGAGAGGAAGACGTCGTGTTCTGAGACACATAAGCTGGACGTCCGTCCCACCGCCGTCTTTTAAAGATCAGAGCATAAACTTCGTCTCCTCTGCAGACCAGTTTCTGCTCCGCCATGTTGAACGGTATAAACTCTCACTATGACGCGACGAACATGATCAGAACAGACTTAAACTTTCCGATAGGGAATGTAATCAGATACAGGCGTTTACACGGATATTATTCTTCTATTTAACAGATTATTTACAGGATTACCCACCTCGATCAGTCGGATAGAAACTGTATTCCGAATGGCCTCAACCGGACTAGACTATTCTGATTGAGGTGTATATATGGACGTATTCTATTCCGATTGAGCGATTAGTAGGATTATTAATGGATTAGTAGGCTGCATGTAAAGGTGGCTAATGACAAAGAAAAGGGGACAGTGAGGGGACAAGGAAACAGAGATGTCTGATTCACCCTTCATTCTGATCTAGCACATGGGGCAGAAGCGGTGTTGCTTTTATACGTTACTTTGGGCAACAGTTAGAAAACAAAGCTGACTAATTGTTGACATAGGATTTTTTTTTTTATTATTTAATTTTTTTTTTTTTTTATTGCATCCTATAATGTTCACACACTCTCAATAAATAAATATTATAAAGGTGCTAAACTGTCACTGGGGTGGAACCCTCGAGGGTCCATCTCAGTACCTTTAGTCAGGGAACATAACTGAACCATAATCCACTGAAATGATATGTTCTAAGCTGTACTGACTCCACACACCCCGTCTCGCCTCCAGGCTTTTATTTTACTGTTCTGTTTAAAACATTCGGTTATGAAAAGGTACAAATACGAACTTTTCACCTGGAGAAACTTATTTAAGGTTCACAATCAGACCTTAAAACCACTGTTGGAGCTTTGAGGGAACATTTACACTGTTTGTACCTTGATGAATGGAAAATGTACCTGAACAGAACCTTTATTTCTAACAGTGTCGGTGCGTTAATTCAGTATATTCAATATATTCTGTGGACATGGTTGTGAAAAAGTGAGAAAGTCAAGAAAGCAAGACCCACAAAAGTTAGAACACAAAAAAGTGAAAGCATAAAACGCAGAAGTGGAGGTCGCGTTTCTCAGAAACACAATGTTGGTGCCCAAACAAGTTCCACTGTGTTTTCTTCTCCCGCTGATTCTGGGTAAGTGCCTGTAAAGTTTAGCTGCTGGTTGGGAAATACAGTGTCTCACAGAAGAGACAAACTAAGTTGTCCCAGAGAAGATAAGTCGTAAACGAGGCTGTGCGAAGTGCCTTTTAGGACACTTTCAGGACGATGAAGTTGCGTTAACACTTAAAGCTTTGGAATAGTTGCAAAGACATCGTTCATCTAGCTTGGGTGAACAATATGGAGTAATTGTAAAGACACTCGCCGTGTCGTCAACATGGCCGTTCGGCGAACTCCTGGACAAACATTCTATGTGACAAAGCCTAAGATTGTTTGGGTCAAACTCAACAGCCTGAGAAAAAGAGTAGACAGTACATCACAGAGAGAAAGTGATTTTGCCGTAATGCAAACTTCACGCGTATCGTGTCCCTTTGAGTATACGAGGCTCAAAAACTGTAAGATATAAGTAATTCAGCGTTGTTTTTCATTTTGGAGACTTAAGTAATTATAACCTTTCTTTTATCCTTTATAATTCCTTGTGTTCAGTCACACTTTTGGTAGAGACTACTGCTGTCTGACGGTTTTGGATTCCACGGCATTTTAGTAAAAGAATTTCAACTGAGAAATTAATGTGACCGTAACCAAGAGAAATTTAATGTCCTCACCTTTCTGGTGTCAGTAATTTAGGTTTGTTTCTCACTGAAAAAGGAGCGTAATCATTAGATTAATTGATTAATTGTTGTAGAAGTAGGCATTAGTTGCAGTTCTGTTATTCTAGTCAGGCACAAAGAGCAGCTGTAAATAAAGCTTGGAGTTAATTATAAGCAGTAGATCATGTCTGGGGATGCAAGTTGTTCCTCATTTTGGATTTGCCAAATTGCTTTGTAACCAGTTTATCAAAACATGACTATCACTGTCACACACTGACGGTAGTTCTTGCGTATTGCAGACTGCTTCGACTGTAAAACAGCAACAAGAACAAAATCCTCATTTTGTCCACTGCTTGAGACCGCTTCATGTTTTCTCAGCCTACCTGAAGCCGGTTTGCCTTGACGTGTAGTATGGAGATGAATGAAGTGCCGAATGAGGCAGCGTTCCTGCTAAGGGCCTTTTTGTCCTTGGCCATCTCTCTGGTGGAGATGAGTCATCTGCAGGATCGCTCTTCCACTGGCTTCTAAGTCAATCATCTGAAGTACTGGAACATCGTTTGGCGACTTGGTTTGGTTCCTGTCTGAGGCTTTTGACAGATGATGCCGAGTGCAAGCAAGGCCATGTTTCGGTTCAGCGGTCTGTGACATCTGTTGTGTAGGAAATGTATGGTTTGTTGTAGAGTAACAACAAAAATGGGTGTTTTTAAACCTTAATTTTTAAAGCTGCTCTATGTAACATTTTATTAAAATTAAAAGAAGTGGCAGAAGAAGAAAATCCAAGATGTAGTATCCGTGCGCTGCTGCGATTCACCCTGTAAAGCCTGAAATAATTTAAGGTCAGGTGTGTCGAGTCAGGTTTCAGATTTCGGGAGTTTATAAACAACGTCACGCCTTATTAACGTCACACGCACAGGCTCAAAAAGATGGTCTTGCTCGAGGTCTCAAATGCAAAGCCAACATTATACTGATGAAGATATGATGACAATAGTATCCCCAAAACCTACATAGTGTAGCTTTAACAGAGACAAACGGATTCTGATTTACAAGCCTCACTTATTTACTGTTGGATATGTGGCTGTGTTGTATATATTTGTGTATGTGTGTCTTATTTAAAGGTACACTTTTTTTTGGATGTAGGGCCTGACTGTTAAACTGGTTGACCATTATTATTAAGATATGTATTAAGATTACATGGATTTATCATTATGGACAAGAATGCTCCTGATAAAATACTGATTTTAATAAGCAGCTTATTTCATATTGAAATTAATAAAGTGCTCTAAAATGAGTCACTTAATTGTGGGGAGTTTAATGGTTGGAATCCTTTGCAAAAACTTTGCAACTGGCACCAACCAAGTCCTCACCTTTATTACAGTAATACAAGCTTAATTGGCAGATTTGACCAGTCAAGCACTGCGTATTTAAAACGATTGTAATTTTTGATTATATATTACTATATATAATCACAATTGATATTTGACCTATTTTCATAATGGTCTGTTCTAATTTTGACAGTATGAGCTAAAATTATTAGTGTTATCAATACAAGTAAAGAATTTTGGTCATATAGTTTTGAAATTCCTCTTTAAAGTATTAATTAGTGTACTAGTTGAAAGTGTAGCTCTTAGCAAGCTTACTAACTTAACACGTAAATAGACATAAGTAAGTCTAGTTTTTGAACCTGTACGTTTGAATTGACACTGTAACAAAAATAACTCTGCTAATGAGTGTAAGTGTGTGATTTTCTTTCACTGGGCAGGTGAGACAATAATAATTGTTCAGCCCATGCCAAGTCCAGGTCCAGAGAACCCCAGTGACGCGCTGCCGGAGTCGAAATGACTCGTAAGACTAACCTGTTCAAATATCACACTCCCGTCAGCACACACTCCTTCAGTACACACTCGGTATTACTAATCAGCTGCCTGTGTCTGTCTCTCATTTCATCTACTTTGCCGTGGTTTGCTGCTTGTTTGTTGCATGGCGATTAATCCCTGGACGTTTGTGTTTACTTCATCGTATAAAATATGAGATGGTCTGCGATTAAAACATTGCACCATTGCACCTTGGTTGAGTTTTCATGGGCATGGATTGGGTGATCACTGAAGTGTTACACAGTGTGAAACTCAGATTTGCCTTGTGTTTGATCAGACCTAGTAAAATTAGTTGCTTCTACATCAGCATTCAGTACTAATCAATACAGTTTCAAATCCTGAAACCTCGTCTGTTTTTCAGAGACTGAATTTAATGGTCTAGTGAACAGAAGTGGTAGAAATGATATCTGAATTTCACAGTGTTACCTAATCAAATATGGGACAAGCTTTGTCCCCTCTGCCCAATATTGGAACAGTACATCGTCTAAAAGGCTGCCAAAAATATCAAAGCTTCGTGTATTTTAGTTTGAGTCAAGATTACACCAAGAAGTACTTAGTGTTTATATTTTTGGCATTACTGTTACTGGCACTACTTGCGAGACTCATTTTGGGACGTCAGTGCAGTCTTTACTTCAGGTGCCGCTCCAAATTATAAG
The DNA here is from genome assembly GCF_904425465.1 of Colossoma macropomum. Lineage (NCBI taxonomy): Eukaryota > Metazoa > Chordata > Actinopteri > Characiformes > Serrasalmidae > Colossoma > Colossoma macropomum. Next base: position 1,966,292 of record NW_023494795.1, read on the forward strand.
CCAGCTAGCATGTTCTTAATCGCACATATTACTGAGAATAAACGAGACCTGTAGGAAAACTATTCAGACTGCACTGCATGTTAAAGCCAGTGTTCTGAGTGGCTTTAAAACCTTGATCTCTGCACTGTTCTCTGGAAAGAGCTGACCAAACCGTTAAAGACGATGATTAAAAAGACGCTGTTTTCTCTGCTCCACTGCACTGCATGTGTGTTCAAACAGAGCCGGCAACCTGTTCAGGGTTGCCAGATTGGGCAGGACCCCAGTGTTAGTGTTTTCATCCAACTTGCTATGAAAACTATCAGTGATGTTTATTCATTATCTTGTAGCATGTCAATTAAGTTTTATTAAATCACAAAATAAATAAATAGAATTTATACCATGGTGTATAATAATAAGCCGTAGTTGAAACAGAATGAAGATCTAGAATTACCACATTTAAATAATACTCAAACTATAAGTACAGTGATTTTTGTTCAGTGGAATACATACAATACTACAGAAAACCTAGATAATTGAAACCGGAAATAATTGTGCTCTCTTTTAATGAAGCATACAGTTTCATTCAAGTACTGAGTATCTACATGTTCAGAAAAGCTTATTGTGACATAAATCCTCACAATGATGATAAAGTATCGTCATATTGCTCATCTTTACTGTAAGTTTCCGTCTTTGACAAGTTAGTGAGTGTAGGAGCTTTAAGCTGTAGGACTCAGACAGACATAATTGGGTCTTAATGTGCAGCAGTGAGCCTCGGGCTGTCATTGCAGTAAGTGAGACGGGAGTTTCACACAGAGACGCTGCTGTCCTGTCAAAGTTAGACATCTGTCGCGCCCAATCATGCTCAGTTCACCTCTAACCCCCACTTTGTCCCAGTTGGTGGTACACAGTGCTGAACGTCTCTTTACTCCTTAGTCGTTTGTTTCCCCCTTCTTCCTTCTGTGCATGGCTGAAACTTTGTTTAGTGAGAAATGGTGTTTTATTATGGATTCATCATAAATCCTCTTTTTGTCCCGCCCCCTTGCTGCACCCGGATGGTGTCCATTAGAGAGACGATGAGCTGGATGAGCTGCGTCAGGGATGGGGAGGTAGGTTTCATGGCTGAACTTGTCTACACCTCAGACAAGAGCGGAGGGTTGCAGTGACATCAGCCCGGAGAAGCTGCTGTGGTGTTGAATAGAGTGTAATGTTGAAAAATACTCCTTTCATTCTTTGACTATGCCTGCAAGGTCTATCAGTAACAGCTGGATTTGTCTGTGTTTTGCAATGTGGCTGTAGTGGCTCACACAGCGCCTTAGGTCAGGGCTAGTCTTGTGCTACGTGGTATGCAAGTACACAGACACACCCATCTTAGCTCAGTAAAGTACAGAGGAGTTGATCAGCTGTGCTGGAGTTGAAATAGACTTTAATCTTATTTCAGTATCAAAACTAGATCCTTAAATGTGGTTATAACAGTAATCCTAATGTACTGGCCCTAACCCTAATACTGCTAGTCAGCTGCTTGTTTGTTTTAACAGTGTTTTTAAAAGTATCTGTGGATAAGCTATAGAGGACTATCTACATAAAACTGCAGCTCTAAATTCAAGGGGTGGGAATTGAAACTGCCCCCAGGATATGATAAGGCCATACTTTAATCATAGTAAGGCTCTATTTTGGTATATATTGCGATATGACACTTTGTGGTTTATTGCTTAAGTGCAAATAATTCCTCCAACATTCACACAGACTTTATTCCTGCTTCTTAAAGAGGAATTCCTCCATAATTCAGTCACTGAGATGTAAACAGAGACCTTCAGAGTGGTTTAATATGAAATGCAGTGCATTGTAGAGGAGTTTAGATGTCTTTACAGTGGTGCTGATGGGAAACAGGGGTTGTGATGTCTGCGACACAAATATAGCCGTTAGTTTACTAAAACAGAAGAAAATCCAAAAACAGAAACTTTCTTTGAGGACTGTTTTGTCATACAGCTGCCTGCATGTGTCTCTTTGCCATTAATGGATTTTTTAAAAAATGTTTTATGCCCAAAAAACATCTTTAAACTACCGTAAAACAATGTCTTGGGTGTCTGAGATAAAAGAGACATCAACACTTGTTTATTACCTGTTTTAAAATGAGCACACAACATATGAAGAATTCCTCTAAAGAAGAACAACAAAAACAGCTTCTTTACAAACTCAGTTCTTATTAAAATCTGAGTAGGCTGATTAATTGGTGAGATACGTAAAAAAATCATAAACAGCTTTCTGTGAACTGAATCAAACAGTGCGCTTCTATATGCGGACTGAGCATGTAATCAACTATACTGACTCCTCAAAATGACTCCACTGACAGAAACTGGGCTTAATACACATCCATTCAGTCATAATTAACCCTCTAAGGCAGACATAAAGAAGTGGCCATTTCTGCCCTCCAATCTGCTGAAACTGATCAGATGATTTTATTTGGGCTGGGGGCCGGAACACGGCAGATAATGCTAAATAATGTTTTCTTTATTTAATGTTAAATTAAATAAAGAAAAGTGGTTCCAGGGCCTCCATACAGCAATGCTACCTGACATGATGAGTTACTATATCTTTTTTTTTTTCTCCCACCCCCACTAAATTATTCCAAATATGGACACTAGGAGGTTAATCTAAGAAGAGAACTGACTAGATGAGTGGGCTACAGTGGTACGCCCTGCCCTGCTCTAACCCACCCACTTTTATTCAGGTCCTGTTAATGAGCTGCTTAGTTGGAGCAGGGAAAATGCGAGGCTCTTTTAGGGGCAGGTTTGGAAACCACCTCCATTTCATTATTACCTTACGGACATCAAATAGAGCTTTCACACATCTTCATCATGTTTGTGTGGCTCTCCCCTTTAAGAAAGTGTCTCTGCTGCAGAACCAAATGGTTGTGTTGTGAATAAATGACTGATTCTGAACTCTTCCTCGTTGTTCCTGCAGGCTCAAGTGCCCCTATTGTGATCCAGCCGCATTCCACCATCACCACTTCGGAGACCACCCACTTCGCAGCCAGCCAGCCCATGTACTCCGCCCAGCAGTGAGCCACCTGCCCACTGCAGGGGTTTCATTGTAAGGTCTTCCCCACCTTTGATGGGATACAGGGCACCAAACTGTGGCTACTGCCCGAGTCCTCGGCACTGACGTTATCGGAAGCGAATGGGATGGGAACCTTCTGCCAAGCTCACGTCAATTATTCTTCTCAATCGTCTCTCACTCTCATCTGGAAACCCATCTAACTGTGAGCCTAGAAGGAAATGGGCTTGATTCCTTTTGGGTGGGGGGGTCAATTCTGGGTCTGATTTTCTTCTTTCTCTGTTTTTAAATCGGTAAATCAGCGCTGGAACTATCTTGTGTAAGTAGCATGGAGTTGAAGGCTCATCCGGGTGCATGCACAGCAATAACTGCATGCCCTTATTGTCCAGCTCTCACACACACTGTACATGCTCCTGTACACCTTCCACGACCCCCACACCCCACCATCCCGCTCCCATTCCTGTCCCTAAAGTAAATCTGAGGGGCCACAAATATCCTGTTACTCTTGATTTCTGAACTGGAGCATCTTTGACTCTTATCTAAGCAGATTTTCTTCTAGTTGGGCTGTGCTCAGCCAGCATTTACAACAGATTGAACCAGGTCATTTCATTTTAGGTTTTATCTACTTTGCCCTTTTCTGCAAATGACAAGGCGTTGCTTTGCCAGTCCGTTCTGACCAAAGCCAAGATGTACATCTTTAGCAGAGGTGCAGTGCCTAGTGCTCAAAGCTCTGTCCAGTGGTCGCACATGTCTTAACGGCATACCACTCGAAAACTGCTGGTCAGAGAAATTTATGACTATGCACTTTTCCTGCACTGGTCAGGTTTTTCAGAAGGCACTCTAAGTCAATGCAAGCCTTCTCAGAGGCGGAGTAGATATTAAAGCTGAGTGCAGTTTTAGTTTTATGCAGTTAATGGACTGATATGGGATCAGCTTGATGTTAGATGAACGCTATGCCAAATCATAACATTGCTGTACTTGCTTTTTTTTTTTGTAAAAGTATCCAGTGACATAACATCTTTATAAATGAGTTTATTTATTTTGAAGATTATGTTCTAGCTGTTATAGATTTCAGTCATTGTTACATGTATTTTGTTAAGCTTTTAAAAAAAAATCATAATTCTGAGCAGATCTTCCACTAAGGAGATGCTCAGTATATTATGTGTGAACATCATCCGTCAGTTTCGGTTTTGTATTGTAAGCTTGCTGTTTCGCACTGTTGGGTGGTCCATATCATTTAGAGTCAATGCCAAATTTTGTCTTTTATTGTTGATCCTGTCCCTGCGGTCAAGCGATGTGGTCATTCTTTATATTCTCTTCCCAAAATGTTACCTGACGTTTCGATTCTTCTATAATTCTTAGATGTTGGAGTTAAGATGCCAAATACAAATGTGCAAGTCCATAGCATTTCATCACACTTCTCCTGTCTCGCACTGCTGTGTGCTGTGTTGGTTTATTAGGTGAACACTATGCTCAGTAGCTCAGCCACATATATATAAACCTCGGTGTACACGATCATTTTTATGGACTGAATCCGTGTTTCTAAATGCAGGTCCTCGAATCACCTCTGCAGGACTGTTTTTCCTGCTCTAACAGGCTCATTAAATAATGCAGGATTTGTTGTTTGGCTGAGGTGTGTTGGGTGCAGAGGGATTGGAGGACTAGATTTAAGAAACACTGGCTTAAATTCCTTTTTTTTGTATATCAAGTTTTGCCACCAGCATCTAGTACACTTGAAAGTACCCTGCGATCTGGAATGCTTTTAGACATTTTTAGCCTTTTTTTCAATAGTGCACAAATGAACTTGGGAGTTTTAAATAGCATAGGGGGCATCAGGAGGCCTGAGCCTGACTACATCACTACTTCGTCACACCTGGAAAACAGGGACCCCTTGCTGCACCTGTGCAATCAAAGCTTGGTCATTGTTTTCTTTATGTTACTGTCCAACATGATTCTTTATCCAGAAACGTCTATTTATACTGTTGAATCTAAAGGAATTAAAAGATGGGGGGATTTTTAAACGACCTGTTCATGTTATTTCTTGAGTACAAGTTTCTTGAGTTCGCTGCTTTCATTCAACCCGTCCATCAACTTTCTATTTCTGCACTCATGCACTTTTTTGCCGTTTATCCCTCGACTGTAGCTGTTATCTCCATTAATAATGCAAGTTTCAGTAAAAGTGCAGTCAGTAGAATGATGAATGGCTCCACCACTGTGTGTGTGTGTGTGTGTGTGTGTGTGTGTGTGTGTGTGTGTGTGTGTGTGTGGCTCACTCCATACTCCAGCTCTGTGTGCTATAGTTGTGCTGATAAGCTGGTAATCAGATTAGCCCTTAGCCCTCTGCAGACGCTCATTAATGATCCTGCCACTTTGCCTCCACGTTAAGCACAGGGCCAGAGTTCCCTGACGTGGAGCTGTTGTAAAGAGGGCGCTTTGTGTGTATTGAAGTCTGTGGAAGACGACAGCTGCAGGATTTCTCCATGACCAGAATGCCTTTGGATGACCATGTAGTCACATTTAGTGTACGGCTGTTTGGCCTGTCAGAAAAATTCAAAATCTTGGAGTGAAAAGATTTAACATTTAAAAACAATCCTCATCTAGACTGATCATAGACTGGACTGGAGCGCCAACATTATTAAGAAATAAATGTACATCCTGTAAGAAATACTGATAAAATATGATGAGCTTTTTAATTTGAAAGGATTTCAGCTGAGATCTTATATTTTAATAGATATTGTTAAATATTTAAGTTAAGAGTTGATCATGTTGGTACAAATATGCAGTAAATATAGTTTTGGGTTCCCTTCCCTGAATATGTATATATGCTTTCTGTACTTCCGTTCTTTAATGCTGTGGCTGTTGTTCAGTGCGTTAATCCCTTCTTCATCATACAGACACTTCATACGGCACCGTCTCAATACCAAACCAAATTTAACCACGTTAACCAAATTTAGTTGAGAACTGGGATCAAATAAACCCAGACTTCATTACTGCCAGCCTTACTGAATCTAAACATCACTTAGATCAGGGGTGTCAAACTCAACCACTAAAAGGGGCTTATTAAAAAATCTCAGCGAATCTGTAGCCCAGCTGTGTTTTTATTTCAGTTTCACTGAACGTTTTGTCACGACCTGAACGGCCATCAGGGATTGAATACTTACTCGAAAATAATTCTAAACAAAAATAAACTGTTTTAGGATTTTAACTGCCTATTTTATTGAACTAAACACGAGGCATCTTTTAATGTAACCGCTGGCCCAGAGATGATTGTTGGAGAAAGGGGGTCAGTTTGCACTCTATGTTGCAGTGCCTGCTGGGGACTGTAGTGCATCTTTGGGTAAAATGGGCTAATAATAATAGAAAATTGAAATAATTTCGGACTGTGTCACGGGCCGGACTCGGCCCTGGGCCTTGTGTTTGCCACATGGCACTTAAATGGAACCCAGCGACGTGCAGTTGGCTTAAAGGTCTCAACGAGCAGCACGACGTGCCCTGATCAACAGGAATACTGGAGGAGATGCGAAAGTAAGTACTTGATAATGATCAGGCTGAAAAGGGTTACTAAGCCATTTCTACGGCTCTGGGACTCGTCAGTGAGAGCCTTTATCTCCAAATGGCGAAAACTTGGAACAGCAGTGAATCTTCCCAGAAGCGACTGGCCTGGCAATGTTCCTCCAGGAACACAGCAACGATTCATCCAGGGAGTCGCACATGAACCGAGATGAATATCTCAGGAGCTGCAGGCCACACTCACCTTAGGTGAGGTCAGCATTCATGATTCCACCAATAGAAAGACTGGGTGAAAATGTGTCACTGGGAGAGTCACAAGGCAAAAACTACAGCTGAAGAGGAACATAAAGACTGATAGCCTGATAACAAGGCTGAAGTCTTGGAGTAATGTTTGGTGGATGAGTTGAAAGTGGAACTTTTTAAAATACTTAACCTACTTAAAGTTCCTGCTCTTCATGAAATGTGGTCAGTTCACCAAAACACTGACTTACTTTCCAGAATAAACCAAAGCGAAGAGTGCAAAGCCATGAAACAGCAGCATCACTGCCTGCACAGCTATATATGAGTGAGAAATAAAGGTAAAGTGTACAGCAGCTGCAGTTAACATCCTGCCCTGCTCCAGAGGGAGATACCACAGCAGGGCTGCAGAGCGTAAACCCCTCACCACTAAGACAAATGTGCATTTGAGAGTTCAGTAATGTAAAAACCACAGACACTAATCTTCAGACGTGGGAGTCACTGATACGGTCAGATGAATCATCTTCACCATATTGTCCACTTGTGGTTGAGTCAGTCTTAAGTCAACTAACAGTTTACGAGGTTTTACATATGCAGTTTAGATGGTTTAATAAAGGAAGAAATACATTTATAATAGATTGTTCGTTGTGATTTGAATGTATAATAAGTTTTATATTGATTGTGTACGTTGTGCCATTCTCGTTATGTTGAATCTGCCTTTGGTTTGAGTTTCTATCTTAAGGGACCACAATGGGAAAAAGCCTATTGGCTCATTTTATCCCTCAATATTTCTGTTTTTCTTATGTGTTTCTGATTAGGGCACAGATCATTATGGGGTGTTGATACTTCCGTTTGTTTAAAAAAGAAATGGTCTAATAAAACAAGTCTATTATTTATTTATTTATTTATTTATTTAAATGTTTTACTTTTTTAAGTGACAGTAAGTACATATCCTCCACATAGAACAAAATTCTGTACATTTTAAGGCAAAGTTTCTTTAATTTATTTACTTCTGCGCAGGGCTTTTTGTTTCCTTTTCCCCAAAATGATGAATTCAGCAAATAAATTTGCAGACAATGTTATATTAAGGTTTGTTCTGCAGTAGAAAATGTTAAGTGTAAATGTTAAATCAACAGATTATGTAATTTGACCAGGGTGTCCAAACTTTTGCGTGAGACTGAGTATTAGTGATATTTTCCTATGCAAAAGTTTAGGCACCCCAGTCAAACAAGATTTTATTGATTTTCTAAGTGAAAATAAGTGAACACACTTCTGCACATTTTGATGCACAATTACTGTGTATTTGCTGAATTTTACATGCTGGAAAAAGAACATTTCCAGTAAATAACATAAAATGTGGCCTATGCAAAAGTAAAGGCACATTTGATACTTTATTTTCTTCCAAAATGTTAAATGAAAAAATTAGTAAATGTTGCACTAAAATTTGCAGAATAATATCGTACCTCAGTTCTCTGTAGAGAACGTGTTCACTGATTTTCACTTAGACAACGAACAGAACGTCATTTGATGGGGAGTATTTGAATTTTGCATATGAGTGAAAGAGAGATTGGAAAGAACGTTCTGATCCCTCATAAAAAGGGCAAATGTGTGGTCAGTGTTGTGTCCAGGGTTTGTTTTTAGCGGCTCTTGTCATTGGCGCCAGATCTCCTTCATGGACTCTGGTGACTCAGGAGCCGTTGAGCCAACACACACCAACTGTTCCCGTTCCCCAGCACCACCCTGCGCCCTCCTCTCAGGTTACAACAGATAAAACACTCTGCCATACGTCTCCAAAAGGGCAACAGCAGTGGGTTCAGGGCGGGGAGGGGGGGTGCAGTTTGGATAGTAACCCAACACAGGATAAACACAGACCAATTTTATCCACAGCTCTGCAGGCTCGAAGGGTGTGGACATCAGAGTGAAGACTAGCAGTTCAGCAGAGCTTCTGTTAATCAGGACGCTGCTCGGAGAGACTGTCATCGTTTCAGGGAACAGGTAAAGGAAGCAGGTGGGAATGAACTTTGCGTTGGGTTTCAAGCCGGCAGTGGGGGAGTCCAGCTCCATGGAGAACCTGGAGAAGCAGCTGATCTGCCCCATTTGCCTGGAGATGTTCACCAAGCCAGTGGTCATCCTACCGTGCCAACACAACCTCTGCAGGAAGTGCGCCAGTGACGTCTTCCAGGTAATCCATGTTTACTGATTACTGAATGGGCTCCAGTGTCACTGCGACTTTGGTGGAGTAACTGTGTAACTAGTAACTGGATACCAACAAAGAAGAATCAACAAGTTTCAAATGTGCCACAGTTTTAGATCTAAACCCTGCGACTGAGTGAACAGGTGGAAGGTGGGAACAGAGCTGTGGGTTTCACTTTTGACCTGAACTGTTTAGGAGCAAAACAGTGTTGCCTGTTGTCACGACTAATTGTCCTAATATTACTGGCGTTGCATATTATACATATCGTATCATGGTACTTGGCTAAACTATTACAGCCCTTTTCACAAACAGAGAATCATAAGGAGAATGTGACGACTACATGTAATGTCAAACATGCTGACAAGCTGGATATAACACTCCTGGACTCCTCCTGGACTCTTAGTCCCACTGATAAACACTGATGAACCATTTACTATCACTGATTATTGCCAAATCAATACAACACACCTTTAAAAATGGGGTAATTTTGCTGGTTCAAGATTTATTTCTTAACAATGGTCTGTGTTATACTTTAAAAATTCTACATAAATGAATTTTTAAATGGTCACTTTACATTAGCATATCTTCTTTGCTCATTGCTTTGAGAAATATATGTACTCTTATTGAGACACTGCTCTCTTTTCTGCTTTAAATTGTTCTGTAGTGTCTGGTTCTGTCCAGGGTAACAGCATCGTGTCCTTTCAAGGTCTGATGAGGTTGATAACACAATCATCCATGCAGAATATCTGTAGATCTCTGAGTTCTTGACCTTTTCTTATGGATGCTGCTCCTCAGCTTTCCCTGGGCTTTATAGAGGGATTCATAGCAGCATTAGGCTCTCTTAAGCATAACAGTAACAATTTACTGTAGGGCACTGTTCATAAGGCTACATGACACCTACTTAAGCTTGTCATGACGACTGACATAACCCTTCATAAATGTTTACAAATGCTTATTCCGACAGGCCTCATTCACTATAAAGGTTACATTTGCCAGTTTTAATCAAAGTTAGCTAAAGTAGCCAATCAGAATAAGCGTTTATAAACACCTATGTAGGGTTATGTCACCTATGTAGGTGTCACACAGCCTTTTTTGGTAGAACATTTTCTTCTTCTTCTGGTGAACATAGACGAAAAGCTAATTTAGTCTCTGGCTGGCATTGGAAATTGGCTCCGACTCTACAGTGACGCTCAGAAAACAGCAGTTTGATTAGAGCTTTATTCTCGTAAGACCTTCCACATAGTTCCATGGCCTGTAAGTGGATCTTACCATAGCTGTGGAAACTTGCTGGTTGCCAAGATGCAATTAACCCCAGCAGTAAGTGTGAAATTTTATATTCACTCCTGGATTTATGAAGGTCATGAAGCTTTTGGTTCATTTGTGTTTTCTGATCTTCCCTGTGTTGATAGATGGGGAATGGATCCTGTGGCGTGTGTGTCACCTCATATTTATCCCCCAGTGAACTGAGAAGTTATCGATTACTGTGACACATTTTAAGTTCTTAAAACAGTGATTTTTAACAGCTCAAGCCTCAACAGAAATCTCTTCAAGACTTCCTAAACTCCAGACTTGACCTCAGAGTCACTAACGTTGCAGAAATGAAGGGATTATAAAATTTTAAGGTTAAGGTAACTGTAATCCTGTAAAAGTTCTGAAAAAAGGTATAATTCTAATTCTAATTAAAGTCTGGTTTCTTTGTTTCATTCTAAACAGAAGACTTCATGCTCAGGATTTGTAGAAGCAGAGGCCGATTATGCAAACATTCATGTAAAATGAAGACGACAGAGTCTTTGACAGGGTTGCCTGTCCAGGAAAAATGATTCCATTCCTGGACACAAAACATCCAGATGTCCAAGCATTTTCATACATTAGTATTTCTTATGGAAGTGAAAGTGCTTTATTTGTCCAGTTAAATCGTTTGTACACAAAGAATGGGCTGGAATCGTATCCTTAGCTTAGGGACAGTTGTTTAGGTTAAGACGTCTTTCAGGACATGAGGACCCCCCTCCCCCCCAGTCATTAGCACTGCCTAGAGTTCAATGATTTTTTGAGCCATTAAAGAATGATTATTATTATTATTGTCATTTGTGTGTTGATTTTTTTTATCTCAGGATAGATCTTATTGCATATTTTTGTATATTTCTAGTTGTATATATACCCGTAGATAGTTTTTTTGTATATATTCCTGCCTTTTTGTAATAAGTGAGAACATTTTCACTGAGCCTGTACATTCTTCTTTCATACTGTATCACCCTTATTATTATAACTGTGCTGTGTTGTGTGACTGATAGTGGCTGCTTTCCTTCAGGATCAATAAAGTATCTATCTATCTGTCTGTCCGTCCGTCCGTCCGTCCGTCCGTCCGTCCTTCCATCCATCCATCCATCCATCCATCCATCCATCTATCTATCTATCTATCTATCTATCTATCTATCTATCTATCTATCTATCTATCTATCTATCTATCTATCTATCTATCCTGGACACAAAACGTCCAGAAGTCCAAGCATTTTCATACATTAGTATTTCTTACGGAAGTGAAAGTGCTTTATTTGTCCAGTTAAATCGTTTGTACACAAAGAATGGGCTGGAATCGTATCCGTAACTTAGGGACAGTTGTTTGGGAAATGTGCACTGTTGGTGATATTAGACACTAGGCAGCACTTCAGTGTGACAATCGAGAAGGTTGGGTTCTGTCGCTGAACTGAGATCTATCTACCACAGACTGAAAAGCACAGCAACCCATCCCCTGAATTTGAAATCAAGCCGCTGATTGAGTGTCCAGAAGCTTTACAGGGCTGAGGTGGTGACCATCGTCGTTGAAGATGAATTTTCTTGATGAACTGTTGAACAGTGGAGAACGTCATTACTGTATAGATCTCTGATTGTTTCTGAAATGTATGGAGAAAAACCATTAAGCGGTTTTAAAAAGCAGTGAAACACTTTGAAATAAACTGTAGTAATGTGATTGTAAAGCCTGAACAGATGTGCTGTGTTCTTTCGTTCTAGTGTGTCAGTTCTGCATGTTGAAGAAGATGTAAACAAAGTCTCTCTGGGTAGAACATTCAGTTCTTTACCAAAGTACATTACAGATCAGAGTGTAGAGCAGAGCACACATCCTGATCTGGAACAAGAGGACAGGTCTGAGTTGTGCTGAGCTCCTGAGAGACCTTAGTGACGTTGCTAATGTGTGATGTCATAGTGGAAAACAACACCTGGGTTCCTGATTTCCAAGAGTTTTGGCTTTTGTGGTTTATATGAGGAAGATCTGACGGTGTGTCAGACGATGTCTCCCCCTCTTATTTTCCTCCTGACTCAGTGATGGGGCAAATCTAATTACTGCATATTTACTGAGTGACCGAGCTCTGCTTAACTCTGAGACTCAACTGTCCCCTGGAAACCTTTTGAAGTCTAGTGTGGTTTTATTCATTCTTATATCCATTCATTCATTCATTACTTCATTCTTTCATTATGTATTATTTATTGTACTCTGGATATAGTGATCTATACATTCATGTGAAGTTAGTGGGGTTTTAAGAAAGTAATTCATTTGGTTTTAATAGAGAATTTTGTTTTCTTTTGAAGTGAAAAACAGTCCAACTTCTAACTCAGACCTTTGGGTTAATGTCTTTCAGGACATGAGGACTCCCCCCCCAGTCATTAGCACTGCTGCACTACTGAGTTCAATGATTTTTTGAGCCATTAAAGAATGATTATTATTATTATTGTCATTTGTGTGTTGATTTTTTTATCTCAGGTTAGATCTTATTGCATATTTTTGTATATTTCTAGTTGTATATATACCCGTAGATAGGTTTTTGTATATATTCCTGCCTTTTTGTAATAAGTGAGAACATTTTCACTGAGCCTGTACATTCTTCTTTCATACTGTATCACCCTTATTATTATAACTGTGCTGTGTTGTGTGACTGATAGTGGCTGCTTTCCTTCAGGATCAATAAAGTATCTATCTATCTATCTATCTATCTATCTAATGTCATTAAAAAATATTAACTAATTAAAATGGAATCCTATTTTACAAAATAGGTGTAAAATGTTAGTTTACATTTTAATTTAAAATAGGATATTTAACCCTTGTGTGGTGTTGATGTGTTTGTTACTCAGTGGTCTGGTGACCCACCACATTATTGGTTTATTAAATTAATACAGCCACAATAATTTATGTAAATACCAGATGTTTAAAATATCACAAGTGTCCAGTGTAGGGTTCTCATTTAGCAGCTGTAGCCAGTCAGCAGCCTGTCCATGTTGTCCACCCTCACACACACACACACACACACACACACACACACACACACACACACACTAACAGCAGGCCATGTAGGAGGAGAACAGAGTGAAGGACACAGCACCTCCACACTTTTACTCCCCGCAGGTTCACCCAACACCACATGTGTAATATAAATGTGTGGGGGGTGAACAGAGTGAAGACACTGAAAATGAGATTGAAATAATAATAAATCACATCATTTTTTCTTTTGGTAAACACTGAAAACGGGTCCCACAGACCTGAACACCACACAAGGGTTAATGTGGTAAGAACATTTTTGAAGAACACAAAGATGAATGATTTGACAGATCAATTACACGTCAGACAAAAACAGATGGCATCAGGGGAACTTCTTACCCTGGGTAGCGGGACACGGGACACACATCACATTCTGACAGCACAATATGTATCTGCCAAGAAGACACGACACCACTGTGATATAGTCCTTTATTTCTCACTAGGCCTCCAACCCTCTTTGGCAGACCCGTGGTTCCACCACTGTGTCCACAGGAGGCCGATTCCGCTGCCCGTCCTGCCGACACGAGGTGGTGCTAGACCGGCATGGAGTGTATGGCCTTCAGAGGAACCTCTTAGTGGAGAACATAATTGACATCTACAAACAAGAGTCCACCAGGTCAGTCTGTGTGGTGGACCTGTATCAGTCTGTCTCAGTCGTGGTTCAGAAGGAAACCTGATTAGTGATAAAGTTACCGTCACTTCAGGCTTTAAAGGATCTCTGTGTGTTTTGAAGGGCGGCACGGTGGTGCAGTGGGTAGCGCTGTCACCTCACAGCAAGAATGGCCTGGGTTCGATTCCTGGCCTGGTGACCAGGGTCATTTCTGTGTGGAGTTTGCCTGTTCTCCCCGTGTCTGCGTGGGTTTCCTCCCACAGTCCAAAAACATGCAGTCAGGCTGATTGGACATGCTGAATTGCCCCTAGGTGTGAGTGTGTATGTCTGTCTGTCTGCCCTGCAATGGACTGGCGACCTGTCCAGGGTGTATCCTGCCTTCTGCCCCTGGGATAGGCTCCAGCACCCCACCGCGACCCAGAAGGATAAGCGGTTTGGATGATGTATGTGTGTTTTGATATCAGGAAGAGCCCTAAGCTGTCATAACTTCTCAGACTGCCACAGCGCTTCCTGAGCAGAGTGTGCACAGTGGGCTGTGTGGGCGTTTCATCAGGTTGAGAGAGATTTTTTGACGTACTATGTAAACATAACAGGCAGGACCTCAGGCTTTAGTAATTGCTTCAAATCCTGAGCCAAAATGCTAAAAATAACCAGAACGCTTCGTCCCTAAAGCAGTAAACAATGCGTCATGAAACCTCCTGAGATATAAAGTGTGTAGCTGGGAACAATATGGCAGACATAGTTTCATTCAGAAATAATATTTAAAGGAAGAAAATATAATATTGTCTTTCAGATGTTACTGTCTGAGACATTGTGTATTATTCCAACTTGGCATTCAAGTACAACAGAACGCCGGTGAGTGTGGCATCACTTACACATCTATATAAAGTCACTGAGGAGCAAGAAGTTTGTCTCATTCATTCTGTTCAGGTGACTGAAACCGTATCATTTGTAAGATCATCATTTCATTAAATCATCTCTTTTAAATCATTTCTTTAGGAAATGTCCAACCTTCAAATAACGTTTGTTTGTTCTCATGTTTTCTGTTTTTATCAGTGATATGCTTAAGTTTAACATCATTTTACAGTTTATAATCTTAATATATCTTAATATAATCTACTCATGGGATTATATGCTTAAAAATGTTCAGGTAGCTCTAATCAAAGTGGAACTTCTCACCTTAGATGAAGACCTGAACTGATATTTGAGATTTGCTTGTTTGTTCATCCAACTCTGATGATCAGTTTTAAAAATCTAGCTCCCACCTGATCCAGCCACTGGGTGGCACTCCTTCCCATATTTCATTTCTGTATCTATGAGGGCTCCTGGCCAGCTCGCTGGACACACCATCCCTCACCCACTTGACAAGCCATTAAAGATTAATGCATCATGACAGGAGCATTTTGAAAAGGTCTTTGTGAGTAATCCTCTCATTTCGGTCCAGAATATTGAATGAGACTTATCAGTCACTTTCAGCTGCTCTAAAAGGCAGCAGAGTTCTGAAATCTCCAAGCTAGAGGATGGCGCTGCCCGCCTGAGGGAAGTGACATCACACCTATGATGTCACAGCAGGAGGATGGGAGTGTTGTCATAAAAATAGCTTCTCACAAAACCAGTATTTGGAAATCAGACAGGCTTTACTTTGGCGACAGCAGAAGGATCATTTTAATGTTTTTCAGCCCTGATCTTAAAAAATAGAAGATCTTTTTCCACTTAATGTTTCTACTTAAATTGGTGGGTCACTTTAGACACCGTATCCCCAAAGTCTGAGCATCTCATTGGTACAATACTGTTTCCTATTTCTAATCCCCTGCAACACCTTTAGAGGGCAGCGTTGAGTCATGTTTGTTTACTTGAGCTGAAGCCATTTATCTGTTCAGTGGGAGCTACAAACCATCGACAGCTAAGAAACAAACTGGCTTTAGTATCATTCAACCATCGCAAATATTTATATGTCAATAAATTTAATGATTGTGACCTTTTGTGACAGCATTTCATATCCATGTCGGCCCTCAGGAACCTCCTCTCTCTTTCTCTCAGCCTGTTATTCTCTTTGCAGGCCACTCCTACCCAAACCAGACCAGCAGCAGCTGATGTGTGAGGAGCACGAGGAGGAGAAGATCAACATCTACTGCCTCACCTGTGAAATGCCCACTTGCTCAATGTGCAAAGTGTTCGGTGCACACAAGGACTGCGACGTGGCTCCACTGCAGACCGTTTACAAGAGCCAGAAGGTAGAGAACAGTCTACCGTGACGTACATGTATATCATTATTAGAGACGGACCAATCAGTGTTTTTGGGGCCGATATCGATCACCGGATCACCATAAATCTGCCCCTGAAATTCATGGACACACTTTGCCAAAGCAAACAACACTTTTTTTAGATCTTCATGACCATAAAACTCTTCGCAAGCGCTGAGCGGCCATGATTATGATGTTAGAGCAAACAGCAGCATAGCAAGTAATGTAACTAACGTTGGCTAGATTGTGGGTTCGCTACTATTGCTGCTGCAGAGCAAACCACAAACATTAGCAAACAGGACAAAACAGTAGTGACCATAGATATACATGCCTAGATTCCGCGTTGGGTCCAGCCAGGTGCTTCAAACGGCGCCACCATTTTAGGGCGGTCAACATCGCTGCTGGACTGCATTCAGTACCATTACAAAGCGGCAGTTTAAGAAAGATACCGTCCAAAATTACACTATTTCAAGAATATCACACTATTACACAATTACAATATTACACAAAGTGGGATAGGATTATATAATGGAGTTTGTGTAGATATGGTCATGTGGTTAATGAGGCACAGAGAACCTGTTGATGTGATTGTTTTTCCTCTGGTTTTATATTCAGCTTATTTCATTTAATAGTCTATTCAGGATCTTAACTTTATATAGTAGTTATTTGTTTACAGTGATGGTTAAAGCTGTAAATTATAGCATTCCTTAATCCGTGTAGATATTCATAATAGATTAATGTTAGCATCTTCTTACACAAACCTGAAGTCAGCTTCTTATTCGCCAGCTTCTTGTTTGAATTTTCCTGTTCCACCTTAAATGGTGCAGCGGTTACTTTCTGGTGCCTCAGGCCAGCATAACCATTGAAATAACCTTGAGCCTCTGTGACCGGCGCAGCTAACAAGACAAAACAGTCCTCCTGCTCCACTGATGGGTTTTTAAAAGTACTAAAGGCTAATCGGGCTAACATACTATCGCTTTTGTAGCTCTGTGTGTCATTTTTATTTTCAGCCCCTCCCAAAGCGGAAGGTCAAACAGGTAGTGCAGTGTAAGCTAAAAGTAGTGCACGGATACTAACATGGTAACAGAAGTGAATCCTCAAAGCTTTGACCACAAACTGCGTTAATATGAGCTCTACACGTTCACACAGCGGGATTACAGTGAAACAGGAGCCAAGTTTGCAATATGCTTCAGGAAAATGTTTATCATTAGTGAAATGGATACGAGGCTGAAGTTGGCTTCGTATTCACCAGCTTTTTGTTCAGATTTTCCTGTTCCACCTTAAATAGTGCAGCAGTTACATTCTGGCGTCTCAGGCAAAATATGATCAGCTCTCAGGATCAGCTAAGTTAGAGAAATACTGGCTGATGCCGATTGCATATTTGAGCTGAAAACTGCCCAAAACCGATACACTAAATATTATAACTGATGGATTAAAATTGATTTAGTCTGTAGTATTTATTTATGTATTGACTGACAATATAAACTGCAATGTGTTTGACTGGAGAGCATCTGAAAAAGGGTAAAAGCAGTAAATCACTTCTTTGTATTTGAAGTTAGAAGAAAAGAACACACTTCTACTTAAAAATGAAATTATCTCTGCAGTGTAGTGCACGTTTAGACACTTAGTGTCCAGGAAACCAGAGTACATTAAGGAGTGTTCAGTGGTTCCAAAACTGGTCCTCAAAGCCCCCATTTACAGACCACATTTTTGCTCCAACCCAACTCGCAAATGGATGAAGGAACAATGTGTCTGGGGGGCCCTGAGTGACCAGGGTCCAGGGCTTAAACAGGACGAGGGCTGGGTAACCCTGTACGAAAACAGAGGTGTTAAATCAGGTCCAAATGCAGCAGAATTATGCTCCACTGTAGCTCCAAACTCATCCACTTAATCAAGGGTTTTGCGAAGTCTTCACCTTCACCACAGGACTCATCAAACAGAAGGAAGGCTGAGCAAACCTGGAGTGACAGTGTGAACCGAAAGGAGAAGAAGCAGATGTGTGTGGATAATGCACAACCCAGCAAGCCTCTCACACTACAAGGGGCTGAGTCTCACATCACGGCTCAGGTGTCTCATCAGACACTCACACACCAAAAAAGACAGCAGTACATCACACAGCTCCAAACATTAATAGCAGCAATACTGAAGCCTAAAAACCACTGATGAAACCTATCTAAGAACTGTGGGGGCGTGGCTAGTGAGCAGCCTGATTGACAGCTCTCAACACTCCTAGCCTGCTCTGCCACTCATACTGAACTAAAATCAATACCCAGCTTTTAACAGCTGGGTAAAAAAACTGATGGACA
This sequence comes from Colossoma macropomum, assembly GCF_904425465.1. Lineage (NCBI taxonomy): Eukaryota > Metazoa > Chordata > Actinopteri > Characiformes > Serrasalmidae > Colossoma > Colossoma macropomum. The sequence goes on from NW_023494795.1 coordinate 1,984,734, forward strand.
AACAGACGTGCAGACAGACAGACAAACGGATGGACCAAGCACTGTGTGCGGGAGCAGTGCTCATGTGTGGATCAATGAATGAACAGCGACAGGCAGCTACCAGAGTACCAGAGAGGAGAATTAAACTCTGTAATGTCTTCCGGGTTTCTTAAACACTAGAGGGCGCTCTTGAGTGAGTCCAAACTGAATGGGTTGATATCGAGCATTTGGGCAAAATCATAGTTTATAAATGCTGAAACATTTTAATGGAAAAGAATTCATTCATTTCCTGAACACAGAGCAGCATAAAACATTTTAACACTGCTGTTATGTTTTTAAGAGCTTTTAAACTCGAGTTATAGGAGTCTCAAATGGCGCCTCGTGTACGTTCATGACATCAGCACGAACAGCCAATGAGCTGCTCCACTCGCAAACCAATCAGCACTCAGTATCAGTAATGCCCACCTTCTGCTGTCCAAAACCCGTTTGCTGTAGAAAAAAGGAAACATACAGGTGAGATTTCTTTGCTTTTTTGGTGAAATCCATCCGTCTACTGTCTAAAATTAAAGGAAAGTTCTGTGTGATCAGAAACTATTCGAACTTTTCGTTTTTAGCCGTTGAGCTCCATTCACTCCCATTCATTGAGGACTCGCTCATGGGCGCCCTCTGCTGTTTAGCAGTCCTGTTTTTGATATAACGGGGGAAATAGGAAGTGGCCAGACTCCTCATAAACCGGCTCGGCAGCTACAGCCAGACAGTTTAGCTTATTAGCTTTTGGTTATGCTAGGTTAGCCTTAGTTCGCCAAGTTTCTCTGACTCTGAAACTGCTTTGTGTGGGCGGGGCCAGAGACATCAGCTTTGTGATTGGTCAGGGGAATGCTTAGGGAAGTGTTATCCAAAATAAGGTCCACCTAGTTAAAGAGACCCTTATTAGTCCCACAACAGGGAAATTTCACCTCCGCATTTGACCCATCCGTGCAGTGAAACACCACATACACACTAGGGGGCAGTGAGCACACTTGCCCGGAGTGGTGGACAGCCCTATCCGCAGCACCCGGGGAGCAGTTGGGGGTTAGGTCTCTTGCTCAAGGGCACTTCAGTCACGTACTGATGGCTCAGGAGATCGAACCGGCGACCTTCCAGAAATATGGTGAAATATATCACTCGTTTATCCAAAAGGTGAACTCAGCACATGTTTACCTTTTGCCTGCAAGAACAAGATTAACCTAATCAGAAAGAGAACACAGAATGCGGTCTGCACAGTGCCCACTGGTGGCCATAAGCTTCCCTTAGCAAAGTTCAGAGACCAATCATGTCTTCAGGTATGAGGGAAATTTTACAAATTAGATTTTAATAACATTCAATAATGTACCCATATAAAAACATATTCACTACAAATCAGAGTATTTAACTGACAACAGATGATCAACTGATGGATGATTATTAACCGTGACAACTGGCCAACCCAATATTGTTTAATTTCAAAATAAGATCTTGATTGATCTCCACTGAAAATTAACTGAGCACCATAAGCACCCAGACAGATATCAGTCAGCCTAACAGCAGCAACTCACTTCATTACCTCACTGGCTGCCCGCTAAGGTCTTGACTGGCTTCCAGTGGGCTGGCCAGTAATCAAAGTCTTCTCATCAGGTTATGGCTGGCCCTGAGAAATGACTCACCCCTCCCTGTGGCGTTTGAGTCATAGTTTGCCTCCTTTGGTCTTTTACTTGAGTTTTTGTTTTTGGAGTAAGGTGCTGCTCTCAGCTCACTCTCCTCAACATCTACCAGCCACCAGATGAACAATGACTAATAGCGCCAGCATCTCCCACAACAGCGAAGCTGCGTGCATGGAGGACACCATATGTCGGTGTGTTATGTGCGACGTTGCTCTGCCGAAGGTCAATTTGCACGACTGGGAGAAGTTCCCTACTCGTGGCCGCTCCTGCCGAGAGACAGCCCCGCTTGATTTTTTTGGCGATGGCATGATGTAATGCCAGCCCGAGCCAAAATGGAGCTCGAGCAGCCGCGGCCCAAATGCTGCAGTGGCAGGCCAGCTCCCGACGACAGTCATGATTCCACACAGGTGGCTGCAGTGACCTTTTCGCTCGTCCAGTGAATCATAGATTACAAAGGCAAATGAGCAAAAGTTCGGTCAGTCATGACTGTTAACATCCTTACACACCCAGCTACCAGTTCACACGCTGTACTGCTCTCCCTTGTTTGTCAGAACGGATTTGACAAGTGAGACATAATCAAGTCTGACACTGTTGTCTTGTGAAAGATGACACTTAGAGAACGATGGTCATGTTTTGTATGAAGCCCGGTCGCTCAAGTTTTGCCCTGTTTTGTTTCAGACCGAGCTGAGCGACGGCATTGCCATCTTGGTCGCAGGAAATGACAGAGTCCAGGCCTTGATCTCACAGATGGAGGACATTTGCAGGACCATCGAAGTGAGAATGAAACACGTTCACCTAAAGGCCACATCTAAGCGGCCCAACCTGCTTTACACTATGATAAACACATAACAAACGCAGAACAATGAACACTGTGGTGATGAATGATGGTGTTAATATGAAAGCAGTTAAAGTATTTGACAGAAAAGAATTTAAGGAAGTTCGTCTGCTGCTAAATTAACTAACTTTGTGCTTTTTAGGAAAACGGCCGGCGGCAGAAGCAGCAGCTGTGCGATAAGTTTGAAGTCCTGTACGCCGTCTTGGATGAGCGTAAGAAGGAGCTGGTGGAGTGCATCAGCCGTGAGCAGGACCACAAACTGAGCCAAGTGCGATCTCTCATCCGCTGCCACGGAGACTATCTGGAGGTGGCTGTCAAACTGGTAGAGACGGCCATTCAGTCCATGGAAGAGCCGCAGATGGCTGTGTTCCTTCAGGTACCGTACTCCAGAGAACCCCTTCCTCTTTTTCAGACCCTTTCTCAGTGGCGTAGTAACTGTGGGTGTTTAACTGTGTGTTTAACGTCATTTAAATGTGTTGATTATTCAGAGTTCTTCATAACTGATACAGTCCAAGTCGCATACACTCAAAGCCATTCTACAGAAATATAAATCCGGTTCAAATTCAGGAAAAGATTACAGTCACCGATTTTTCAAAATTGCTGCATAATTCAATTGTTATAATTCAAAGAAGTCATTTAGAAATGTAACGGTAAAATAGTGGTAAACCTTTGAGGGACTGTTTTCACTCACAACACTGGAATAAAAAAATCAAACTATCATAATTTCTTTGGCATCAGGCAGCATATTTATAATGATTTTGGGTAACAGCTTTAGCTTTTAGAGGTATTAAATACTGCAAACATTTGGTTTCTATCACAACAGTTGTGAACAATTCTGACTCTGAGTTTCTCTAGAAAGGCACATTCACCATCAAATGACTCTGAATTACTTTGTTTACATATCAACAATTGAACTATGCAGAAAAAAATGATGGAATTCTTCTTTGAAGACACAATATTTCACATTATATTTCAAACAAGTCGTCGGGGTTCTGGCTCTTGTGCACCTTTGGCGGTCATTACTGAACCATATTTAACGGAGGCCCACCAGGGGGGACAAGTTCCTGCTCAAGCTCTTCATATTCTGGCTGCTGATTGACTCGACTCCCTGTCCTCACACTGTAAGCGTCCTTTTCTGATGAGTGCCGACAAGCAAATATTGATTTCCACAGCTTCCCACTGCTGCCGAATCCAGACTCTCGTATTTGAGTAGTTCTTCTCCCAGCCATCGATAGTTGTCCTCGACTGAGGGTGGTGCTCTTTTTAAAGAGACGTCCAGGTGGAAGAGTGAAAAATACCTTCATAAAACAGCTGCAGGTGCCAGGAGCCTTTCTGTCTAACAATCACTCGTGGTACCCACTCACTTTACTACCTAACAAGAGGCTGGGACAGTTTGTCACAGCGTGTTCTTTGGTGGCATTCACGATGAGAGGGCTGTTGAGAAGATTGAGGTGTTTGTCTTTGCAGATGCAACATTTTACTGTCTAAACAAAGATCTTCTGCTTCCCACATCCACAGAATGCAAAGGAGGTGTTTAAAAAGTAAGTCCTCCTTGAAGGCTGCTGTGCACTAATTCACGTTCTGCATGTTCATGTCAGTAAACACGTTTATAACATTGGTAATAAATGACGATAAATGCCATCTCAGAATCTGCAAGGAGTACAACAACCTGGAGCAAATTCACCATTTAACACGTTGACCATTTTCAATTCCATCTAATTTGTAATAATAATGGCATCCAGGGCCTTTAATGTTTATGAAAGCATTTTTATCATAGAGACATGTTTGCACCCATTACATTGTAATAATAATGCAAAGGAATAAATAACCCTGACCTGTTTGTGTTAAAGATGTCCATCTCAGCTAACGGACTAACAAACTAGAGGCTACACATAAAAATAAAGCTGCATGACCCATCAAGCTTCTGTTTGTGCTGCGCTTCTTTAGAGAATTACAGTCACTTTTCACCACTTAAAGGTTAGGAAAACAAAATCTTTTAGGACAGTGAAATACAGGTACATTTAGGCCACCAAACAGGGTTTTGTTTAAAGAATAAATATACTGAAATAACAAAAAACGGCCAAAAGGATACGCATAAAAAATTAAACAGCCACTGAAGAACGGAATAAAAGCAATTACAGACCCCAGTAGTGTCCATCTGCAGAGTCGCAGCAGAGAACCAAGCTGCCTGTCGGAAATATTGCATTTATGACATTAACACACATGAACGCCACCACAGTGTCGTATTTACTAGCAGGAAACTCAACAAAAAAAGCGATGATAGCTGCTAAAAACTGTTCAGTTCAGTTATTCATCAGCCAAAACCTTAACACTGCAGGCTGAACCCATCCACACATGGAAACACAGATATAAGCACGTTATGTGATACATATAACTGCATATAAACGTTACTCTTCTCATAAACATCCTCTGCTCTTCACTTTACACGTTACTGTTACAGTAACACAAAACACACAGACTCTCTTTAATGACAGAAAAACAAAAGTAAACCAAAGACATTATTTCCAGTGTATCTGTCTTATTTTCAAACAACACCACGTGAACACAAATCAAGTGGTACTTACGACCTCCGAAGTCATAAGTAGGAACTTGCGAGGAGGACTTGGAGGCAGCGTTAGACCCCACACTTTCAGATCCTGCTGTTTAGGAACTACAGCTGCACTTTCGGCTCTCACAAGTGTGGGAGAAAACGGTGGATTGAGCCTCTACTACATCACTACTACATCACTCTTATTAGATGAGAGAAACAGTTTTAACAGAGAAACTAGGCCTACTTGTGTTTATAGTCACAGTTTTATTTTTTTAGTACTAAAGTGTATCTGCTACTGCAGCCTGCAGATCAGCGCACGCGGGCGTAAATCCTTACTGATTAGCCGCTCGTTCACACGGCCCATCTCTCTGACTGGACTGCACCACAAACTTCATTTAATTTCATGGTTGCGAACGGCTGCCTACCTATGTAATGGACTGCGTAGGTCTTAAAGTAATGACTTCAGCACCCAAACAGTGCATAATGTCTCTAACAAAGAGCCATTTACGATGTAGCCACATGTGCACAGTTCCCTACAGGATATATAGTGCACTACGCAGGGAGTAAGGAGCCACAGTGTTTAAGGGTTTCTAAAATGTTGCATAGTGACTTCCATATCCTAAAACACACCTTATGGTGGCTACTAGGCCTCTCGACCCTATAATGTCATATCCGGAGCGGAGACAGTGGAACTGCGGCTCTGCAGTCAGACCCTTCTCATTACAGAGGCTTGAAATGATGTTGGGCTGTGTGTGATATGAAGAGCTCTGTGGGGCTCACAAAAACGAGGAATGATAAATGGACAGAAGTGGGTTATCAGCTCAGAAGGCAGTGACACGCGTCCGTAGCCTGAAGCTTCAAATCTTGCTGTAGGAGGAGCAGCAGGATCAGCTTGAGTCAGTAAAACGGATGACAAGAGGGATTACAAAGAAAAAAAGAAAGACTAGTGGCTCATAAACATGAAATGTAACCTATTAAAACCGTGTTCCTCTCAGAAATCCTCCATCGTTAGACCCAAACCCCTCACAGAGCTGCTCAGAGCAGAAACAGCACTTACAGCCCGGCCTGTGAGCTGCTTTGTTTAGTGGTGTTGTGTCTCGTGCTCCTCCACCCGAGGAGGCGCGGAACGCTGTCTCGCGCACCTGCGTCATGGCCAGGCGCGGGAAAACATGCAGCTATCCGTCACTTTTATTTGTGGGGCCGCCATGTCCTTGACAGGATCACAGAGACTGCCAAGGCCTCCAACCTGGAGCGAACGGAGGCGGGCTACGAGAGCATGGCTCACTTCACCGTCAACACAGACGACGCCGCCGACACGCTGAGAGCCATCGACTTCCTCACAGGTAAAGATGAAGCATGGAGAATGAGGACTTTTTAGAAGCGCTTTGCTTGTAACTAACATGCTGACTGCCTCAGACTCACCGCCTCACTCACGATGAGCGATTAGGCCTCGAGTTGTTCTTTTTGAAGCATTTAAGGTTTTCCCCCCTCACACACAAAACAAATGACTAGCTGTGCTGTTTTTCACGACTCTCTGCTCTGTTAAACTATGTGTACCTTAAACTTTCTACAATTAAATCACAAAAAAATGGTCGTTGGAAACTCAGAGAAAGCTGCTTTATGAGAAACTTGGTTCTTTAGCTTCATAAACCAAACCTGGGTGTGATCTGAGACTCTGAGCTCTGTTTTATCTGCATGTAAACAAAGTCACTAAAGTAACTTTTTATCATGTGAGAAAATCACTAAAGTTCAGCCTTTTCTCTCTCAGAGCGACGCAGAGAAACTTGTTCATGCGTTTGTTCCAGCAGAGTTGATCACTGTAATGATCTTCTTACTGAACTTCCTAAGAAAACAGTCCATCCTTTACAACTCGTACAAAATACAGCAGCATCAACAGAAACACAGAGAGATCAGATCAGTCCTGCTTTAAAAGAGCTGCACTGACTGTCTGAATCGTTCAGGATAGAGTTTAAAGCTCTGCTACTAGTTTTTAAAGCTCTAAATGACCTTAAAGCTCCGCCTACATCACAGACTGTCTGTTTATGATCTCAGATCTGCAGATACTGACCTACAGACACCTTCAGTAAAACACAGAAAACGTGGAGAGACTCTTTCAGTTATTCTGCTTCTAAACTGTGGAGCTCAGTTCAGCTTTTATTAGACAGTCGAGCTCAGAGCTCACTTTTAATAAACACCTGAAAACGCAGCTCTTTAACTCAGAGCTTCATTAAAACTCTACGTCTCGTGGTTTTTATCTTTAATTTGACCTGTTTTACTTCTGATTCTAAATAAATACTTCAGAATAAATAAAAATAAATCTGTCTGTAAAGCACTTTGAGCCACCATCGTCATGAAAAGTGCTGTATAAATAAAAATTATTGTTATTATTATTATTATTACTACTACTGAAAAGTAGAACCAGTAGAACCATTGGCATTAAAGTCTGGTGGTTTTGCTTTCTAATGTGAACTGGCTTAATGGTTACCATTAGAGACCACTAGTTTCCTTAAGGTCAACTTTAGACCCCATTGGGAAACCATCACCTTTACAATGTGATATCAACCCATCAGGAAAAAACAAAATACCATCAGTGACTACTAGACACCACCAGGAACCAACAGAAACTTCTAATGGTTTCTATGATTTTTCTCCAGCAGAGTAAGCTTTTGATTAAAAAAATTAGCCATATTACAATTTCAACACTGTACCACAGCTCAAACAGCCCACACATTTCTGCTGTAAATGAGAACACAAACACCTAAAGTCTGCGACCAGTTCACCCAAAAGTGGTGTGAGTGCAAATATTACAGGTGGGGTGACCGATGGAGGGGGAAGTGGTATCGGTCACTAAAATGTCTGGTAAATTAATGCAAAACACCGTTAATTCAATACAGGTCTGTGTTGTTTGAACCAGCCAAGCTTTCCACAGTTGCCCTTTCATTTTGGGGTCTCTCGGGAGCGCCCTCTAGTGTCTGACAAACTTAGAAGACATCAGTGAGTGTCAGTTCTCCTCACTAGAAATTCTCTGGGTCAGTCTGAGGCCACATGTGCTGGCATATCTTCATTACTTTATGTATTATTTACTCATTACTATTAATACTAACATTCCATTTTATTATTAAAAGCTAACCAGTCATTGTACATCGTCACTGTCCAAAGAAAAACAAGTATCTCCAAAATAGTAACTTCACAGGAGACGGCAAAACCGTTCTTTACTTTCAGTGTAAGTACTGAATGTGATTTTGGAGCATTTCTGTAGGTCCATGAAATTTTCACACAATAAAAGGGCAGCAGCTCTGCTCAATGTACAAAAATAAAAACTGACGAAAAAGAAGATCCATGTGTTTCTGTGCACAGTGACGACATGTTTAGATGTGTACTGTTACCTAATGACTGTAACTAGTTAACGGCGTGATTTGGTTGTAGTTCATAACAGTGTTGCACATTTTATCAACTACAGCATGAAGAGAACACGACGTTAGAATAGGATGACCTGGTCAACAGATATTTAACAGGGTCTTCCAGTAACGTTCAGAGAGGCTTTAGGTTTAGCTTCACTGTAAAACTGCAGCAAACAAAATGAAGTGATCCCTGAATGTCTGTTAAAGCTTTAAATGTCCATGTTTAAGCTGTAATATATGAATCAACACCGCTGCTTTACTTGATAACATAATATCGTCATTCCCTCCGGGGAGCTAGTGGAAATTATCAATGGTCATCAGTTAAAACAAAAGTCTTTTTAAAGTTTTCGATACACCAACAGTATTTGTGTATTAGCATGTTCACTAATGTCACTTATTGGTTCTGTTTCAAATAGTGAGCCAGTTAAAGCCCAAACCACAGGACCATCAGGCTGATTTTGAGGTTGAGTCACTTCTCCTGATAATCATCCTGATTTCAGACTCGTCTTAAACCTTTATGTTTTCAGGTTATTTTGTAGAGTGGTGTGTGGATATAATCCAATCTCAACCCTTCCATCGACCTGCAGTCCAGTTATGGTTGCACTGATTTTGAATATCCAACATTAAAGATGTTCAGTATTTACAACTCAACGTCCTGTAGTGTGGAGGAAACACAGCCTCATATGAAACATAAGTCACGTGTTGACCAGGTCAGCGGGAGGCGTGAACAGTGTTCAGTATAATTGCGATTAGATTATCTGTGTAAACTGTTAGATTCCATATTGGTTTAAATTCTACCCACCTTGTCTTTGTTAAAGAGATCTTTTTATTATGACATGTGAAACATGCTGTGTGCTCTAGTCTCTCTGGGCGACGAAGGGGACGACGGCTGTGATCTGGATGAAGGGGCTGACGATCAAGCCTGTCTGCCTGGTGTGGGAGGAGAACCAGGGAAATGCTAGGTCATCTGGAGTCTCATGGTCAGTCACAGATAATATAGTTAGTGATAATAAACACACTTTTTGTCCCATGAAAACTAATTTGTTTTGTACATTTTTTACATGCTACCATTAAATATGCTCAGTTTTGTTCCTTCACTCATAGATTTTGTGTGATGGTGGTTATATAGGTAATGCAAAAAATGTGGGCGCTCCTGGCCAAATTACATATTTTGTAGATTTTTTAAGTGAAAAAAGCATTTTTTGGCACATGTTTATACCCAGTTACTTAATATTTGATTAACTTAAAAATATTAACTTAAATATTTCATACTTTTGGCAGGTGTCTCACCTTGCAAACGCTTTTTCTTTTCTTGTTTTAAGAATATTCGCCCACTCTCTGTTACAGAATGCCTTCTTGGGCCGTCATTCATGCAAATAATTTGCTGATATTTAGTAGAATCCATTCTTCCATCCACCATGAAATGTGACCCACAACCCCAAAACATAACAGATCCATCCCCATGGTTAACAGTTGGCAAGGTGTTCTTTTCATCAAATGCTGCTCCTTTTCTTTTCCAAACATACTTTTGGTGATTGTGACCAACAGGGAGACCAAAGAGTTCCAGTTTTACTTTAACAGTACTTGTTTTCTAAATGCCTCTGACTGTGTAGGTGTTATTTTGCAAACTTCAGAGGCTGACTTTTGTGATGAGGTTTCCTTCTGATGACTCCATGTACATCATGTTTGTGTAAGAATGGTGCACCACCACTCCTGTGTCAGCTAAATGTTCCTGCAGGTCATATGGAGGTTTTGCTTTGCCTTTCTGGCAACAGAGGACACGTAGTGACCGCTGAGAGTTTTATTCACTTTCCAGATCTTGCCTTGACTTCGTTACCATTAACTGCCATTTATTAGTGATGTTTTGGACAGTGATAATTTCTGAGCTGGAAGTGCTTTTATTTCTTTTTTAGCCACCTCCTGCTCTGTATGCATCAATTAGCTTCATTTTCAGTGGTTGCTGAGTGTTAGCACAAGGTTTGAAGAGTCAGAGAATGTGTTATCCTCTGGCCTGGTCAACAGATATTTAACAGGGTCTTCCAGTAACGTTCAGAGAGGCTTTAGGTTTAGCTTCACTGTAAAACTGCAGCAAACAAAATGAAGTGATCCCTGAATGTCTGTTAAAGCTTTAAATGTCCATGTTTAAGCTGTAATATATGAATCAACACCGCTGCTTTACTTGATAACATAATATCGTCATTCCCTCCGGGGAGCTAGTGGAAATTATCAATGGTCATCAGTTAAAACAAAAGTCTTTTTAAAGTTTTCGATACACCAACAGTATTTGTGTATTAGCATGTTCACTAATGTCACTTATTGGTTCTGTTTCAAATAGTGAGCCAGTTAAAGCCCAAACTACAGGACCATCAGGCTGATTCTGAGGTTGAGTCACTTCTCCTGATAATCATCCTGATTTCAGACTCGTCTTAAACCTTTATGTTTTCAGGTTATTTTGTAGAGTGGTGTGTGGATATAATCCAATCTCAACCCTTCCATCGACCTGCAGTCCAGTTATGGTTGCACTGATTTTGAATATCCAACATTAAAGATGTTCAGTATTTACAACTCAACGTCCTGTAGTGTGGAGGAAACACAGCCTCATATGAAACATAAAACCCCCATATGATCTACAGGAACAGCTGATCAGCTGACAATTCCTAATGACAATTCTTGATCTACCTTACGGTCCTAATAGTTCAATTAAGGTCTAAAAAGTTTTACCACAATTATTTTTCTATTAAGTTTATCAAATACAAAATTACTGTGAATTAACATCTGTAGATTTTTTAAAATAGTTTGTGGCCGAGGTGTATCACTTCATATCACTTCAAAACAGAATATGCCGTTTGGCCAGCGGTGCCCAGTCTTTTGTATATATAATTGCATAAGTTTGCCTTTGGTCCGGGGTAATTATTATGCTATACATTTGGATTGATGGAGAACTTTGTCAAGGCAGTAGATCAAAATGGCAGAGAACACATTTCTCAGTGGTGCCAAGATCAAAAAAAGGATTTTGTGGGTCCTCAAATTAGAGCAATAATACAAAATGTAAAGTTTAAAAACCAGTGAAGTCCATCAGAAAAAGCAGCATAGCGTCAATCAAGAATATTACTAAGAACGTTTTGGAAAATCATAAAGCCAAAAACTACCATGACTGACCTGCTGACACTGTACAGAGCTCTGGGATGTAAAGTCATAAAAAATACATTCTCTGGACGGTCATCTGGATTTCTTCTCTGAGAGTCTCAGTGCGGTCAGTGACGAACACGGTGTGGGATTTCATCAAAACTTTTCCACCGTGGGAAATTTCATACCATGGGAGGTGGAGACCTGGTACTCTAGCTGACTGTTAGACCATCAGAGGAGATGTTTGAGAAACAAAGTACAGCAGAAAATCAACTACTTTGTAATTAATTAATTACTTTGGAATTACAGTTTGTATTTTAACGCAAATTTGTTTTCTTAAAACCTTTAAATGTGTCAAATACAATGAGAATCACCTTCTTTTGTTCATGTGACAAAAATCCTTTTCTGTCTCCCGGTGTATATGCCCCCACCCCACCCCAACCCCGGTTTGCTGAACTTTATTAGCAGGATGAGATTTGTTCATGTTTGATGATGTGGTGACCTGAGGTCAAGTTCAGCTAATCCCTCTTATGTGTGAATCTTTCACTCGTTTACTGGTTTGAAGGCTTTTTTATTTTCTTTTATGAAAGTCTCCATCTCTCCTTTAACCACACAACGGATTACAAAAGCAAACACGTCACCTCCCACCGAGCTCCATTACATGGGTTCTGCTGACTTAGGACTCTTCAAAGGTGCCATAAATGCTGGGATCAGGTACCCACAGTCTCTCAGCACAATACATTGCACACTGTGTTTATCCCACAAGCTGGCTGTTCACCCCATGGCAAGAACGCTGCACCCTTCAGACCAACGAGCACCGCTGTAGCCCTCACTGTGCATCAAATCACTGAGCCTCAGAGAAGCTGGAGTGACTGATGTTACTGTTGATGAATGGAGATATGATATATTACAGTACACATGAGCTCCGGGATGAATACCTGACATCACTTACCTCCTGAAATACTGGCACAAGATGCTGCTTATTAACTGCCCAGCCGTGTGAATTATTAGGACGCTGCTGTCAGCTGAGACACATGGACCCTTCACGTGTAATGCGTCATGAGCAAAAACGTAGAGCTGCAACATATAAGGACATATATGGAAAGTTCCAAAGGTCATAACTCCAGTGAAGTTTATGGGAGTGTATTCATATGAAAATCATAATCATAATAAAGAGCATTTCTCTTACTGAATAAAATTAATGAACATTTTTCTCGCTGGACTTTAACCTCTTAAAATTCCCAGGTATATTTCACTGTAAGCCTTATTATTCAGTAACTATGTGAACGTCAGTGGAAACTGGCCGAGTTATCGAGTTTTATGCGGCGATGTGGACTCGAGTTAGTGACTCGGACTTGAGTTGCATGTTAACTGATTTGTAACTTTGACTTGTGAAATTTTAACCTGAGCAAAAACACACAAAAAACTGTTTTTGAACTGTTTTTGAATAAAAAAACAAACACAAACAAAAAAATTAGGACCATCAACATGAAGTAAATAAATAAACATTTAATTTCCAACCTTCTTACATGTGGGACTTTGCTACGGTCTTTATAGTAGTGCGGATGCCCAGGCACACTGACTATCGTAGACAAAGTTGTCAGCTAATCTACCTGAAGTTTTTAGTAAGTTACAGTTTATACTTGCTGGCTATCTTTACATCCTTACACCACAGACTAACTGTTCATTTTGCCTCTTTCCTTTAAACACCGCGTTTACTGTGTGTGGTGCTTCAGTTCCGTTTTTCAGACTGAAGGTTTTTCTATAATGAAAGGCTTTTTTTTAAGCCAATCTGAACCTGACAGGTTTCTATTCTACTAAGGACTTGATATTCAACGTGAACCCCAGAGTCTGGAGACTCAACCTGCGTGAATCATCTTGTGAATGTCTGGTTATAGAAGTAAGGGATGGAATCCTGGACCTCCCTGTTCTTCTTATCTGAGTTAAAAGTGTAAAAGGCTTCGTTCAGCCAGGCAGCACAAATCTGCTTTCTGTGGCACGTTTTGAGCAGGAAAGACTTTCTGTAGTCTGAACAGCAAAAGCTACTTAAAATCTGACTTTGTTAACTGGAATTAAGTCACGTTTGTATGTGTTTTTTTTTTATCATTCATTCTGCTGCACTTCTTGACATCAGAATATGCAAGAAGAAAATGATATTTTGCCTGTCTCGCCTTAGTCAGCATATGCACAGCTGTGTCAACCGGTATGGATGTGACAGCAAATGCAGCTGCAGTCAATAACAACACAGATCAGATTTTGACACACGTAATCTGCAGTGTGGACACTCAGTCTAAAAATCAGATTTAAGGAATTGGGTTTACCCCACTGTGTAAACAAAACTATATTATTTTTTCATAGTATAGGAAAACGGGATGGAGTGGAAATGAGGCAACAGGTCCGGCTGAGTTTTACCTTTAAATGTCTGTTTGGTGCAGAAACATGAGACTGTGAGCAGTTTGGTATAAGACACTCAGGCTGAGGTTGTTTTCTTTTGGTTTTCACCGCATGCTGCGCAGTACTTATCCAGGTATGTTTCGATCCTGCTGTAACTCAGGGCAGCAGGATGTGGGAGAGCAGGCGGCCTCCTCAGCGCTCATCAGCTGATTTAAAAGGACTGAACCTACAGTCGTCTTCCAGCCTGGAGCGCAAAGCTGAGGCAGGATCTCAGAACTGTTTCTGGTGGCCTCCTCATTTTTCTCCTCCCTCTCCACACATGGTCCAGCCACGTCTCCACTCTGGGCCATTACTTAATAACTGCCATGGTCGTTATGGTGCTGGGATATATGAGTGTCTGACTGCGCCTGAGCTCACGGGCTCTGACCTTGTCACCGGAGCTGTCGACCTGCTGATGAATTCATGAAGGAGCTCAGGAGAGCGGAGTCGAATTGATTGGAGATCCAGCAGGGTTTCAGCATGTTTACGTATGCAGACCTCCTAAGCTCTGGATCAGAGTGGCGGATGTGGTCGGTCACGAATGACTTTTGGCAACTCTAAGCTGCCATTTTTTTCCAAAAACAAGGGAAAAAAACTCGGGGTAACGGGAGACACTGATTCTGTGAGGGGCAGCCAGTTGTCCATGTGTGTTTAATGCTTACTTGAACAGAAATGATCACCATTTTCTTTGCAAAACAACAAAAGCCAGTGGAGAAGAGTAAAGGGGGCAGTTAAGGCGATCACTGTTTAGAATGTCCAGCGTTTGTGAAAGAATGAAAATCATTTATATAACAAGCAGCAAAGCAAACTCCTCCTTCCTGAAAACAGTGAGCGCTGGTGTCAAAGCACATTTATCGACGGAGCGGCTCCTACTTGTCCCCATTTTTAAGTAAACTAAAAATAGACGCAATCTAATGACACTGAAGATTCCTCCCCCTAAGTGTAGAATTCAACTCATATTTTCTGTTTTTCAGACTCATCTCCAGTCAAGCCTCAGGAGGGAGGAGGTTTTTCTTCCTTAATCCCTCCAACACAAGAGCTGTTCATCCTTTCTTTCATTTGTCTGTTCTGGTTTTGTATTATTCTGTGGATTGAAGAAGCAACATGTCACCACAGTGCAATAAAACACCTCCTGCCTTCCCACACTGTGTATCTGTAACATTGGACTTACTGACTTGTTGACTAAGTTCGTTCTGAATCAGTGAGCATTGAGGAAGCGAGGCTACAGTCATTACTGTGGAAAAGACTCAGCAACACCGCATTGTGTGCCTTTACCATGCTTAGCATACCAAGCTGTGGCACTGAGGGCTATAAACATAGTAGTTTGTGTAGAGACTCTACCATAAAGTATCCGGCCAAAAATAAGTTGCTTAAGGCAAAGCAAGTCTGTCATTTGGACTGCAGTAACATTCAGAGGTCATACTAGAATTTGTGTGATCTGTTTATCATCGTTTCACTAACAAACACGCATTTAGTTTACCAGTGGCACTGATCCAATACCAGGTATCAGTATCAGGCTGATGTCAGCAGAAAACACTGGATATCAGAGGGAAAAAGAATCCAATTCCTGTAACAAATCTGTCCTGAAATAGTGACACACTGTGTGACGTTAGCTGTGCAGTTCTTTCTATGAGGTAGTGGAGTGTTTGAGTAGTTTGATCAGATGCTCATCTGAAGTGCTTCTATTAGAAATACCTCTTTTTTTAAAGAAAAAGTACTGAATCAGTATTAATGCTGATATTGAACGTTTCTATCTGGGTATCCAAATGAAACAGTATCACTGCCATCTCTGGTTCTGTTGAAAGTAATTCCTGATTTTAGACGGCTGAGTCTCTCTGTGAAGGTGTATGATGAAGTGGGATGTAACTGTTTAATGTTTTAGTAATTATTGATTATTCAGTGTTATCTAATTAGCTGTTGCCCTGTGATTTGGTTCTAAACAACCTGCCATATTTCTGTGAATATAATACATAATTACCTGCAAATTAAATGCTCTGACAAACACTTTAGGCTACTGTTTCACTTAGAAGATGGTTTTGTTCCAGGATGAATCAGTGCACAGTTTCAGGCTGATTTAGTCTCTTTGGCCTTTAGAGCAGTGGTCTTTAAACTGGTCATCAGGGCCAACAGACAGTCCACAGTCCTACAACCTGCATAAAGATGGAACAAAAGTGTGGACAGAGTGGGGGGTCCTGATGACCGGTTTAAAGACCACTGCTCTAGAGGCTTTATTGCCCTGACAGAAAAATAACATGACTTTCACTTGAGTAATAATCACCACTTTTTAGTGTTATTTTTTCACACCTTTATCCACGTGATGCACCTTTTTATATTCCATCAGTGATCTTCTCAACACTGATTCATTCAGATAGTGTAATTGCTCAGGGGGTTAACATCTCACGTGCAGTCACCTTCACATTACGTGTTTACTTCACATGATCGTATGTGAAATGCATGTGCAGTTCTGGGTTTGAGAGGTTTCACGCACTTGGAAAAGCATTTGGTATCGTTTATTTCTGCATTTTAATGGAAATACAAAGTTGTCTATGTACTTTTTGCATTATGTCAAGCAGTATATATATACAATATACAGCAGAGCTACACACCACTTCAGAACGCTGTAGGACACAAAAACATGGGGTCATTTATCATGTCTGGTTTTTCAGAAGTGCTACGATTTATTTCCCTCCCCAGCCATGCAGTTCGTGTCACGGCACCGTTCTCGTGCACTTGGTTTTGAGATGAGCGAGATTAAGAAACGCGTTTCTCCATGAAGGCCGAGTGTGATTCACACTGGAGTGGCAGAATCGAGACAGGGAACCCAGATAGTTACAGTAAGGCCACGAAAACCGGGTTTACAATGGTAGAAGAGTTTTTAGCATCCAGGTATCTCCATCTGCACAAACCACAGCTACTGCAGTTATGAAAACCTAACAAACAGAAGAGTCAGATAAGCTCCATGGGACTCGAGTCACCTCCATAAAATCATTCCTTATTTTCTTTAATCAGTTCTGATTAACATAATCTGAGCATGTGATGAACATTAAATGACAAAAAAGGTAACACTGAGTTGACGATTCAAATGTGCATCATTTCCACATGAATAAAATGTATTGCATCCGTGCAATTACTGCCAAAAGTGCAATAAAACAATGTTTTAATATCATATATTTATTCATGAGGGAATAATGGACACATTTAAATCAAATCAATGTAACGCATCACTTTAGGTGGAGCGTAAAAGAGCAAATGTGTTGATTAAAGAGAAACTGAACTACATGACTGATAATCTGTGTAGATGTGGGCTGTGCAGGGGATACACACACACACTCACACACACACACTCACAGACACACATACATACACACTCACACACTCACTCACTCACACTCACACACACACATACATACACACACACACTCACAGACACACACACACTCACACAAACACACACACTCACTCACACACTTCTCGACTCGGCCACGTTTCCCTTAAAGCTCTGACGGCTTCCGGCGACGCATGCTATGCTTTTGTTTTTGTGTTTTTGCAAGAACCTGGAGAGAGAGCGCGCGAGCTGAGGTCTGAGGAGCTGGTCTGGACTCGCCCCCCTTACTTGCCCACCTCGTCCAGGTACTTGCGGTTGAGCTCCGCCTGCTCCCTTTGGTTCTCGATCCGCGCCATTTCGATCATGTTGCGCAGGAGGTGGAAGGTCAGGTCGATGGATATCGGGGGCTCCTCGTTCCTCTTGGAGAAGCCCACGAGCTCCTCGCGCGAGCCGCCCTCATTCTCTCGCCAGAATCCCCTTTCTGGAGCCTCGGCGCTCAACCCCAGCCCCTGTCCCAGCCCCTGTCCCAGCCCCTGTCCCAGCCCCAGTTCTGCTGCAGGTGAGCTGATGGAGGCGCTCCTGTGCGCCGCGGGCTTCCTCTGCTGCAGGTACTGCAGGAGCTTCTCGCCCAGCAGGTAGGACACGGCGCTGTCCCCCGCCCTCAGCAGCACTTCGTCCAGCTGCTTCTTGTACCCGCGGCCGTCAAGAACGTCCAGGTCCCGGGGTCGACACGCGCTGAGTGGGATGTGGGTGGTCAGGAGGACGGCGGCTAGCAGGAGGACGGCGGGCACGGGCTTCATGCTGGACACACGGGCTTCAGACGGAAAGTCGCTGGATTAAAGGGAAAAAGCGTCGACAGACACAGATGAACCTTCAGTCGAACAGTTTTAAGGAAGTTCACGTGAAGATAAACTTGGCAAAAAGGGTTCCTTAAAGAACCCAAACTAGTAACAAGAGTGGAACCCATTTTAGTGCTTTATCGAACCAGTCTTTAAAGTTAGTTACAGAACCATAAACAAGATCTCTGTCACAGAGAAGAACCTTCTAACCATACAAAGAACCTTTTAAAATTCAGATGGTTCTTTGAGGTGTCCCGGTTCTCTACGGACTGAAGAACCTAGTAAAGAGGCTGTGTTTGCAGGTGTGACCCACAGGTAGAGTCATAACACTGTAAAACGGCCTTCAGTGTCTAAAATAAAACATGAAGAATCGACAACAGCACGAGCCGGATCTGCTCTAAATGATCACAACACATTGGCAAAAAAATCGATTTAAAAACTTTCATTCAGTCAACAGTAAATAAATCAGACCAGCTGCAGAAAAACCGCTCTAATGTAAAATCTGACAGCCTTCAAAGTGAAACACAAACAGCTTCGACCACCAAAACATCGGATCAAAGCTGAAACTTACTCTGCTTCTCTGAGGCTTCAGGAGCTCAGACAGACAGGAAGTCTGACTCGGGACTTGGAGTGGACGCGTCGTTCCGAGCGGCTTTGGGAGAGAAGCGCCTGCAGCTGAACCGTTATATACATCCAAGATTGCTCCATTGACGTCAGTGCAAGTGCATAAACCTGCCTGTAAATGAGGAGCGGAGAGTCCGGAAGGTGCCGAGTCTCTGCGGACAGCGGGACGGCAGAGCGCAGAGCGCAGGACGTCGATTTGATAGTTAAAGATTCGGCGCGCGGGATCAACAACAGCATTAATTAAAGGGGTCTCGGAGGCTTTGATGCTTCCTATCAGAACTCAGTGGAGGACCGACAGAACACGAGATCTCGGTTACTCGACACGAGACCGACATGCAGCCTAGAACCTCCAGCCTAGACTTTTAGGAGCTGAAGCTGAAGTTCGTCCTGGGATGTGAGGCTTGGAGAGCGGCTCTCCTCCGGTCTGAGAGATCAGCCGAGCGTGTGTGTGTGTGTGTGTGTGTGCGTGAGGGACTGAGACCTTCTGTCGTGATGCGTTTCTGCCTCAGTGCCCACCGCGAGCACGAGGAGAGCAAAGCGCTCAACGGGGGAAGCGGCGCTGTCCGCGGTGCTGAAACCCATTCGGACCGTAAGAACCAGGACATGACCAGTACTGGGGTAGCAGTGGGCCCAGTTTACAGACTAACTATGAAAGAGTCTCAAACCACAATAATTTGGAAGATGCACACGTGTGTCCCAAAATACTGCAGACAATTTTGTTCCATCATTGTACTTCTTGGAATTTTGGTATTTCTAATAACAGCTGATGATATTAATTCCCCACATTATCCTTTTATAAGTAAACAATCCCATCATTCAGTAAAATCAGCAGCACAACTTCTTAAAGTTCAACAAACATGGTTCAGACAGGGTCGAGGCCGGTGTCGCCGCTGGTTGCGCCTCAGGAGCAGTCGGGGCACATAAGCTTCAGCATGACTATGACCACTGTGACCTTCCAGAATCCCACCGACACCTGTTGGGGGGTTTAATCCTCCACAAAACCAAAACCAAAACCAAAACAAATACACTCAGAACGTTAAGAGAAGGCAATAACATACATTTAAAAGGGTGAGCTCGTGTAAGGCTCTCGTGTGGCCTTAGGGGCTCTTATAAAGTATGAACTACTGATATTGTACCTCATACTTTGTAAGTATGAAGTCTTTTCAAACAACTAGATGTGTATCTAATGTCAAACAATTTATATGACAAGTTTGTCAGGTTTTCGTTCTCACCATAGTACACAGACAGCATTGGTTCACATTGTGAATGACCTCAGGTTCAGTGCTGATGCACAAAATATTTCTGTTCTGGTTTTATTAAATATTAGTGCAGCTTTTGATACTGTTGACCACAAGATTTTAATCCAGCGTTTTGAATGCTGGGTCGGCCTCTCGGGGTCAGTTTTAGAATGGTTTAATTCATATTTAAGTAATAGGCAGTTCATGGTTTCACTTGGAAATCATTCATCAAAAAGATTTGGCATTTCTTGTGGAGTCCTCCAAGGTTCAGTCTTAGGGCCTTTGCTTTTCTCTTTGTACATGCTACCTCTAGGTGATGTCATTAGGAAGCATAATATAAATTTTCATAGCTGTGCTGACGACACCCAGTTATACATTTCTGTTCCTTCTGATGATCAAGACAGACTGACCAGCTGTGTCAGATATTTCTCAGTGGACGTCGCACAATTTTCTGCAATTAAACCATGAAAAAACTGAAATACTGATTGTTGGTACAGAAACTCAGAGAAAGCTGCTTTATGAGAAACTTGGTTCTTCAGCTTCATAAACCAAACCTGGGTGTGATCTGAGACTCTGAGCTCTGTTTTATCTGCATGTAAACAAAGTCACCAAAGCAGCTTTTTATCATGAGAGAAAATCACTAAAGTTCAGCCTTTTCTCTCTCAGAGCGACGCAGAGAAACTAGTTCCTGCGTTTGTTCCAGCAGAGTTGATCACTGTAATGATCTTCTTACTGAACTTCCTAAGAAAACAGTCCATCCTTTACAACTCGTACAAAATACAGCAGCATCAACAGAAACAACACAGAGAGATCAGATCAGTCCTGCTTTAAAAGAGCTGCACTGACTGTCTGAATCGTTCAGGATAGAGTTTAAAGCTCTGCTACTAGTTTTTAAAGCTCTAAATGACCTTAAAGCTCCGCCTACATCACAGACTGTCTGTTTATGATCTTAGATCTGCAGATACTGACCTACAGACACCTTCAGTAAAACACAGAAAACATGGAGAGACTCTTTCAGTTATTCTGCTTCTAAACTGTGGAGCTCAGTTCAGCTTTTATTAGACAGTCGAGCTCAGAGCTCACTTTTAATAAACATCTGAAAACGCAGCTCTTTAACTCAGAGCTTCATTAAAACTACATCTCTAATTTGATTATTTCATTTTCTTCTGATTCTAAATTAATACTTATAATTTCTTGTATAACTATGTTTTATCACCTGTCTGTAAAGCACTTTAAGCTGTCACCAGCATGAAAAGTGATATATAAATAGAACGTATTACGATTATTATTATTATTATTATTGTGTGTACCAGCAACATCAACTGACATACGGTGAGGAAACTTTCCCTTAACTTAAAGAAACAAGGTGGACATTAAGTTACTTTTCAAGGCTTTGAAAACACTTAATACTGAATAATTTGATCATATATTTAGTTGTTTCTGTGTAGTCTTCTATTAAACATATGTTTTCTGATTTTCTCCCAAAAAAAAAGAATAAATTTGATTTATATTTGATTTTTATTTTCCACAAAAATGCTAACATGTTGAAGCTCAGACTGTGCAGGCCTAAAGCAAAATCCACTTATCAAGCTCACTTGTGGTAATAATATGTTGGAAAAAGCTTTGAAAAAAACTACAAGAGAGCAACATTCATTATTTAGGCTTTAATGGTGATCTTAGCAGTTACAGTCTGGAGTAAAGATGTCTACCTGCCTAGTACTGACCTAATGAGAGGTGAACACTAGCAAACTTGGCTGGTATTCAAATAATACTGGAACGGTGGTGTAAAAAATCAGTTACCACAAACAAAGTACACTGTAAATGTTTGTTCAAGTGGCTTTTCTCCAAGTCTGTATTAAAAAAGGACAAAGTCATAGTAGCTTAGTAAAGAACTCTTTACATCAATATCAGGTGTACAAAAATGTGTAATCTTTGTATAAAGAGTTTAACGATCATTTAATTAAAATATTGCATCACAATTACTCAGGTTATAAAAAAAAATAACCAGAAAGCAATGAATTATATCTGTGTATTCACAGCTCGTGAGTGTGTAAACTATAATATCCTCTTTTTACACAATGAGGTTCTGTTCTAAAGTTTATCATGATCAATTATGTCAAATTCCAACAGAGTCCTACTTTACTGATATAAGGAGAGGGACTATGGGAAGTGTCACTATAACTTATTGGCCTTCCAGGAAAGGTAGGAATTCCAGACCACAGCAACAATCTGGACAACGGCTAACCTGCAAATCACAGAAATTTCAACATCAGACATTTGGGAATAAAATTCTTTTACATGGAAGTAAAACTAGTTTTTAAATACGCTACAGACGCCTGAAACGGTGTTTTACCATAACTCTGTGATAAGGTTTATCACATTATCATTAACTGTGATAAGGTTTTGGCCTAAAACATCATTTTAAAAATTCATTCATGACAGAGAGGCACATGCAGGGTGTCATAAGGCAAAATAGTCCCAAAAGAAAACTTTTTTTCATGTTCAGTTCTTTCACCACACTCAGAAATGAGTGTGGATAATGAAGTCGAAAGGCATTTACTCACCTGTGGTGAAGTGGGATGAAATAAAAATTGGCAATCTGAACAGCTGGCCACAGCTGTTAAAGAGCCAAAATAAATATGGGTGTTAGTTTGAGCACGCTGGCTTTGAAATGTATAAAAATGCAAAAAAAAAAGCACAGAATTCATGGTAAAAGGACACAATAATGGAAACACCAGGCTATATATGGATATGTCAATAATGCAAACTTTGGCTGACTTTTGTCTTCAGATACTGCTTGAAATGTGTTTGAACAATTTCTGGTGGGAAATTGGATCATTTTTCAAGAAGAACTGACCCAATATCTCACTGAGGAGCTGAGGGTTCCCAAAGACTCTGAGAACTGCAATAAGCTGGATGTGATCAATCATATTATTTGCTTTGTCACAAGGTGAACCTCTCACACAGAAAATGGCCATAAATTCACTTTTTTGATGAGTTGATAAGTTCACATCTTTTTGTTTCCAGTTTTAATTAAGGTTTTATACTGACCCAAATTCTCAAACAGGTTCTTTAAAGCCTCTGTCAGTTTTAACATTTATATTGGTTTAATTGGTCACTTCGGAATATGTTTTTATGTGTACAAACTTACATAATAATTGGAGATCAAGGCGTCCATATAGTCCTGAGGAGAGTGAAAGAATATGTTAATCCATATCTGTCACATGTGAACGTGTTAATACATCATAAAACAATACAACATTATGTAAAAATGACTTGTAAAACGATGTTACTGATGAGGCAGGCTGACAAATCCATGAATCAAAAGTAAAAATCCGTGTAGTAAGCTTGAACGGGAAATTTCAGAATTTTTAAAAACGTTCTGCTGAATTTAACTGCTAAGAAGTAAACAAAGTCGTTCAGAGTAAACTGATGTAAAACGCTTCGTTCTCAACAAATTTACAGAACCAGAACTGTTCAAAGTGTAGTGAAAGGAACCAGATGTTCCTCTAAAAACTCTCCCACCGAAAGTTACTACACAACATGGTTACAAACGCTGCATGATACCCAAGACACTGTTTTACAATAGCCTTGTGATAAAGTTTTGGCCTAAAATGTCATTTTTAAAATTCAGATATAGTGGAGAGATACATAGAGTGTGTTGTGAGGCAAAATAGTCCCCAAAGAACCCTTTTTAAACAATTTACCACTATTTTACCACCATTAATATCACTCAAAGATGTGTAGGTTCACTGGTCATTTTGAGTAATAAATAAAATGCCTATATATTGCGTCCCTGATGCCTGGTTCCCATCAACATCACTGTACAGAAAACCAAACCACACTCTGAATGACTTTGTTTACATATCAGCCACTGAATTATACAGAAACTTTGAAATATAGGTGGAATTAACTTTTAAGAACCACAAACATTGTGTGAATCTTTTAGTTTTTGGATTGTTCACTCTGCTGTAGTCGTACCCCAAACCTTATAGAATCTGAATTACATCACAGCTCATAACGTCCATCCTAACCCAGCCTGAGGGGATCGGTCCAGACAGTGTGGTGTTGTATCTACCAGCCAAACGTTCCCAGCGGATATGAAGCGGGGGTCCACGACCAGCTCCTCCTCAACAGCCTTATAAAAACGAACTCATTTGGAACAGCAGCGTCGTGTCACTGACAATCGCAATGTTTTGAAAGGTCAGCTGTGCAACAGTCTATAAAAAGAAGTCTGTTTTTGGGGAGTTGTGTTTTTTCGCCTGTGTTCTTTGCCTTAACAGTTTCTAATTAAGAGTGAACAAGACGGTGACCACCTGGGGTGAACCTGCTCCAGGTGAGACACGCCTTCGCGACGTTTCCTTAAGTTTGACGTCACACTGATTCAGCTCTGCAGGGTCACACGGAAGACTACAGCACAACGCAGCAAGGCAGAACAGAAGACGGTTCATAATGTGACTGAATTATTCCTCGTCTCCATCGGCAAAACACTTCAAAGACTTCCTGGATCTTCTGGAGGCGAGCCTGAGGGAACAGCAGTAACAAACTCCCCAAGAGCAGGCTTCTTAAGTCCACAGCAGGAACAGGAAGTTCACTATTTTCACTATTTTTGTGTCCTGAAATTCAGGCTCTTAAATGTTATGGAAGTGCGTCAGGCCTGAACTGCTTAGCGTAATTTACTCCTATTAATAGAAATGTCATCAACTGTGGAGTCAAAGCCCAGTAATGAGCTGCCAGTCACTTACAGTGGGGGTAACAACAACAACAAGCTTGTGCATTCTGAGACTGTAAAAGCCAGTCGCCAATAGTTTCTGTCAGCTCATTATGGTCTAGTATACGTTTTGGCTCCATAAAGCCTCCAACAGCTCCTAATGAGAGCAATAACGCGCGGATGAATTGTTTGTTGTTAATCTTTGTTGTCCTCACAGCTAAATGTGTACTTGACCTTTCCAGCAAACATCGACTACGGGGCGAAGCCAGTATGCCAGTATGACCCTCATCCAGCGCAGTAAAGGAAGATAGAGAGTTTAGTGGGGATACGTAACCTAAATCTCACCTCATGAGCTGTGAGGCCACAACGCACAGGGGCAAATACAATTAGTCTTGTAGTAAATTAACTCATTCCCATGGCACGATGCTCGATGTGGATAGTAGTTTTAATCATCATGGCTGTTAGATGAGATGAGGACAGACTCCACTGACCAACGGCCTTCCGATTCCAGGATGCTCTGTAGCAACCGTCCCGACATCTGGCCCAAAGGAGGCATTCGCCATGATTGCCTTTCACCTTGCATTTCATTTCACATGAGCCGCTACCTTAATGAGCGCATTTGTCATCCGTTTTCTGTCTTTTCTGACATTTAGGTGATCGACCTTTCAGCCTCATTTTAACTCAACCACCTTCCTTACATAAATAATTGATGGCCCAGGCTGAGAGAGCAACGCTGCGTCAACTCCACCCCCACCTGCAACTGAACGCATGAGTCACCAAACACTGGTCAACCCGTCCTTTTCACCATCAGCGGAAATGGTTTCTAATTATACCGCGAGAATCTGGGGGCCATCCCCACTGCTCAGGACAGACAGTTTCAGGCGGTACCCAAAGGTCATTTAGGTTTACACGGCCCCGTCATCAAACAAACATCTATTCTGAGCTGCAGCATCGTACGACGTGGAGCTGAAAGTACTGTGGAAAAGGATGTGTAGCACACTGACCCTCTTGAGCTTAGCTACGTTCTCTTCCACACTCAGCCCGTTGAGAGTTCCAGAGATTCCTAGGAAGGTGCCGAGAAAACATGGAGCGAAGCAAACCTGCGAACAAAGAGAAGCCTGATTGCAGACAGCATCTCACTGACATCAACAGCAGTTCTACATAAAAGTCTGAGAAAACCTTTCATTTTTAATTTTGTCAGCACAGCCAAAAGGTACAAGTTATTCATTTTGCAGTGCCAGAAAAAAAAACAGAAATATATGTATTTCACCAAAAACTACACAGAAACCTCAACAATAAAATATATCAAAATTTTCAGTATTTGTTTTGTTCACACTTTCAGTTCAGAAGCTGGTTGTATTTTCTTCTCACAATCCACTTAATCTCAAATACAGTGATGTTAAAGTCTGGACCTCTGAGAAAACCAGCAGCTTCTTTGATTTGAGGTTCTTTTTTGTCTGTTTCCTTTTCTCAGTAAGAGCTTCTTAAAGCTACACATCCTTTCAGACCCACAGCGCTGAGTCGTCTTCTCACAGTGGAAGGATGGACAGAAACACCTGTGGATGTTTTCAGATCTGAAGCTTATTTTCATTTTTGCTTCCCCTTCTTTTGCAATCAGATTATCTTATACCTGAAAATATCTCCTGAAAAACTGAGTAACGTATATGAAGTACTGTAGGTCCACCTTTATGGACGAATACTGTCAAAGCTGAAATCTACTTTAAACTATTACACGTAATTACCTGCATTTTCATCGATAAGACACTTGACTAATATTTGCGCTCATCATAAAACTTGACATCAAGCAAACTCTTGTTCCCACAGAAATGAGATAATTGCTGTGAGTGTTTTAGCCTCTCAGAACCATGACAGGGTAAAAGCAGACGTATTTAAAGGCTTCTGCGTAAAAGCTTTTTGTGTATTTCATCAAAAACCTCGAGCAGATATTTCACAGAAAATTAAAGTCAACAACCCAAGCAGTAAATCTGAAGAACCTGCTTGTTAGGGTTGCATCAGATTTACATCAGTCTGTACTAAACTCCTCTCTGAAAGAAATATGAAAAAAGTTTTTGTTATGTTGTTTTATCTTACAGCGAAATAAGAGAGAACTAAACTAATTTTGCCTGAGGAAAAAAATATTTTAAAACTGTGTCAATTACTGACATCGAGACTTTTGATTCAAGGTCAAATGAGGTTGGAGACCACATATAAACACATTTAAACACATATAAACACGTATAAACACATTTAAACAAACATAAACACGTATAAACACATTTAAACAAATATAAACATATATAAACACATTTAAACATATAGAAACACATTTAAACACATATAAACAAATATAAACATATATAAACACACATATAAAAATTCCTCCAGGAAAATTGTTTCCAAACACTGCAGAGTTCCTGGTCCTCCTTTGTGGACTCTTCAGCTCATTCCACAAATTATCAAAGAGGGTCAAAGCGAGGGGACGAGGGTGACAACTGCAAAAGCTTGATTCTGTGGTTAGTGAACATTTTTGTGTAAACATGTTCCTGTTGTAAGATCCAATCACAGCCCAGTTTCAGCAGAGGCAGCACAGACATTGATCTGAAATCTCTTGATACTAGATGGAGTCTATGATGCCTTTCAGCCCAATAAAAATGTTCCCAGCACCACAGGAACAGCCCCACACCAGCACAGATCTACCCTCACACCTCACAGAGGGGACTAGATTATTTTCTGCATGACCTTGACTCGTTTCCACCAACTCAAAAGGTTCTATTTTTGTCTCACCTGACCAGTAAAATCCCAATTAAAGGTTCAGTGATATTAAACAAACTCCAGGCGCTTTTATCACAGGAAGGGTGAAGCCTCTCGTGGCTTATTGCTTTATTATACTTGTAGGAAGATGCACAAAAAATACAAAGGCCACAAAGTGCCCATCTCCAAAATCTCAGAGCTGTGTGTCAGGTAAACACGATGATCTGGTAGTGCTGGGGGGGCGGGACGAGGCCAAAACACCACTCCACACAAACCATGAACAAATCAAAATGGAGCAGTTTGAGGATCTGCTGGCAGAGCAGTACGACATCACACACATTCACACAAACTATCTTTAAAACTTCACAAAAGCAGTAAAGTGAGCATTAATTCTTGCAGAGTGAGGAAAAGCAATACTTCTCTTACCAGATCTATACAAAAACATACTTATCTATACATTTTTCACAGCAGATCTTTTGGGAGCAGGAAAATAGGTCTCTAAAATTAGCCTCCGGATCTTTTTTTTGGTGAAAAAGGTAAAAATATCCAAGCATGGGAGGCTGCCGTGTTTGTAATCCGTTTGCCTAGAAAGGACCGTACTTGCACGTCTTTGTCTCTCTCATCCTGTGCATTCTCTCCTCCTAAATCATGTTTGAAAAGAATTATGCAAGCATCCGCTCATTCTACCACTTGTCAAGGCGAGGATTAGTTGACATGCACGGAGGGGGGTTTGCACCCGAAGGGCTGAAGCACAGCTAAACTGATAAACAGCAGCTCTATAAGCATTTCACACGTGTCTGCGTTCTTTAGGCAACTTACTGACGGGCATCTCTGACGACACCTTGCCTCAGGTGCATCCATAGCCTATTTAGAACAACTACGACTAATTTGTACAGGGATCTCAGAAACACTCCCAAATACAGAATTTAATTCTAACATGCATTTTTCAAATCTCATCCTTTAGCTTTATGAAAATGTATCTACTAAATTTTGGATAGAAAAAATCAGACTTCTTACTGTTTTGTTGCTTCAAGCAGTAAACCTCGTATGTTATTAGTGTCTGAAAACATAAACCTTCATGAGTGTGGATGTAAAGCGACAGGTAAAAACTGGATACAAATTCAACAGCTACCTATATTCACCATAATTTGCCACAAACTCTAAAGGCTAAAGACTGAAGGCCCCCTTAATCCAGTTTCCCCCCTTAAATCTGACAGTTTCTGACTGTCAGGTTCTGCTTAAATACTCTTAAGATGTTCAAGAGTCAGACATTATTCAGTAATCCAGTCCTTTTCGGATTGGATTCGTTGATCAGGGGGACATTTATACTTTTTCATTTACTTCAGTGCCAAGGTTCTTGCTTACACACAGCAATATAATAACTGCAGGCCTACTGAGTTATGTTTACTAGAGGGTTATATTTTCTGCAAACCCAGAGATTCACATTATATGTGGCCAAATGAAAACTAGGAAACTAAAAGTTGATGATTTTGTAAATATAAAGTAATGCTTTATACCTGTAGCTGCCATTATAATCGCCCCTATAATCAGCCTGTGGGGTCTCACTTTTCAGATGGACTGTATTTGCTTTCTCCTCCAGCTAATGCTCCCCCAGTGTGGAGAGGACTGCAACAACAACTAACAGGAAATGCTTGAGAGACTCTTCCAAAGTGTAAATCATTTTACGATTCAGGAAGTATTCAATATGGATACGTGCAGTAGGAGAATAAGTATGGTGAGCAGCAGGAGTATTAAAAAAAAAAAATCACAAAAAGAAAAAAGATTCTAAAATGAGATGGGATATAAATTCAAATTCAAATAAAAAAACAAATCAAAACAAAAACAAACAAACAAAAAAAAACTTCAAAAAAAAAAGATCAAAGGAAGAACAGAAATCAAAACGATAATGACTGACCTACAGCAAGCTGACGGAAGAGTAAACACCGGTGTCGTGTTGCAGTCCTGGACAGAGCTAAGCAGTGGTGACAGGATAGATGGGCACACTGGGCTTTTTAGGGGATCCGTCAATATAAATTATAGTTAAAAGATCTAAAGCTTGTATAAAAGAACATATGAAAATTTCACAGAACATGTAACGAACCAATAACTATGAAAATAACATTTAAATAGTATTATTCTACTTACATACTTTCTTTTGTGTATTAAGTATGAACCCTGAAAAAAAAATTAAGGAAGAAGAAAATATAAACACTTAATGGAGTCGGGCTGAACGATGGCCTTTACTTTTATTTTTAAGTACACCACAACATTTATTTCTTCAGACCCGAAGCCCGAAAGCTGAATGTAGTGTAAGACCTCCAGTTCATGATCTCCGTGTTACCAGGTTACGTTCAGCCAATTAAAAGTGTAAGACAATTTTAATTAACATACGATAAAATTTAACTTGCAGCTCCTGCAACCTTAAAAAATTTGCACCTTTTTTATTGAAATTTTTCATATAAAAATGATTAATTGTTTAGTCTTGGACTGAAGCACATGGCTGTTGGTGTTACGGTCACTGTCAGATTTGGCCTTAAGGTTTTGCACAAATTTAAAGTGATTTGACGCATTTGCTTCATCTGCTCACTAGAAAGCCATAATATAGCTATCTGAGTTCGACCAGCGACTGTGTAGCACAGCAGCAGGCAAACAGAACGACAGCAGAAAACATCACGGCTTCTAAAGAAGCGTTTCTGACACCATTTGAATGCAGCATTAAAACTACACAAAGTTCAAAGAGGCTGCCATGTGGGAACAACCCAGGTGAGCACAATACAGTGAAGCTTTCCCTAATTCACTTCAACCTGACAGGCAAACCCCAGTTCCCTGGGAGCCTCTCTCCCCAGAACTACATCATCAAGAACCCCCAGCTTCCAACTATAAATGCCAAATTACAGCGGGGAGCACCGCTGCACTGTCAGCCATGGGTTTCAGCAGGTGCTCCCTTGGAGAGAAGAATGAGGATCGTGCTGAATTCCAAACAGAAGGCAGGTTGTCTGCCTTCCAGAAAGCATGGTGAGAGAAGGTAAAGGTGGCCCAGCTCTGCTGTCTGACCTTTAGAAA